>NC_138219.1:10006406-10453601 GCF_964194415.1 Vipera berus
CCTCCTTCTTGCTCAGGATTGGTTCTTCAGCCTGGGCTGCACTCGGAGGTGTTTCTGTGAAAATGCTGCTGGCTGCGACCCCGTCTCCGGACGATGCCGCTGCCGGCCTGGATGGACAGGTCAGGAGGAGGCTGGGTGGGTTGGGTCAGACCTTGGGGGCTTCAGTCCCACTTGCTGACGGATGGTGAGTTCAGATTCTTCTGAACTGGACCCCAGCAGCCTCTGCAGCCCCATTGATGTGGGGCATGCACTGACCTGGGACCGTCTCCTTCTCCCCAGGACCTCGTTGTAGCCAGCCCTGTGCGGAGGGCCTGTGGGGAGAGCAGTGCCGCCAGCTGTGCTCCTGCAAGAATGGGGCCAACTGTTCCCCCAAGGATGGCATCTGCGAATGCACCCCAGGCTTCCGGGGGCCCAACTGCCAGCGGTGTAAGTGAACCGGTCTTCCCTGGGGCAGCAGAATCCCCCTCCCCCTCTGGAGACCCCGGGCCTCTGCTGGGGAGGGGACAGGGAGGGAGAGAAAAAACAGCCCACTTGCCAACTGAAGTACCCACCTCTCTGCCAACAAGCCTCTAAAGTGCCAGTCTACTGCTGAGGGCAACAGGTGAATTCCGGCTGATCCTTCCTCAGAGCTGCGCCATCCCTGCCCTCAGACTGACCTACCTCCCCTTCCCCTTCTCACCAACCTCTGCCCCAAATGCAGCCTGCCAACCGGGCCGTTACGGCAAGAAGTGCTCTGTGCCCTGCAAGTGTGCAAATCACTCCATCTGCCACCCTGTGGACGGCTCTTGTGACTGCCCGCCTGGCTGGATGGGCAGCGATTGCGCACGACGTGAGTCAGACAGGCGCAAAGCCAAGCTCAAGAAATCCCACGATGCCCCTCTTCCAGCATGGGGGGAGGGAGCCCAGGAACGGGGCTGACTCCCGCTGGACCCCTTGGCTGGGATTGTGCCATTTGAGTCTACTCTGAGGGGGTCCCCACCTCACCCCCTGAATGCCATCTTCTGGATTGGTACGATCCACAAATACCAACCATCCGATCTCTTTGAAGGGTGCACTTCCGGCTTCTTCGGCAACAACTGCACCTCCCGGTGCCAATGCCAGCACGGGGCCTTCTGTGACCCAGGCACAGGGTCCTGCTCATGCCCCTCGGGATACACCGGGGCCCACTGTGAGACCAGTAAGTGCGACATCCTGCACCCGCCAGACTCCTCTTTGAGGCCCTGGGCGCCAAGGCCCAGGAATGAACAAAGTGAAAATAACCAAGAATTGGGGTGCCCATTTTTCTTCCTTCTCTTTCTTTCTTTCTTTCTTTCTTTCTTTCTTTCTTTCTTTCTTTCTTTCTTTCTTTCTTTCTTTCTTTCTTTCTTTCTTTCTTTCTTTCTTCTTTCTCTCCCATCTCCATCCTCAAAGAGAAGGAGAGGCTGTGCCAGGGGATGTGCCAGAGGCCCCTCTGCTGCGGAAATTTAATTCTGGGAGCTTTGACCATCCAGAGCAGGTGTCTCCAAACTTGGCAAGTTTGAGACATGGCTGCCTTCAACTCCCAGAAGTCTTAAAGTTGCCAAGTTTGTAGACAGCTGATCCAGAGGGCAAGGTGTGGCAGGAGGGTCCCTGGACAGGCGGGGCTGACCCCAGCTCCTAAGGAAAGCTGCGTCTGAATGTTCTGTTCCTCAATTAAACGATTCACAGGCCACCCCGATCACCCCCTCACCACAGTTCCCGCCTCGCCAGCCATTGACCGCTCCTTGGGGGCCATGATTGGCATTATCATCCTGGCCGCTTTGCTGGCGGCAGTTCTGGTGTTTTTCTTCTGCTACCGGCGGTGTCAGAAGGAGAAGGAGAAGCGGCACGTCTCCGTGGCCTACACTACAGGGACCGGCAGTTCGGAATACGTCGTCCCTGGTGAGCTGGGGCTGGAGGATGTTTGGGAGCAAGTTAAAAAAGGAGGGGGACAGCACCCCTTAGAGGGGCGGCCAGGGAGTGCCAAGCTTTGTGCCCGGGTTGCCTGCACTCTTCTGACACAAATGCAAATGACAGGGAGTTTCCAAGCAGGCTAGCTTGAATGAATGGCTCTTCTTTCCAGACGTGTCGCCCAATTACACCCATTATTATTCGAACCCCAGCTACCACACCCTCTCGCCCTGCTCCCCCGGCTTCGCCATCCCAAGCAGCTCCGATTTGCCTGGCAAGGTGAGGATCCCGTTCCCCCCCCAGGACCCTTTTCTCCCCTTCAGAAAACACCCCACCCTGGTCGATAACGGGGTCTCTCCATAGGTACAAAGAGGCAGGTCTGGATGGGCAGGGGTTGGCACCCAGGGCACCCGTGCCAGAGCTGCTCCTTTCCTGTCCTACCATCCGCACCACCTCCCTAAGTATTCAAAATTTGCAAGCATTAAAGTTTTTTTTCCCTTCCGTTGACATTCCTCAGTTTATAACCGGATATCCTGATTTTCCTGGAATTAGTTGCCCCCTTTCCCCTTGCAATGGGGCTGCCCTGTCTGATTCAGAGGCTTTGCCTGCTCCCCTCCCTCCCCCAACTTTTACGACCAGCAACCCAGAGCCGTCTTTTCTCCAACCTGCAGAATCTGGAGCGGGACTGGCAGGGGGCCGACTGCAACGCCACCCTGCCCAGCGCCTGGAGGCACCGCCAGGGCAGTCCGGCCCACGGTGAGCACCTGCAGGTGGTCCTCTGAAGGGGGGCAGGTTTGAGCAGGGAGAGGAAAGCGCCACACTGGGTTGCCCCCTTAAGTATCCCACCCCCTCCCCCTTTTGCACATCACCCCCCCACCTCAAATCCCACTTAATTGGACAACTGCCTCTTCTGCAGGGGGTGGATACTTAGACCGCAGCTGCAGCTACACGGACGGCCTGGGGAAATATCGCTGCCAAGGTAACGGGTCAAAAAGGCGGACTTTCCAGGACTTCTCAGAGACCCTTGGCAGACGAGAGCTGCTAGGTGGTCGAATATGGCAGCTGGTTGCGTGCCTTGGCCCTGGAGAATGTGAGGTTGCTTGGGGACCTCATTGGTCCACCGAAACAGCCCAGGATGGTTCTCCAGCGTCGTCCCCGTTTCCCAACCCCAGAGAGGTTGGGCTGAGCCTTCAGGACACCTGGCTGTGCTTGCAGGACACAGCAAATGCCGTGGCCCACCTCTGCCCTCTTTTCTTCCTAGTGCACGCTAAGGAGGTGCCCTGGGGGCGCAGCGACAGCTCCCTCAGCAGCGAGAACCCCTATGCCACCATCAAGGACTGCCCCGGCCCTGCTGGGAAGGCGCCCGAGGGCAGCTACATGGAGATGAAGTCCCCCCCCTCCTCCAAGCGGGAGAAATCCTACGCGGAGATCAGCCTCTTCGAGGACCCCTCCTGCAGCTCTGAGGCCAAGGAAGAGGAAGGTACGGGTAAGGATGAAGGCTGGGCGCCCCCCACTCCGAGAGTGGCGGTCACGCCTAGAAGCAAAAGCCTTCCGTTCGAGGGTGGAGTTCCATTTATTGCCCTTCTGGTCCTGCTGTCTTTCCAAAACACAAACCCCCTCAGCCCCCCAACACCCCGAGATTACAGTACAAGAAGATACGCTAACAATGATCGGCTTAAAATAACAACAATCATAAAAATAAACCTGCCTGCGTTTGGGGACAACCCCTCCATTTTCAAAGAAGTCTTGCTGGATGAGAGGGAAGGTGAAGTCTGCAACGGATGGGCAGTTTTGGGGGGGGGATCTTTCCCAGGGGTTACAGACGTGAGGAGGAGGCCTTTGATGGGTGCCCATGAGACAAAGCAGGAGGCCCCACTTTTTATGGCAAGTCCTCAGCCCTAAGAACCAAATTCGCTAATATAAAAAGGTGTCCATTTGGCAAACAGGATTCCTTTCTCCCCCCCCCAAAAAAAAAGGGAGAGGGGGAGGACGTGGCAGCCTTGCAGAAGTGCAGACCTCCTTCCCTGCCTACCTGCACCCTGCAAGGGTCATCAGGACAAAGGGAAGCTCTGCTGCGCCCGGGACTTCTCTCCGGGGCCAGACATCCCCTGAACTGTGCCACGTCTGCCTCTGTCTCTTCACCCAAGCCGCCCTGAGTCACAAAGGGATTCGGGGGGGGGGGCTTAACCTGCTGTGTGAACCCTGTTCCTGAGGGTGAGGGGGGGCTTGGGAAACTTTGTCTTATGGGTTGGTGCGAATTATGGGCTCCAGGTGTTGAGTCCGGAAGTGCCTGACGTGGAAGGAGGGCCTGGTTTGCAGCTCCATCTTTCATCCTCTTTTTCCCTCTCCTCTCCCCCTTTTAGCCGCAGCAGAAGGCGTCCCGCAGGCGACTGCAGCCGTGCCCCCCAACCACTACGATTCTCCCAAAAATAGCCACATCCCCAGCCACTATGATGTGCCCCCCGTCCGGCACTACCCGCCATCCCCTCCACTCCGAAGACAAGCCCGGTGAGGCTTCTGCCTGCTGGTGGCTGCCTCTCCCAGACGCTTCTCAAGGGAAGGACCGGGAGCCAGGATGACCGGCGCATTGGGGGCTCCCGGCCATTTGGGGCAAGATGAACAACGGAACGGGGGGGGGGGGGAGGACAGCGGATGAGACCTGAGGCAGATATCAGGTGTTGGGGGGCTTCAAAGAGGGGGGTGAGCAAGCCCTTGGCCTGGGCTCTGGGCCTCTGTCCTCCCCCCCTCCACTTGTCGCCCAGAGGAAGCATTTGTCCCTCCAGGAAAACCTACAAACGGCAGAATGGGGAATCGGGGAGGGGTATTGCAGGAAGACCTCCCCCCTCCCAGTGAGAGACCTGCGGCTTCCTTCAGGAAAAGGAGAAGGGCTGGATCTGGGACTGGTGTGGGAACTTTCCTCCAAGATCCCCTGGCCTCTTCCAACCATTTGCATTCAGTAAAGGGGACCCAGAGATGTGACTGGGCTGCCCCCCAGCACCCCTCAGCCTCAGGAGGGGTCCCTGCCACGGGGCTGGGCACAGAGGCTCCTGCTGTTTGGGGTCCCTTGAACAGCTGAATAAAAACTTTGGGGTGTTGGTATCCTGCTTTGCTTCTGAAAACAGCCCCCCTCCCCAACCTGGCAACCTGGTGAGTGAAGTAGAGACAGTCCGGCTGGCTGCTGCTCCTGAGATACCGTTGCCCACATCCAGGCCAATGATTTCACGCCCAGTTGCCAATCAGCCCACCCAGAAAGGCGTCCCGGCGTCTGTCTTTCAAAGAAAGAGTGACAGAGCAGTTCCTCTTAAAAGTCTGCCCCTGGCGTTTGTGGGGTCCTTCGCCACTGGGCCAGCCACCTAGGACACGGCCCCCTCCTGAAAGGAAGGGCATCCCACCCTCCTCGCTGCCAGGCTGGCCCAGCCTCAGAGGCCTGGCTTCATCCTGCTGGGAGGGCAACAGTCCTTGGGCTGGCCAGGGCCGAAGAGGGGCTGGGGGCTGCTGCCACGGGGGACCAGGGCTGGGGCCGCTGGCTTGGGCTCCTCCTCCTCCTCCTCCTCCTCCTCCTTCTCCTCCAGCAGCTTGTCTGTCTCCAGGTCCAGAGCCCCCCCAGAGCTGCTGCGCTTGTTCTCCAGGCTGTGGTAGAAGGCGTGAGCATGGAAGCCGGCGCTCATGTCCTCCTGAATGCTCTGCAGGATCTGGACAAAAGACGGGCGCAGACGCGGGTTCCGCTGCCAGCACCAGGTCATCAGGCTGTGTCTGCGAGGGGAGAAGAAGAAGTCTGGGAGTAGGCAGGAAGGGGGAGGGCAGCCCCGTCACTAAGCCGGGCAGCCAGAGAGGTTCGCTCCGTTAGGAAGCAGCTACCCGCTGGCCAGGTAAAGCAAGGTGGGTTTGGGGCCAGGTGGGATTGAGAGGGGAGGCCCCCGGGCTTCCTGAAAGGCAAAGAAACCATGTGCTTAAGACGTTGGTGGGCTTCACTCAGGGAGGCCACCAGAGTGGGGCAGAGAGGGTGGGGAAAGGTTGCCCACAGGCCCACCCACAACCACACTTCTGGGAGTCACTCACAGCTTGTCAGGACAGTTCTCGGGCCTCTCCAGGACCCCGTTGTCCATCACAAAATGGAGCACCTGCTCATTGGACATGCCCTGGTAGGGCTGCTCTGCCAGGGTGGCGATCTCCCACAGCACCACGCCGAAGGACCTGGAACGGAGGGGGCTGAGAAGGGGCACCCCAGCCCAGCCCTTGCCAGCTGGCTTCCCTTCTCTGGCTGCAGGGACTTTGCATTGCCAGCCCTGCCCAGGGACTCAGTCAAGGGTGCCATCTGCCATTTGGGCTACAAAATGCCCTGGGACCACTTATCATTCTCCCCCCCCCGGGGTAAAGGGGTGCTGTTTTTAAGCTGCCACCTCCCGCCTCTCCTGCTGCCCTGGGCTCACCAGACGTCCGACTGCGTGTTGAAGATCCCATCCTTCAGGGCTTGGGGGGACATCCAGCGGACCGGCAGCAGGCCTTTCCCCCCCTTGCGGTAATAGTCTGTCTCGTAGATGTCCCTGGTCATCCCAAAATCTTTGCAAGAAAGAAAGGCCTCATGGGGGGAGAAGGAGGAGCAAGCTCCAGCCAGGCTTGAGGAGCAGAGGCGGAGAGAGGCAAGGACCGGAGTTTCTCCCAGCCATGTCCAAGCCACCCCCGGCTGCCCTAGGGAGCCCCTCTCCCTGCCCCCCTCAGCCCCACCTCCGATCTTCACAGTGAAGTCCTCAGACACCATGCAGTTGCGGGCCGCAAGGTCTCGGTGGACAAACTTCTTGGCATTGAGGTAGGCCATGCCATCGGCAATCTCTCCGGCCATCTGGATCGTGTCCTTCAGGGACGGGGGAGGCAAACCCGGGTTGTTCTAGAAGAAGACGTACCAAGGTGGTCAGAACAGGGAAGCAAAATGAGGCCTTGGGGAGTGTCCAGAGCATAACAAATTCTGATTTTTTGTTGTGGGAAAGTCACCGCTGATGGAAGCCAGACTCGGAAAGGAAGTGTGGCAACGAAGATCAAGTTTCCAGCCTGTTAGGCATATGGTGTTAGCCTACAATGTTGGGTTGAAAATATATTAACCATAATGCTATGTCTTTAAGTTGTTAATTGGCCAATGGGTGTGTAAGTGTTCTCATGGCCATAAGAGGAAGCTAGGAACGTAGCTTCTCTCTCTCTCTGAATTCACTGATCTCTACTGTTACTGTTTTTGCTCTGCTGTTGGTTTACTACTGTTGTAAACCTGAACTGTGTATTGACCTCTGGACCGGTAAGAAGACTTTGTAGTTTGGATTACTCCTTGGACTGTTGCTATTGTGTATGACTTGGACTGTTTATTTTTGACTGTGCATTTTTGTTTTTACACCACCTCAAAAGTAAACTACTTTTTGCTTTTAGAACTCAGTGTATTTCTGTGTGTGATTTTTACTGCTCTCAGTGCCCTTCCTTGTCTGTGCAACTCTTTGGTAGCACAAGGAGACCCTGCACAACAAATTCCCTAACACAGCCCTCCCCACCGCTTGGAACTGCTTTGAAGTCACTGCCAACATTCGGGAGCTTTTCGCTTTGCTCCAGAGAGTGTCCACTGGGAGTCAGCCAAGGCCGCGTTGCCTGCAATCTGAGCCTGGGGGGCAAACCCACCTCGGCCTCCGGGCGGAGGGAGCGCAGGTAGCTTTTCAAGTCTCCCCTCGTCATCAGCTCCATGATGACCACAGCCGGCTGGCCTTGGGACACCACCCCGAGGAGGCGAACCTGGAGGCCCCAAAGGAGAGCAGGCTGCAGACCCGGGATCTGGACAGCAGGTCGAGAGCCCCACCAAGCTCAGCCCTCGCTGGTCCCATGCCAAACCAATCTCTGGGTCACGGAAACGCTGTTGAGCTTGGACCGGTTGAGGCCGGGATAGGGGAGTCACCAGAAAATCTCTGGTCTGGGAAACTAAATCCGCTCCCTGGAAAAGGCAACCGTGTCCCTTTCCCTAAAGTTCCGGAGATCAAGTCCAGAGCCAAGCCTGCGTTGGAGGCGTCTTCATCTTCCTAGGAATGATTTTGCCCCACATGCTGGCATGCAGAGCAAGTGGGCAGGGCAGTGAGAGCTCAGTTGGGTCTCTTTCACCCACACAGACCCCACCAAGACTTTTGGGTGCCTCCTCCCTTTTCTTTCTGGCAGGAAAGAAGCGCCCCGGCCTCGTTCTGGGCCTTTGCCCCTTACCACGTGGTGGCAGCGAAAGGCTTTCATGACGGAGGCCTCGTTCAGGAACTCGATGCGCTCCCGCGTGGAGGCCAGCTCGTTGACTGTCTTCAGCGCCACACGGGTCTCCTCGCCCGCCTGCTCCAGGTCCTTGGCGATCCCCTCGTAGACCATCCCGAAGGATCCCTGGCCCAGCTCTCGCAGGATGGTGATCCGTTCCCGGGGTACCTCCCACTCGTCAGGGACGTACACTGAGAAAGGGGGAAAGGCCGGTGCGCTTGCCGAGGACCCCAGAGTTGTGCTGCAGGCCCCAAACTCTCCTGCTAGTTGGACCTCCCTCCTCCCCTCCCTGCCTCTTCCCGGCTGGCCTGGAGGCGGCCTGGGCACTCACTGTTGGAGGCACTGAAGTATTCAGGGTTGACCGAGGCATACAGCGTGCCACTGGGGTACCCTTCGGTCCTCCTGCAAGGCGAGGATCAGGTAGAAGAGATCAGGGAGGGGGGACCCCTTGCTTTCTTTCAGGGGACAACCCCAAACGGCAGGCTTTCCAGGGCCAGCCCTGCTTTTGCGCTCAGCTCTTAGGCCGCCCGCCCCCCCGGAAAGCAACGGGCCTCTTGGACTCAGCAGCAACGGAAGCAGCCCCTGATTTCAACCCAGCCCGACCGTTTGAACGTGGCCCCCCCCAACTCAGGCACTCTGCTCCCCAAAGCGAGCAGAGGCTACCTTTTCTTGTTGTATAAGAAAACGAAGACGGCCAGGCAGGCGATGCCGAGCATCAGAACCACTGGGGTGAGTGTCAGGAACACGTAGAAACTTCCAGATTCCTCTTCCTCTGCTTAGAAACGGGGTTTGTGGGGGTCGTCAGGGGAGAGAAATGCAATTATTGCAACCCCAACCAACCAAAGCGAAGCACAAAGGAACACAAAAAAAGAGAACATTTGGTTTTCTGCTGAAGGAGCCTCTGCTGAGACAAGATTGCTGGTGATTTTCTCCTCCCCACCCCCCCATCTAATCACCTGTTTAGGACATATTTTCTTCCATTCCCTTTCACATAAACATTTTGCACGGTTGTTACTTTTCCTTCTGTTTGACAACATACTTCCAGCTCTTTCTCAGAGAAGTTTCAAGGAAGAGATAATAAACTCTTTGGCCAGTTCTTGGTCTCTTCCAAAAGTCAGGGAGATAAACTTAAGGGGAAGACTTTCCATCCTTCCCTGGGGGTCTTTTGAGGGGATACTTAAAAGCTGTGGAACAATTATTTGAGCTTAAACCTTTTTTACATTTATACATGACTCACAATTATTTTCTAAAGTAAATGTACTACACAATTTAATCCTAAGCTTTATCTTTTCCTTATTCCTCTCTCCCCCCGCCCCTCTATCTATCTATCTATCTATCTATCTATCTATCTATCTATCTATCTATCTATCTATCTATCCATCCATCCATCCATCCATCCATCCATCCATCCATCCATCCATCCATGTTTTCCAAGTGTGGTTAATTTCATCATTGAGGGAAGCTACAGAACCAGGCTACGCTTTGCATCGTCTCTCTCCTTCTTAACTGCTCCCATTTGCTGGTGCTCCAGGATCCTGTTCTGGCCAATTTCCAGATGTCTGGATTTCTATTCCCTGCAATCTCAGCAACGGTCAGTCTGGCCAGAGAAGCCCACCAGGCAGGCTGCTCTCATGAGCGGAGAGGCAGATTGAAGCAAATGCAAGAAGGAACAAATATCCCAGCGTCTTTTCACTTTGACCCTGCAGATGTGGCTAAAAATAAGACCCTGCGACCCTCCTCGGGTGCTGGGTTCGCAAGACCTGGGGCACGAGTGATCCCCTGCCTCTTTACCAGCACCGCATCTTCCAGGAAGAACTTAAGAGGTGGCTCTGACACCCACCTCCCCCGAGGATGTAGAAGGTCATCAAGCCGGTCCAGGAGCCGTTCCCTGCCAGGGAGGTGGCCCGGACCCTCGCAGAGTAATTTCCAGGCTGGAGGAGGGCGAGGTGGTAGCCCCCGTAGCGGGCATAGCGATGGCGGGAGACGCAGACCACCGAGATGACTTTCTGCAAGGAAGCAGAGCTGCTTCGTAGCTGGTCAGAGTTGCCCAGGGCGGCATCTGCCAGCTGCCGCTCTCAGTGCCCAGCGTCCTGGCCAGGGTTAAGCCTTCAGAGGCGGGAGCCACCCGGCTGAGGGATGGCCGGAAGAGCCGCTGGTGGGGAGCGATGCCAAGAAGCCGCCTGGCCCCGAGACCCCTTCCTCACCTCGCTCTCCCGGCTGTACTTGATCTCGTACTTGAGAATGAGGCCGTTGGGGTTCTCCGGCTCCCGCCAGCGGAGAAGGACGCTGTTCTTGCTGGCCGGCTCCCAGGTCAGGTTCCCGGGGATGTTGTCGGCCTGAGCTGGCCAGGAGAAGGGCAAAGGGGGTTGGGCCAAGGAGGAGATGGAGAGTCTTCCCAGGGAAAGGGAGAGAGCAACTGAAAGAGCTTGAATTTGAACTGCTCAGAGGTGGATTATACCAGGACAACCGGGCAGCTCCAGTTCAGTAACTGGCAGCTTTCGACAAGGAAAGGGTAAGGCCATTTTGGCTCACCTTCGGGCATCGTCCGAGCAAAGACGAAGGTCGCGGCGCTGCACCCCACGGTCTGGGCTGCGTGGTTGCAGGCGTGAATATCGATCCGGTACTCGGTAAAATGGCGAAGGTTGGAGATCACCGTCCGCTCCCGAACGACTTTATCCTCAAAGAGGCGGAAGTCCTTCTCCGCACTAGAGTCCGGCTCAACCCGCTGGGCTGTGGCTGCGTGGCTGGGGGTCCCCGGGGCAGGCCAGGAGGTGTTGGGATAGGCCTGGCTCTCCACAGTCACGGCAAAGGTGTCTCTGCGCTTTTTGGGGGTCCTGTTGCAGCCAGGAAAGAAGGGTGAGGGGGCAGCCCTGCAGTTTCACCCCAAAAATAACCTCCAGGAGCATTTCAATAGGGACCCCCTTCACGTGAGGACAAACACGGACACCGTCCGTCAGAAGCTCACCGGTAAGAAGAAATCTTGTCGATGGAGGTGACTTTCCAAGGGGGTCTGGAGAAAGAGGGAGACAGAGTGGGCCAGACAGTTCCCAGCCCCTCCTCTTAGCCCCCCAACAGGACCTCAGCCATCCAATTTAACCCACCTGGGCAGGATGATGGAATTGTGGAGGAAGTTTTCAAACTTCTTCTGGAAAGACACCGTTTCCACTCTGGACTGGGTCTGCCCGACGGGGCTGTGGCAGGGGCAGCACTGCTCATCCACGTCCTCGTGCTCCTCGCCGTCACTGGTGTCGAAGCGGGTGTCTGCACTGCTGGTGGGCAGGCGGAGACCTGGGGAGCCGGGCAGAGACCAGGCAGGCCATCAGCTGAAGGCCGGAGGGGCCCCCGGGGGCAGGAGTGGCAGTGGTCCTCACCTTTGTGGCAATAGTCGTTGCCGAAGAGCTCGGAGTCCTCTGCCAGTTGCTGCCACAGCACAAGGTAGTAGCTGAGGTTGCCGTTGGGCTGGGAGGGCGGCTTCCAGCGGACGATCAGGTGCGAGGAAGAGTTGGACATGGAAATGACGTCCCTGGGCACCGTGGGCACTGCAGTTCGGAGAGAGGCAGATGATGGGAAGGGGAGTCTTGGCCCTTCACCCTCCCCTTTGCACCGATTGCCATCGGCTTTTACAAAAACGCGCTCGTCTTTACAGCTGCCAGAGAAGGCAGGCTGCTCACCGGGGGAAGAATGAATGGGGAGGACTCTCCTGCCCATCATTCAGGCCCTGCCCCTCCCCTGGTGCTTCCCAGTTCCTCACCGGCAGGCAGGGTGCGGATGTAGACCACCTGGCTCTGGGCCCCGAAGTTGCGCCTCTCCTCGGCGGTGGTGAGGGTGATGGCCCTCACAAAGATGGCGTACTGTGTCCACGGCTTCAGGTTCTGCAGAGTCACACCTGGCTCCTGGTCATGGCTCAGGGGAAGCTCCACATCCAGCACGTTCCAGCTGTTGGCCCCACAGGTGTCCTGCCCGACGTACTCGGTCACGTCCTGGACGGGGCTGGGGGAGGACGCCAGGCTCAGGGGCGGCCAGGGAGCCCTGCCCCGCCGGGGCCCCTCACGCCAGGCCAGGTAGAGGCAACTTAACTGGGGGGGGGGTTGTAAGAGCCCAGAGCTCATCCCCCTCCCACGGGGAGGATTCCTTGGGGGAAGCCCTCCCCAGCACCTACGATTCCTTGTAGTAGACAATGAAGCTGAGGAGGTCCGGGGACTCCGGGGACTGGTACCGTTCCCACTTGAGGACGAGGCGGTCCGACTCGCTGGCGTTGGACACAAAGCGGAGAGTTTGGGTCTTGCCTGAAGGGGGGAAGAACAGGCTTGATTTAAGGATGGGGCTGTTAAATATAAGTTCGGGGGAGCATCCCCCCTCCTTCTCTCCTCTCCTCCCCCTTTCCCCACCAACTCACAAGAGGCTTGACCCCCGTTCGTCCGGGGATTGATCTCCGCCTTATTCTGCCGGCCCTTGGTCCCTGTGACCTCCTCCGTCCGGAAGATCTCCGAGAGGCACAGCTTGGGGTTAAAGGCAAAATACATCTTCCCCACCGGGATGGACAGGCGGTGCTGGCTCCAGTCCCACAGCTGCTGCAGGTTCTGGTTGTCCAGCACGTACAGGGTGTAGTTCCTGAGGGCAGGGGCGAGGGTGGAGGTGGGCTCAGGCCCTCGGAACAGCCTCTGCTGGCCCCTCCCCAGCCAAGCCTGGCCCTCCCGGCTGGCCCTCCACGCAGCCCAGAGGGCGCCCAGCCAGCGGCTGTTCCCACTGCGGGCGAGACCCAGGCAGCAAAGGCTGTTCAGGAGGAGCCTCCCCTCCCTCCGTCCAGCTACTTCGGCCACCGCTCACCCGTCCACCATGGAGTCCCCCCGGATCAGTTTGAGGTTCCTGAAGAAGCTCAGGGAGATGAGAGCAAAGGAGTGCCGGATCTTCAGGAACCCCGTGATGGTCTCAATCAGGCCAAGGCTGCTTTGCAGGGTGGAGGCCAGGTTTTCTGCCCAGGAGGAAGAGGAGGAGAAAGGCAGCCGTGAGCCGGGATGGGCTGCGCCACTGAGCAGGACGCAGCCACACGTGGGGGCTGAAGGGATCCTGGTGGGAATTGAGGCCTCCCCCCTGGGGTGCAGAAGGGGAAGGGGAGCCACTCACCGCCCCGACGGATGTTCACAATCAGGTTCCCCTCGATGAGGGTGCAGCCGGCCAAGTCCCGGGCTGCCCGGGCGGAGTCAATGGTTTTGGTGCCCACTTTACACTCCTTGGGGCACAGCCCTTGGCACTCATGGCAGATGAGGCTGGAACAGGGAGGGAAGGGAAGGAAGAGGGGCTGAGGACCACCCACCATTATTCCACACACAAAATTGGCCCTCTTGTCAGGGAAAAAGTGGCACGTCTTCCTTCCAGGCACACAAACAACCCATCAACCAGAATAGAGCTGGAAGGGACCATGGAGGTCTTCTAGTCCAACCCCTGCTCACGCAGGAGACCCTATACTATTTCAGACAAAGGGTTGTCTAGTCTCTTCTCAAAAGCCTCCAGTGTTGGAGCATCCACAGCTTCTGGTGGCAATCTGTTCCCCTGGTTAATTGTCCTCACCGTTAGGAAGTTTCTCCTTAATTCCAGGTTGCTTCTCACCTTGATGAGTTTCCACCCGTTGCTTCTTGTCCTGCCTTCTGGTGCTGTTTTGCGGCAGCCCCTCAAATACTGGAATACTGCTATCGGGTCACCCCTAGTCCACTCCAACCCTAACTAGCGCCCCCAAAATGGTAGCCAGAGTGGGTGGGCTCTTATATCTGAGGCATCACAGGGCTTGAAAACTTTCCGGGTCCCAAACAGCCAATATCCCCTCATCCATCGCATCAACTGAGAACTTCTGAGATTTGAGGAGGGCTCTTAAAGTGGAGGTGGCCAGACCCGCTGCCTGCGGAAGTCAAGCCACTTTAAAGATGACGGTGACGAGGGAGAAATTAGCTTAATGGGTTTTTAAGGATGGCAGCCACTCTGCCAGCAGTTATTAAGTGCTTACACTTGCGCTAATGAAGGAAGAGACTTCCCGCTTCAGACCTCAGATTCTGCCTCTGCAAACATGAAGGGAGCCGCTGCTGGCAGAACACCCAAGCCACGGGGGGGGGGGGAACCGGCACCAGGAGGGGGGGCATTCCTCACCTGCTCTCGTTCTTCCGGTAGCCCGGTGGACACTCGGCCAGGCACTGCCGCTGGTGGATGACAAACCTGGAGGAGTCCCGTAGGTTTTCGGAGATCTTGCGCAGGCTGCCACAGTGCTCCGCCGTCACGCAGCGCCACTGCTCGTACTCGTAGGTGAGGTCTGGACAGGAGCTCAAGCAGCGCCCGTTGAAGTAGAAGTGGCGGCAGGCCACGCAGGCCTGGGGGTCCCCGGGACGGCTGCAGCCCCCCAGACATTCGGGGTGGCAGCATTCGTCCTTGCTTGTGCAGGCGGCACCTCCAACTTTGCAGGGACACACTGAAGGGAGGGAGAGAGGGGAGGGAGGGGCTTTGGCAAGGATTTGGAGAGGACACTTGTTCCCCCTCCCCCCCCCAAAAAAAAACTGGCTGCTGTTGCGGCTCTGCTGGTTTCCAGTTGCCTCTGAAAGATTCCCCACAAAAATCTCCAGAGAGAAAAAAAACTTTGGACCGCACCGCCCCCCCAAAATTGAAACTCTAAACTCCCTCCCAGCCCAAATCCACAATCACAGCAGATTTACCCCCCACTTTGTGGGGTGTGTGTGTTATGCCTGAACTGGGTCTCTGCCTCGCTAGCAGTTTCAGCTCCGTCCAAAACTTGTAATCGGCTTCTGTTGTTGGTCTCTTGCCTAGCCTGGCCTAGCAAAGATTTGTGTCAAAATGTATACCCTTTTCTGTTTACAAAACAGCGTTTTTTTATTTGGTGTAACCGAGCTCTGCGCTTTCCAGCCCTCTGCCTCATTGATTCGGTAATTTTCAGGTTTTAAGACTGGCTGTTTAGGCAACAAGAAAGCAGCCCATGTTCCCTGGTTGCCAAACAACTCACCTTATTGCTACCTTGCTCAGAATCAGGAGACTCATTAGCAAATCTGGAGGGGAGGAATCGGGGCCTTGAGGAGTGGCCCCCTCTTTTGTGGCCCCCTCAGCCTGGAACTCTGGGCAGAAGGAAGCAGCCATAATCACACTGACCAACGTGTGACACTGACCGGCTGAACCCCAAACCAGAAAAGAGGAGAGGGGAAAATCCCAGGGCTGCTGGTGGCTCTGGAGTGGGACCTCCCTGTTGCTTTTCAAACATCAGATTTTTAAGTCCAGAGCAAAACATTTCAGCAGCAAAGAAACCTCTGAAGCATCTTCAACCCAGAACTGACCACTGTAAAACGGCTCCTTCGGCCTTGGAGAGGGCCTGTCCCTCTCCTTTTACGGGGCTGCTTTTCTGCTCCTTCTGGGGTCTCTTCTGGGCTCCCGGGTCTGTCCCCCCCCCTCAGCGACCAGAGAGCTCAGCCCTGGCTGGCTGGGCCAAGGGGGACACCTGCATTTTGGCTGGTTCCTTGGGGGGAGGGCTGGCAATTCTGCCCCCGCAGCCACGCGGAAGAGGCCAGGCTTCTGCAGACAAACCGCGGCCTACCCCCGCCCCACAGACGTGCCCAGGCGGGCAAGCGGCCATCTCGTCCCCCTGCAGGAGACGCGGCCATCTGTTTGCATTAGCAGCGAGGCTGTTTACAGCAAACGGGCTCCGGGGAGCCACGCAGCCCTTTCGCAACAGAGAGAGACCCAGATGGAAAGGCGGGGGCGGGGGGACGCACCTAGCGGGTGGAGGTGAAGCCAAAAGGCGCAGCCGCTTTCGACGAACAGGATCGGACTGCGCACTTCGCCCTTCACTTTTGCGTGGCGGGTTAGAAATGGAAGCAACTCAGAGGAGTGAGGGAACCGACACCAGCCCACTGCACACGTGTATAAGCGCTTGGCGCCTTCCCATGACCTGTAGCTGCCCTTGTCCTTCTGCCCAGCAGCCCGCGGGCCTCTCGCACCCCCCCCCTGGTGGGACGCACCTTTCTGGCAGTTGCTGGAGGTCCAGCAGCGGTACTCCAAGGGTCCGGCCAGGCCAGCGGGGGTCTGCACGCAGGGCTCCTCCCCGCCCAGGATGCCCGGGCAGACGTCGGCGCACTCCTCGGCCGGCTTGTTGTGCAGGATGATGTTGTGCTCCAGTGCGGGCAGCGGCTGCAGCAGCGCCCAATCAATGGTGGAGATGTGGCAGAGCTCCTGGTTGCGCTCGATCCTCACCGAGCCGTTGAGCACATTGGTCAGGCTGCGCAGGCCGATGTCGCGCAGGTGCGGCATCTCAAAGATGACCAGGGCGTAGCTGAAGAAGAGGCTGGCCCCGCGGATGACGGCCAGGCGGGGGAAGAGGTCGCGCAGGCTCTCCAGCCCGTAGACGCGGAACAGCAGCAGGTACTCCGTGATGAGCACCAGGCGCGGGAAGGCCAGCGTGCGGAAGTCCTCGCCGCTAGCCGTGAACATCAGCAGGATCTGCAGGCTGCCCTCGATGACCGAGCAGTTCTCCAGGCGGCGCAGCTGCGTGGGATCCACGCGGATGTCCATGCTCTCGCAGACTGCGGGGCCAAGCAGAGAGTCAGGGACCGGCCCTCCAGGAGCTGTCCAGCCGCCCTTTCCTATCCTACCCTCCCAGGCAAAAATGCAGGCCAGAGACTGGGTCGCGGATGACCCTGCGTGGCTTAGGATGAGGCGCATTGAAATGGGAGCAGTGCTAGAGAGGCATAGTATGTCCCTGCAGGTGCTTCCTTGCAGCCAAGGTGTGTGTGTGGGGGGGGTCTTGCCCACCTTGGTCTGTGCCAACTGCCTCACTGCTCGCAAGGGGCCTCTTTGTCCTTGGCCTCTCCCCAAGCCTGGAAGCAGAGCACCTGGTCAGCATGGCTGCCGCCTGGCCCCTGACTTGGAGTTGATGCCCCCCACCCAATCTAGTCTTTGCACAGGAGCCCCAGGCCCCCCTGCCTCCGTGCCTGCTGCCGCAATGCCCACATTAGCATCTTCCCAGCCTGGCACCACCTGGAGCCACGGCTGGCTGTGGCAGCTCCTTTCTGGCAGCTGGATCCCGGCAAGGCGGGGAGGGGGCTTTAGACAGCTTCAGCTCTGGAAGAGCAACTTGGAGGGCCCACTGTATTAACAGCGCCTGCCTCCAGGCCCCTCCCTCTTCTCTTTCATCCACTGGCCCTCCCAAGGGCTGGCCAAGTCCAGGCCAAGGGTCTCGGGCGCAGCTCAAGCGGAAAGGAGCTGGTGCCCAAGCAACCCCCCCAACCCCCTTCTGCCTGAGGGCTCCCTGCCCCCTCCTCCCTGGGAAGCAGCTTCTGCAGAGAGAGAGAGAAGGGCTGGGTTCAGCTCCTGTTTAAACAGGTGCTGCGCTCGCTCTCTCCGGGGCGGCTGTGTGTTTGCTGAGGCTCTGAAGAAGAAGAGGAGGAGGGGAGGACCCCACAGAGGGTAGCCACGCACCTCTCCCTCCTTCTTGAAAATAAAACCAATGGCCGCTAGGAAGCCACGGCCAGAATGGGTGGCGTTGCCCTCAAAACTTCCTCCGTGGCTCCCAGAGAGGAAGGCCATGCTCCGCATGGGGACCAACCACGGAAGGAGGCTGAGCCCAGCCTGGATCCTCACAGCCTACAAGAAACCCTCCCCAACCGACGCCGCAGCTGCCAAGCTCAGCATGTCGTGCAGATGCCGCCATGAAGCCTGGACGGGCTGGGCCGATCTTGACCCAGAGGGCAGCTCTCTTCTGGGCCTGATGTGGAAAAACCCGGGGTGGGGGATTGACAGCTTCGCTTCCTTGCTGGAAAATATCCAGAAGAATCGATAAATATCTAACAGCCATAGGGTGGAATCCGAGATGTGGAGGGAAAGCATCTCAGTTTGGACCAATCTTCCCCTGGTCTGGGGGTGGGGGCCCCCCTCTTTCTTTCTGGAAAGATGCTTTGCTTTTTTAAAAAGAAAAAAAACCTGCAGAACTTGGCAGGAAGTCTCCGAATTAGCAGATGCTGCTAATTAATGGCTTGTTAATTGATGAAATGCCTAGTTAGGTGCCCATCGGCTTTGCTGAAAGGCACCCCTGCCAGTTTCAGGACCCAGGCGCCCCTCCCCCCTCCCTGCCATCCTGAGTCCAGCTAGCAGCTTCAATACACTTTAATGGGCGCTCCTGCTTTCTCTCCTACCTGGGGGGGGCGGGAAGGGGGGGAGGACCTTCCCTTCCGCCCCAGTCAGACTGGCTAAAGTGGCTTCCTGACGGCTGCTGTGTTTGGGTTCTGCATGTTTGGCAACACCCGAAAGTGTCTTTTGTGCCTATAAATCCCGCAAGAGGGCAGAAAGCAGGAAGGGGGTGTGTGTCCAGGATGGACCTGGGACCCGCGCGGGTGGGATGGGTCTCCAGCCCTGTCAGCACCTGGGAATTTCTCTCCTGCATCTCCAGAGGAGGCACTAAGGGGTGAGAGGGCACCCCGTTTCCTCTCCCTGCCCCCCCCATTCCAGAGCTGCAGCAGAGGTGGCTGGGAACCAGCAAAGACCAGCGTTGCTCAGCTGTATCTTCCCCCACCCACATCACTCTGCAGAGGGAGGAGGGGGTCTGTGTTGGGGGTCTGCCTTCTTTCACCCTGCAGACCACCGTAGCAGAAATGAGATTTCTGGCTCCTGCCCAAACCCCCACCCCATTCGAAGAAGAGTCCCACCCACCCTGGGACAAATTTCCCCCTTGCTGGATTTTTCCCTGCAGGAGTAACCTTCAACCGCTACCTCTGAGCAGGAACCCCTTGGCTGGAGGGGCTGCACCTATGAGTGGAAAGCACAATTGGCAGAGTTACACACAGACACACACACACACACACACACACACACACACACACACACTCTTCAGATGCCAACTGCAGGCAATGGGCTAATCCAGTTTCTCTTCTGACCCTCAGCCATCTCAGGTGAATAATTTTCTAGAAAGAGCTACTTTAAACTAGATTCGCAAGGTGGGTTCCCCCCCCAACTTGAGAGCAGAGCTAAACGGAGGGAGCACGGCTGCCTCCTCTCGCCCTTTGCTGGGTCTCTCTCACCCAGACACACAACAAGCACATTTAAGGGCTTCCCTCTGACTGGAGCCTCTAGCCAGGCTCACACAAGACACTAAACACCAAATGCCAGTTACTAAATCACCACGGCTAGTTTTGCCTGAGATGCCATCTCCAACGCCAGCATCCAGTGGATGGAGCCACCTGTAGGGTGCCTGAGGCGATCTGGCCCGGATCCATTTCGCTTGCCTCCCCCCCCCAGCCACCCTGCCCTGGGCCAAGGCGTCTGCCCTGGGCACCACAGATTGGGAGGGGGGGTCTTCCTGGACTCCAGGCAGCCAAGCCCCCTGCCTTAGTGCCCGGCTGACCTGACTCAACTCAGGCGGGACTTACTTTCGGGAGAGGCTGGTGCCGGGCCAAGCCACAGCAGGCAGAGGAAGAGCAGGGGCCCCCAGGTGGGCCAGAGGGGGGCACCAGGGACTCCCCTTGTCCCCTTCTTCTCCATGGTCCATAAACGGCCCGGCGTTGGCGGGAAAGCGAGTCTCAAGCGGCAGGGCAGCCCCCTGGCTTCTCAGCTGGCAGCAGCCCTGGACTCTCGTTTGGTGCCAGGGGGGCACGAGGGGGAGGAGCACCCTGCTGTCTGTGGGACCACCGGTCTGAAGCAGGGAGGCAGGAGGTCCTTGTCCCTGACCACAACCATCCTCCGGCACGTTCACACCACGGCAAAAGGGCTGGGAAAATGGAGGCATGGCCAGTCCAGAGCCCCAGGTGTGGCAGGCGGCTGGGTGGGGCCGGGCGTCTTTCCTCCCTCATGCACAAACACCCCCCCCCCAACCCTGCTGGCCTTCTGCTGGGGCTGGATAGGTTCCAAGGGCTGTTTTCACGAGTTACCTTCAAAATATTTAGCCTGACAACTCCAGCGAGATGGGCTGAGACCCACAACCGGCTGCCCTTCGTGTTTGGTCAATAAGGAGGGGGCAGCCATAGGTGCAGACGCTTCCCCTAACCCGTTCAGGGGAGGGATTTGGGGGGAGCCCTGAGAAAGGGAGCAGGAAGCTGGAGGTCTGCTCACTTCCTCAAGGTGCCCCCAGCCTCTTCACATGGCCACTCCAAGGTGAGCCCCCCCCCCCATCATCAGAGAAGCAAAGCACCAAAGGCCTTTCAGCTCGCAGGAGCAGCTCTGGGGTGAACAGAGGCGGGGGGGGGCCTCGGGACAGAGGCAAGGAGAGGGCTGGGAGGGGGTCAGATTGTGGAGTCTTGCTTCCTGTCTGCTCAGGAGCAAGAGGGGATTTAAGGAACTCTTGGCCTTTGACCTTGACCCTTCAGGAGGCAGGGAAGGAAATTCCTCAAGGCAAACCCCGAACTGCAGGAAAGTCCTCCCCGTCCTGGAGCTGTGTCGAAAGTCACCAGCCTGGACATTATTCCCGCCATCAAGGTGGGGCTGACTTTGAGCTGCCTAAAGGGAGACACCCCCACCCCCCTCTGGATTCTGGGCCCCAACCTTGCAGGACTCGCCAGAGTTGCAGAGCAAGGAGGAGGCTCCCTTTGCCCCCCCTTTCGATGACGCCTCGTTTGCTACTTGCAGCCTCCCCCAAAGTCTGGAGCCAGAGCTGGGGCGCTTTTGGGGCCGCTACGCTTCTCCCCTCCCTGCAGGTGCTTTTCCACTGGATGTGGGACGCCTGATGACCCACAGGAAGCTAGATGGGTATTGCGCAAGGGTGCTCTTGCCCTTTAATTTGGGGGATTTCCTCTCCCCCTCTGGCAGGCCAAGTGTTCTGATCCTGTCCGTTGGGTCAGCTGTGCAAGGAAAGTGGCGCTTTCCCCCAGATCCCTCATCTGCACAAGAGCTCTCAGCACTGGGAGTGGGGTGCCCCCTGGTGGCCAGACCTGGCCCCTGCAGCCAGCTGGAAAGGAGGAGGAGGAGGAGGAGGAGGAGGAGGAGGAGGAGGAGGAGGAGAAGCAGCTGCCTTTGGGGGGACTTCTTGGGTCCAGGCCTGCCTCTCCCTGCATCAGTCACACTCAACCACCTCATTGCTGTGGCTGCTTTGCAATTTGAATTCGAACCAGTGAAACACAAAACCACAAAATGCAACATGCAACACCTTCAAATGGTGTTTTTTCCCTTTTGGCAATATGTATTTAAAAAAAAAATATTACAACAGCCAGGCACTTGCCCAAGGCTGTTTTTGCTCAGATGCTTGAGGACTGTTCTCCAAACGAAGCAGGGGGAACACGGCGGGGACGAGTGGGGGGAACAGCGAGGGGCCCTCCCCATTGCATTAAAAGGGTCTCTCCCCACAGCCATGCAACCACCAGTCAAGGAGAGCAGAGACCCATTGGATGCCCCATCAGGGACTCTTCAAACTCCCCCCTCCCAAAAGGGAGACTCCGTTCCTCTCGAGGACCCCAGCGAGGCTGCCCCCCCCGTCCATGGCAGCCTTGCTGGGGCGTGGGGGGGGTCAGCACACAACAGCCTCTTCCTGGCAGGTCAAGAAGGCGAAATTTTGAACAGGAGGAGAAGGAGCTCAGGTGATCCCCAGGGGGGGGGATGGACAGGGAAGGACCCTCCTTCCACTGTGTCTAGCAGCTGAAGCCCCCCCGTTTTCCATTGTGGCCATTCAGAAGAGCCAAGCGCTGCCTCCTCCCTCCCGTGACCGGAGAGGACGCTGCCATCCTGGCCTCTGAGCATGGGCAAAGGACGGAGGGCAGGTGGACGGGAGCCGATGCCGAACTCAGGAGCAGATGCTGCGACGCCTGCGGAGCAAGACCACGGGGGTGCTGGGCTGGTCTTCCTGGTCACTCTCGCAGTCCCGCTGTAAGGAGCAAGGAAGGCGAGAAGGTCAGGGGGGGAGGCAGCCCCCCCGCTCCTCCACCCCCCCCAGGCAGTGAAGGGGCTTCTTTGCACCCACCAGAGCTGCCGCCTCCTTCTCCAGCTTCTGCTGCTGGCACAGGAGCCCCAGTCGGCAGAGACGGTTGCAGGCCGAGACCATGTGGTAGGACAGCTGCGGAGGGAGGAGAGAGGGTGAGGCTCGGACTACGTGGCCCATGAGGCAGGTCTGGGGTGCCAATTGGGCTCCTCTGCTGCTGAGCCTGGGGCGGAATGGGGTGCAGCCTTCACCTTCCACTTCCGGCGAGCGTTGAATTTGCGGAAGTTTTTCATGTTGATGGAGGAACGGCTCCGGTTCACGGCTTGCTTCCGGGTGAGCGGCTGGAGGGGCAGAAGGAGAAAAATCAGAAGGAAGGAAGGAAGGAAGGAAGGAAGGGAGGGAGGGAGGAAGGGAGGGAGGGAGGGAGGGAGGGAGGCTTACCTTGATCCAGGGATGGAGGAGAGATTCAGCTGCCGTCATTCGGTCCCTAAAACACAGACCAAAATCCGTTTTCCTCTTTGTGGGCAGAAGGGAGGCAGGAGAGGAGGAGAGACCCCATTTGGGGGATCCCCCATCCTGTCAGTATCTGCTGCCCCCCACTTTTAGTTTTGTGGTCCTTATTTTCTGCTCAAGGAAGGACGTTCCCCTCTCTTTTCCGGAGAGGTCAGGAGGGCTTCCCCCCATTTCAGTCACCTGGGCTCCTTCAGCAGCAGCTTCTGGATGAAGTCCTTGGCCATCTCCGAGGTTTGGCTGAAACACTTGGCCTCGAACTCGTAATTCCCGGAGACCACGTTGGAGAGGGTCTCCTCATCCGTCTCCCCCTGGAATGGGGACATGCCGCTCAGCCTGGGGGGGAGGAGGGTTTGGGGGCACATCAGAGCCCACCACACTGGACCAGAGATCCACCCTCAGCCTGGCTCCAGACAGAAGGAGCCCCACAGGTAGGAATCAAGAGATTGCTCCGAAAGGAAGGCAGGGAAGGGGGCCGTTTGGGGGGATCCAATCCCCAACTTTAGACTTACCCACTTGCTTCCATTTCCTTTTTAAAAAGCTGGGCAAATTCCAGCAAAGTTTCCTTCGCCGGCCCCTCGGAGGCTGTGGCTGTCTTTGCCTGCCCCCAGAGCCAACTCCATCCCCCTGGGAGTCTTCTGAGAGCCCCCCCCCCACCAGGAAAAACAACTGCAGGTACTTACAAGATGTAGGTAATCACCCCGATGCTCCTAGGAGTAAGAAAAGGGAGAGCTGAAGGCAGAGCAGGGGATCTCCTTGGCCAGAGGTCATTTCTGTCCCCAGTGACCTTGGCGACCTTGTCAATGTCCACACAGGGGTGGAACAAAGACTCCCGCCCCCCCTCCTTTACAGGAAAGGGCCCACAGGCTTTCCTCTCTGCAGCTGCAGCTGAGCAGCCTCAGAGGGAGAAACCGCCTGCAACCACTTCCTGACTTTCCTCTCCCCACTCTGCTTATCCACGGCCTGCAGGATGCCACTAAGAGGGCCCCCCCGGCCTCCCCCCCCTTGGCTGCCTCTTACCACATATCTGTGGCTGTGCTCAGGGCCTCGTAGTTGATCACTTCAGGAGCTGGGGAGAAAGAAATTGAGCAGAGGAAGTAGGAGGCCCAACCTGGCACCCCAAGAACTCTACTGGGGCTCCCCCCCCCCGCTGCCAACATCCTGATTCCTTCATGGCGGGAGAAGGTTCTCAGGCATATAAGGTGGCCCCTGCTTCCCCCAGAGACGGGTTCCCTGCCAAGGTGGAGGTCCCCTTCTCCACGCAAGGGCTTGGCTGCTACGCAAGTAGGGCTTCGGAACTGCCCAGGCAGCCGTTCCTGAGCCCCACTATTCCATGGGCCAAAAGCCGTACCGATGTACTGGGGGGTCCCGCAGAGACTTTTGTAGGCCACCCCCTCCTCCAGCTTCTGCGCCAGCCCAAAGTCGATGATCTTGATCTTGGGGTGGGGGGCCTCCTTCTGAAGCAGCATGATGTTCTCCGGCTGCAGGAGAGACGGGAGAGCGGTGGGCTGGGCCTGCAGCCTCTGTCCAACCAGGCACCAGCATGGGGCACCCCAGAAGCCCCCCGGCAGTACCTTGAGGTCGAAGTGAGCAATACGGCGGGCATGCATGTAGGCCAAGCCCAGCAGGATCTGCTGCAGGAACTCAATGGCTTCGTCCTCGGAGACCAGCTCCTTCTCCGCAATGAAGTCGAAGAGCTCACCACCCTGGATGCTGTGGGGAGGCCGGGAGGTGGGGATGAGGGGCTTCTCAAGCACCCTACGGCCCCCCGGGAAGGGCCCTCCTCCCGGGCACTCACAACTCCAGGATCAGCACCATCTCGGCCTGGTTGGCAAAGACATCATAGAGGCGCATAATGTTGGGGTGCTGAAGCTGCTGCAGGATGCAGACCTCGCGCTCCACCTGCTCACGGTCCATGCCCAGCCGGCTGCCTTTGCGCTTGCGCACCTTGATGGATTTGGCCGCGTAGAAAATGCCGGTGCTCCGTTCCTGGCAACGCCGGACCACCCCAAAGTGCCCGCTGCAAGGGGGAGAGGGCAGAAAGGATGTAGGGGGGGGGGATGAGAAACCAGACGCTCCACGGAGGAGCCTCTGCTGTTCTGGCAGCAGTTGAGCCATCGGCAGGTGCAGCCAAGGTGGGTGATGAGGCCCGGGAGATGCCCAACAGCCTTGTGGGGGTCAAAGCCCCCCCCTTCACCTGCTTGCCTTCCTCCTGGCAGTGCAGGGGAGGAGGAGGAAGCAGAGCTGGCCTCTCCAGTCTCCACGCCCTGCAGGCCTCACCTGCCCAGCGTCTCCAGCAGCTCATAAAGCTCCTCCACGCTGCAGTGGCGGAAGGGATCCGCTTGGGTGGCGCTGGGCCTGGCCTCGTTGCCCACGAAAACCTCGTCGTCATCTTCCAGGCTGCACGGGGGGCCCTGAAGCAGCAAATGGGGTGCTGAGTGGCAAAGAGGCCCCCTTGAAGCGTCTGAGGCTGGCACCTGAGCTGCAAGAGGGGAAGGGCTGGGGTGCCAGGGTGGGCCCATGTGGACAGAGGGTTCCCAGGAAGAGACAAGGGGGGGCAGCTGAGCCCTGGGCGGGGGGGTGTCTGTGGAAGGGGACTTGTGAGCAGTTTCCCACCCTCCAATTTCAGTCCCTCCAGCCATTCTACGCAGCTGCAGTTCACAAAATCTGCTTTTGAATCCAATCCATTTCTGTATTGGGAAAGGGGGTCCCAGCCCCTTTCTGATGGGGGGGTCCTATTTCTTCCACCCTGTCCCAGACACCTTGGGCAATCTGCAGGCGGGAGGGAGGAGAGGCCTGGGCCTGGTTCCCCCTCACCTGGATCCCTGCAGCCACCGGGTTGCCAGGGCGAACTTGGGTTCCATCCCTCGCCATCAGCTGCTGGGGAAACAAGGAAGAGGCTGGCTCTCTGCAAGCCACAGGCGGGCTCTTCTGCCTCGCGCCCCCCTCCGCCCCATCCGAGCGGGAGGGGGGCTTTTCGCATCCCGCGTCACGTCAGGCTGCCTGCCGGACGGATCCAGAAACCGGAGAAAGGCATTTCCGCCCTGCGCTCAGGACATCTTAAGGGAGGAGTGAAGCAAAGGGGGTTCTTCCGCACCCCTCATCCCGGGCCCGCCCTGCTGGACGCCAGCCCCGGGGAGGAGGAGGATTCCCTCCTGTGGTTCGGGCGGCGGATCGTCCATGCCAGGCAGACGCCTGCCCGGTTCTTGGGGCAAAGCCCCCCCCCTCCCCGAACCCGTTACCCCACGCGGGAGGCTCCTCCCCCTCCTCTCTCGGTCCCTCGGAGAGGGACCCTCCGGCCGGCGGCTGCAAGGCTCCCCCTCCCGCCGGGGGCGGGCAATCGGCCGCCTCTGCTTCCTGGTGTGTGGAGCCTCGCCGCCCCGCGGGAGGGCGACGGAGCTGCGCAGCGCACCTGCACAAACGGCAGAGTCGGGATTTTGGCTGGAGGTTCCCGGAGCCCCGAAGGGAACCCACCACATGCCCGTCGGCGGTAGGGTCGATCCAGCAGGCGCCTTCAGATGCTCCGAAGGAGCGGGGCCCCCCCACTTACCAGGGACCTCAATTCCCCGTCGCCGCGGCCACGGGCTCCCTTGCACCGATCCAGCTCTCCGCTCGCAGAATCGCTCAGCCAGCCCCGGACATGCGGAAGCGGCGGCCCCCGAATGTTCCAGGAAAGGCAGCTGGCAGGACCGGCTGGCCGCGCCCTGCCCCGAAGGCAGCCTCCGGCGTGCCTGAGCGCTCCGCAGCCTCTTTTCCCCTCTCTTCTCAGCAGCCGCTTCCCCTCCTCGCTCGTCTCCGGGGCTGCAATCAGCAAAGCTTTGCTGGGGGGGGGAGGCGGAGGGGGGGCGCAGATCGCTCAAGAAACGCAGGGAAGGCAGGTGCCTGGAGGCCGCGGGGATCCACAACAGGGTCTCCCTTCCCGAGGCCCCGATTCCCCCCTTCCCATTGGCCGAGGCTCACCCCAAACGCCTTTGGACCAGGCGAGGAGGGCGCCCCAGCCGCTCCCCTCCCGCCCATCAGGCCTGCCCCGCTTGGCAGAGGCAGGGCGGCGGGCGAGGGGCCGCCGCGTCTCGGGAGGCTGACGGAGTGTGGGAACAGCCCGGCAGAAGGAGGGGGAAGTCCCACCCTCCGGTCTCAGAAAGAGCGAGGCGGCCGGAGGAGCCTCTTGGGCCAGCCGATAAGAGGCGCCTGGTGATGCCCTTTGAAAAGCCAAGGAGGGTCTCAAGGGGACGTCGCAGCGGGACCGGGGGCGGGGGCGGGGCGCGGAGAGAGCGGTCCCCAAAGACAGGCGCCCTCCAGGCCGCATTCCTTTCCCGGCGGGACGCGGGCTGCCTTGTCCCCTGGAATCTGGCGCTTTATTCCTCCCGAGGTCGACTTCCAGGCTCCATCCCAGAGAACAAACGCCTCATTTAAGGCGAGGGAAGAGCCGGGGCTTAAATGGACAAATGTGTTGCAATTCCTGGATTCTTGACTCTCTTCCAATCTTTTCACGCAGGCCAGGAATTTCGTAAATACGGGGGATTTTGGCTGGCGGGCAAGGCAGGCGCGGCCGAGGCCTGGCTCCGCGGTCAAGCTTGGGGAAGGGGCGCTCAGCAACCACTTCCAGGACGAATCGCAGCCCGCCCCCTCTCCTGTCCTCCGTTCCCGCAAACAAGCATATTGTGTTTTTGTGGTGCGATCTTTTCCCAGCACAGCCCACCCTCTCAGGGTACAAGGCTCCGTCGGCGGGGAAACGAAAACAAATCTGCCAGCATTTTTGGCAACTTGAGTCAGACGGGATGAGGCTGCTGCTGCTGCTTCTGCCCGAGGGAAACGCAGAAACCCTCCAGTCTCGCCCGGTCCAAAGAGGGGGAATTCCCACGTCCAAGGCAGGGAGCCCTGAGCGCGACCTGGCCGCTACAGGGGGACCTTGCATTCTCTCCCCCCGTGTCGGGGCCCGATCTCTGGGAAGCGCTAACTTCCAGGTAACTTCGGTTCCTCCTTTGGCTCTTCCCACTCCACCGCCCCGAGAATCAGACCCCGCACCAGGATATCCAGCAAGCCTGAACGCGTCCGCCCCTTCAGCACCAACCCCCCCCCCGGGGTACCTACGATTCAGGCACCGGAGGGAGCGCGACCGGAGCGCCCGCCGCCGCTTCCTCGCCGAAGTGCGCTGGAAGCCGCCCCCGCACCGGGACAGCGGCCGTTCCCCCCCCCTCCCGCAGGCCGGCTCAGCCCCTTTGCGCTGCGTGCCAGACCCTCCTGGAGGAGGAGCGCCCCGGGGGCTTCGGGAACCGAGCTCTCCGCAGGGTGACAGCCAGCAGCGCTGCGGGGGTGGGGGGGACAAGAAAGCCCCTTTTTCTCCGCTGGGCTGACTGCTAGAGCCCGGGAGGGGGGCCCTCGAGTCCGAGGCCCTCCCAGGGGGACGCTGATGCCACACCCGCAGCTCAGTGAGCATCTTCCCGCTGGCCGGGGATCTGGAGAGCTGGAAGGCCAGCCGAAGAGGAGCAGAGGAAAAGGAGCAGAGGTGGGCCACCGATGGGGTTAAAGCCCTTTTGTCTTCCACTGATAGATCCACTAGGCAGGATGAGACCTGTGCCCCCAAGAGCCAAGTCCCGGGGGCACGTGCAGCTCATCAGGGGTGTACTCTGGGCTCTGGACTCCCACCAAAGAGGGGAAAGCATCCCGATGGGGAGCTGGAGCCTTTTCCTAACAGGAACACCCCCCCCCCTTAAGGAGGGCCTGCTTTGCAGAAATGGGGAGGGGGCGCTCCAGCACAATTGCAAAGACAAGAGCCACCCTCCCCACAACAGCCCCCTCCCTCCTTTCTTAAAAAGTCTCCTTGGACTGCAGCCCTGGGCCTGCCTCGCCATCTCACCCTCATTCCCCACTCTCAATTTAATTTTTATTCCCCTGTAACCTTTTTCCACAGACAAATTCAAAAAGGGAAAAAGAAAATCAATTACTGAATGAGTTTTATTTTTAAATATTCAAAATAGGGACAGGGTGCCTTCCTAAGTACTAAAGTGTCCAGGGAAATAAACCGAGATCTTTTAAGAACCCCCCCCCAAAATACAGATACTCTGCAGCAAAGATGGACGTCTGTCCGCTGAATGGGAAACGGCTACAATCTGAACAGGAGGTCAGCAAAGACAGACCGCCAAAAGCAAGGCCAAAGAGGGAGGGGGGAGGGAGGGTGTAATAGAGTCGGCTTGGGACTTCAGGAGCAACTATGAGGGGCAAGGCTCGCTGAGAGGGCGGGGGGGGGCACATAAGACACCATTGTCCTGCCCCCTCCAACCCCCCCCCCCTTTGCTCTGTCTGCATCTGAGAAGGTCCATTATGTGAAAACTGCTCCCCTTTTAAGGACTGGTCTAAGAACACCAAACTCAGCAAGCTATGAAAAAAATCTGAAAAGGTGGGTCTTCTGGACAGTCACAGACCTGGCAAGAAGGCTCACCTCTGCGGGGGGGGGGGGGGGGGAGGGGGGAGGAGAAACAGAGCGGACAGAAACCTCCAGTCTCTGGTATGGAAGCTCCAGGTAGCAGGGAGGCTCTGAGGACAATTAGCCAACGGGGCATTGCCAATTCATGAAAACAAGACGCAAAACGCAAAGTCTGTGTTAAGGGGAGGAGGAAGGAAGCAGCCCCATAGCCAAGCAAGACATCCAGAGTTAAGCAGAACAGTCCCCTGCCCTCCAGGTAGGATGTTCTCAGGGCTGGAGTGGGGTGGGGTGGGAAGCCATCCCCAGTCCAGACAGGGCTCCCCCCTGCCTTGGTGGCTACGTGAAAGAAAAGCAGCTAGAGGGAAATCAAGAAGTCTCGTGAATCAAGGGGGTGAGAGCCCCCAACTCAAGCAGACACGGACCCTCTGCCCTCCGGGGCCCCATGTTGCCACATGCCTGGCTGCAGGGCCTCCAGCGGCTCGCAGGGCAGTCCACCCGGCAGTCCACCAGGCGCTGCTGCCTTTCAGAACAGGATCCCGGGCTGGCCGTTCTGCTCGGAATCCAGCACGGCTCTCCCGGGCTGGGAAGGGGCTAAAATCCGTACTTGGCCTGGGTCTGGCGCCTGCTGAGTTTGTTCTCTGCCCAGCTGTTCTTCAGCTCCAGCTCCCGCTCTTTCGCCTGGGGGCAGGGAGGTAGCGGGGGGGGGGGTCAGCGAAAATGCCCACCGTGGAGGCAGCGAGCCAGGCACAGGGGAGGGGGCACTGCTGAACAAACAAAGGCCTCACCTGGTGGATCAGGTAGGTGATCTGGTGCTTCCTTCGCTGCTGCCCTGTGGGCTGCTCCCCCTTTTTCTGAAGGGAAATGGGAAACTCAGGGCCCTTGGCCCAAGAGGCCCCCCACCCCCTCCTGCTTCTCAGGGCCCCCACCCGGGAGGGAGGGGGCGGCCCGGCAGACCTTGCTGAAGGACTTCATGCTCTGCTCCTCGGTCAGGGACTTGGTGAGCCACTGCTGGACTCCGCTCAGCTGGTCGTCGCCCTTGATCTCCACGAAGTTGATCTCTTCTCGCCCGCGGTTGCGCTTACCTTGCAGACGCTTGAACTGCGCGAGGGGGGCGGGAAAGGGACACGGGGGTCGGACCAGGCTCTCCGATGCGGGGCGCGGAAGGCCCCGCGGCCCCCTCCCCCAGCAAAAGGGCCAGCGAGGCTCTGGGCATCCAGAGTGGGGAAGCACCCACAAGGGGCTCCGCGGGACGGGGGGGGGGCGAGGCTCACCGCTTCGTCGTCCATGAAGGAAGAGGGGGCGGCATCCGCGCTGCCCTCGGGGGGCGGCCCCAAGCCTGGGTCGCTCTCCGGGTAGTAGCCCCCGCCGTAGTAGCCCTGCGGGGAGAAGCCGGTCAGAGCGGCGCCCGGGCCCTCCCGCAATTCGCCCCCCCCCAGCCCCGCGAGCCCCTCACCGCGTAGGGCGCGCCGTAGCCCGGGCCGGGCGCGGGGGGCCAGCCGGGCGGGGCGGGCCGGGCGCCGGGCGGCGTCTTGAACTCCAGCGGGGCGTCGGCGCCGTCCTGGCCGTCGGGCTCGGTGCCGGGCGGGAGGTCGTCGGGGAAGGCGGCGGGGGGAAGGACGGCGGCGGCGGGCGGGGCGGGGGGCGGCGGGGCGGGCGGCAGCGGGAAGAAGGGCTGCGGGGCCTCCGCCTCGCCCTCCTGGGCCACCTGCCGGGCCACCTGCCGCGCCGCGCTCTTGGCCGCCGCCTTGATGGCCGACGGGGAGGGCGGCGCGGCGGGGTCCGTCCTGCGGGGCGGCGGGGCGCGGCGGGGCTCCGGAAGCAGCGCGGACAGACCCCCCGGCCCCGCGGGCCTCTTGGCCGCCGGAGGCTCGCCCGGCTCCCGCTCCTGCTCCTCCTCCGAGTCGGACTGCGAGAGAGAGAGGGAGGGAGAGAGACGGAGGGAGGCGGTCAGGCGGGCGAGCGGGCAGACGGGCGGCTCCGGCCCCGGCCCCCGCTCACCTCCTCGGGCAGTCGCGGCGCCGCGATCCGCACCGGCTGCCGCTTCTGGGCCGGGCCGGGCCGGGGCGGCGGCAGGGCGGAGAGGAGCCCCCCCGGGCCGGCGGAGGCCCCGTCGCTCTCCCCCTCCTCCTCCTCCTCCTCCTCCCGCTCCTCCTCGCTGCTGGCGTAGGCCACTAAGGACATGGCGGCGGCGGCGGCTACGCGAGTCCCAGGCTTCGTGCGGGGCGCTAGGCCGCGGCTCCCCCCATGGCAACGCTGCCCGCCGGAAGACGACCGAGCGCCCCTGCCGCCCCCCCGCGATCGGCCCCGGGCGGCGAAGAAGCCCTGGAAGCAGAAAGGGGCCCCGCGCCCGCCGACCGCCTTCCTCCGCGCTCCAGCGGGGAAGTGGACTACCGCTCCCAGAAGGCCCCGCGCCGGAAGCCGCGATCGGTCGTCGGCGCTCTGGCCGCGCGGGGCCCGCCGGGAAACCCAGGACGGGCGGGAGATTCCCTCGCCCCCCTCCAGAGGGCGCCTCTGCTCCCGTCATCCCCCGCGCGGCTGGAGGGGCGTCCGCCAAGTGGGGGGGTCTGCCAGCAGAGGGGTCGTCGCGGCCCCGCATCGCCCCCGCCCCGTTGCCAGCCCCTTCCCGGCCCTCCCCAGCAGGCGCCCCCGCAGGAGCCCCGCCCGACCCCCCCCCGGGACCCCCGGGCCGCGTTCTGCCGGGGAGGAGGCGCCGCGGGCGGGGCCAAAGTAGCCGAGAAGCCCCCGCCCCGCCCGCCGCTCGGGGGTCCCGCTGCCGCCTGCAGCCCCGCGGGAGGGCGCCCCCCACGCGCCCCTGGACGGGCCCGCCCCTCGCCGCTCCCCCGCCTCGCCAGGCGCCTCCGCCCGCGGCAGCCAGGCGTGGGGAGAGCCCGGCTCGGAGCCCGCGCAGCGCCCGTCGCTCGGGGGGCGCCATGTCCCGCCCCGGCCGCCCGCGCGACTTCAAGTGCGGCGACCTGGTCTTCGCCAAGATGAAGGGCTACCCGCACTGGCCCGCCCGGGTAAGGGCGCCCGCTGGCCTCCGGGCGCGGGCAGGGAGGGAGGGAGGCGGGAGCGCTGCCCGGGCGGCTCCGCCGTGGCGCCGCCGGGCCTGGCCTGTCCCGCGCGGGCGCGGAGCGGGGGATCTCCCCGGCCGGCTGCGTCTCTCGCGCCCCTCGCTCGACTGGGGCGCCGCGGCCGGCCTGGCTCCCCCCGCGGCTCCGGGCGCCGCGCTGGAAAAACCCGGGCCGAGTGGCCGGAGCCGAGTCCGCCGTCGGCCGGGCCGATCTGCCAGGAGAGGCGGCAGGTGTCCCGCTGGGAGTCGCGTGGGCTGCTTCGGCCCTCGGCCGCGCGGAGGCCGCCCTGGAGGCGGCTGAGGCGGGCGGACCCCGGCGGGAAGCGGCCTTTTCTTCGGATCGCGCTGCCGGGGAGGGGGCCCCCCTCTGCGGAAACGGGGCGCGCGCTGGGTAGGCAGGATCGGCGGCGGGGATGCGCGGCCCTGCGCGGCGGAGAGCGGGGTACGAGAAGGGCCAAAGGTTCGCTTGGGCAGCAAACCCTGGTTGGGAAGAGGGAAGCGAAGTGCTAGCGGCCGAAGAGGGGTCTGGCTGAAAAGGGGCAGGCTTCGTACCAGCTTTTCCGGGGGGGGGCGACTGGCCTCCCCTTATCTTGCACCCCAGCACGTTTTTAATAAGGCCCTGCCCCCTTCCCTCCTAGCGATGTTGCAGTTGAGACTAATTAGGATCCCAAATGTGGCGATTTCTTGTGAAACAGGCTGCCTCTGTGGTTTTTGGTTTGGACTTGCAGCGTGTTTTGTAACCCTGAGGACTAGAAACGAGGCTGTTTTCCAACCTTTTATATAAAACAGTGGATTGTGTTGTTGATCAAGTCAAAACAACAGCCGGGGCTCTTATGCAAATACAGCTGAGATCGGTTTGATATAAAGTCATCCTAAGTTCAGTTATTCAAGGACACCCCCAGCCGTGCCAACGCTGGGCCGGGCCTGCTGACCTGGGGGTAAGCGCCGTGCCAGGACTGGCAGGTTTCCTTTTGAGTAAGGGAGTGCTAAGGTGCGCACGCTGCGCGCCCACCTAAGGAAGGTGAACAACTGGGGGAGTTTTCCTAATGTGTCCCGCCTGCCTTTGCCCTGGAAGTTGCACAGGGGAATTCTGGGAGTTGAAGTCCCAGCTGCCAGGGTTGGGAAATGCTGGTTAAACAGTCTAGTGACCACAGCGATGAATCACCGGCAGCTTTTCTTCCTGAATCAGAGCCCAACTGACACCTGCGTTGCTCAGGCCAGCGAAGTGGAGGGAGGGGTTTTTTAGGGACCGTCGGAGGCTGAGTTGGCCCCTGGGTGCTGAGGGTGACAGAGAAGCCGGAAGAGGGGGGGCTCCCTCAGGGAAAGAGCCTAAAGTCCCGCTGGGCTTCCTTCCTAACCGCTGGAGGGGAGGGGAGGGGGCCTCCAAAGAGGGGCCTGGCCTTTCCCCAGAGCACAAAGGAGCCAATCGACCCATCAGGGGTTTTATTCCAGAGGGGCCCTGCTGGAATCCTGCTCTGCAGCTCCTGTGCGGCTTGGAGGGGCTCTTCCTCCCAGCCACCTGGGGGCCTGGGGGGGGAATGAGTGCGGCTGTTGCCCTGAACACCCACAGCCTTTGTACAGAAAGAGCCAGGAACCTCTCTCTGCCCCTGCCAGTGGGAAAGCCACCGTATCTTGGGTAACCATGAATGAAAGTTCTACCGCTTTCAGAGAGGCTGGAAGTGATCATGATTGGTTAGAAACTCAGACAGGGGAGCAGCAGTCCTCGGAGGATCCCAAGATGCCCAAATGGTTGGGGGGGCTCTCCTTCCCACTTTCCGGGCTTCCTGATTGCGGTAGACAGTGCCCCCAATTCTCCCAGAGATACTGCGATGCCCTCCAAGGTTTAGCCTGGGCTGTGTCTCCATCTTGCTGAATCTCCCCTCCTCCCTGCCTTGGCCCCTCCCCATTGGAAAGGGTTGCCCCCCCTTTGCAGAGGGGCAGCCCCCTTCCTGGCCTGGCCCCTGCTTTTGCTGCTGGAGGGGGCCTTTCTGGGAGACCTGGGCATGGCCTGACTGGCTGGTCAAGGAAACCCAAGCCCCGGAGGGGGAGGGGCTGGCCTGGCGACTAAGCAGAAGCCACCAAGCCCTGGGCCAGGAGCAACCACGATCAATCGGCAGCCGGGCCTTCTTGGAGGAAGAGCCGGTGGACGGATCACCTGACCCATTTTGCCTGTTCACAGGGCTGGGCCAGGTAGTCGCTTGGGCAAAGTCTGGCTGACTTCCGGAGAAGCCTGCTTGGGTTGGGCACGTGCTGGGGCTGGCAGGCATCCAGCGTGCAAAGGTAGACTGCCTTTGTCCCTGGGGGCTCTGCCTTGCTCTCCGACTTCCTCCTTTACGTGAAGAGGCAGCTTGATGGTGGCTTCCAGGACCAGGAGGGAGATGGCCCAAGACGCCCCTTTGGGGGTGGAGCCTCGTGTCCCCTTCCCCCCCACACACACACAGCATCTCCTGACCTGGGGGGTGAGAGAACACAAATTTGGCTTCTCGAGTTCAAGTTTTCTCGATTGTCATATTCTGGGTGTGAGTTCCCTGGAAAGTCAGAAGTTGTGTGAATCGAGCTGGGCTTTGTGGAAGAGTTTGCAGGGAACAGAGGGGTGCACTGAAGTCTTCACCCACAAATGCGGAAGTGAGGAGAATGCCCGGGGCTGAACTGCCACTCTGCCTTCGGCTTGGTCATTCGTGGTTGCTCCCCCCCCACCGTTCCTCCAAAGTCCCCAGAGCAGGTGCTTTCAGGCGGGGAGGGGCCTCAGACCCACTGCTCCTTCCATCCTCTCTCTTGCTGCCCAGGGGCTGTGGAGAAGGGCGAGCGAAGGGCCTTGCAGAAGGGGGGGTCCTTCCCCCTCTGCTGCTCCTCCCCACGGCCCTTCCGCCCCCCCCCCAGCTGCTGCAAAACCAGCTGAGTTTGCTCTGCCTGGTTGGGGCGTCTAGACAGGAGCTTAGGGAGGGCGGGGAGGTGCCAGGCCCAGCCAAGAGGGCATCCGACACCCCCCTTTCTCTCCCCCCACAGATTGATGAGATGCCGGAATCCGCTGTGAAATCAGCCTCCAACAAATACCAGGTCTTTTTCTTTGGGACTCATGAGACGTGAGTAATGCGAGGAGCCGTGCTGGATCAGGGCCTTCCTGCTCCCAGGAGATGCCCCCTCATCCAATGATGGGGGGAGGGGCATCATCCCTTCCTTAGCCCTAGAAGGCACTGGAGGGGCATCTCTACTCACTTTCTCTTCCAACAGCTAGGAAATGTGCCCTCCCCGCTTTTTCAGTGCCCTTTTAATGCCAGCTGAGTCTGACAACCTCTGCCCCCCCCCCCCCCCCGCAGGGCCTTCCTGGGCGCCAAGGACCTCTTTCCCTACGAAGAGTGCAAGGCGAAGTTTGGCAAAGCCAGCAAGCGGAAAGGCTTCAGCGAAGGCCTGTGGGAGATCGAAAACGACCCCACCATCAAGGCCTCGGGATACCAGGTGGGTGGAACAGGGCCAGACGGGGGCTTCTGCTCTGCTGGGGCCCTGGGCTGCCTTGGCCGAGCCCCCCCCCCGTTGCTCTGAGACCTTTATAGCTACGAAGCGTCCGGGGGGGGGCAAGGCCCCTTCGGCACTAACTAGACTGATAAAGAGGGGAGTAAAGAGGGAAGCCAGGGCTGAGTTCGCTTCCCCTGGGGAAACCGAGGCAAGCCTTGGCCCTGCGGCCCGCTGCCTCCCTTCTCCCCCGGGGCCCTTCCCTGGTGGTTCCTGCTGATGGCAGCTTGCTTTGGTAGCCGGCTCAGAAGAAGCACCCCCTGGAGGAGGGGAAGGCCAAGGAGGAGCCCGAGGAGGAGGAGGAGGAGGAGGAGGAGGGGGAGCTGGTGATCGATGAGCAGGTCATGGAGAAGAACCAGAAGGCTGCCCACAAGAGGCGGGCCCGAGAGGCCCCGGAGGTAGGGGGCCTGCTGGCCTTGGCGGGAGGGTGGCCCCGGGACCTGCCCTCTCTGCCCCCCCTTCGCTGATAGCCGCTGGCCCCCTTGCAGGACCCCTCCCTCAAGCGCATGAAAGACGGGGAGGAGCAGGCGGAGGCGGCTGGGGAGAAGCGGAGCCGTGAGGACGACGCGGCCCAGGGAGCCAGGAATCAGAAGCTGCCTCTGCTGGAAGCAGGGGGCGAGGGGAAGAACGGTGGGGGTGGCAGCCCCCCTGTCGGCCTGCCCGGAGGAGAAGAGAAGAAGGAAAAGGCTGCCCAAGAGGACGACGAGGAAGAAGGAGAGCAGGAAAGCAGAGATCATGAGAAGAGGTAGTCGGGCACGGTGGAAAAGGGGGAGCTGGGTGGAACCTCCACGGACCAGCAGAGTCTATCTTGAGTATCACCTTGCTGGGGGAGGTGGCAAGTCGCAGATTGCCTACGCAGAACTCAGTTTCCATCCTGTTCTTCTTCCCCTCCTGCAGCCCGTAGCCGGCCCTCTGCTCTCCGGCCCTCTCCGGCCTCCGGGTTTCCCTGGTGCTACCAACCAGATTGCCACATCCTCTCCTTTCCGTCTCCGGCGCTGGGCGGGAAGGGAGCGCGATCCAACCTTTCCACCCCAGGAACAGGAAACGGTCTCTGCCCAGCCCGCCTGCATCTCTCCTGGCCGGCCGTTTCGCCGGTCCTACGCTTTGAGTTAGTCCTAGTTTCTAGAGGGAATCTACTGATGGGTCACTTTGGAATAAACGCAGCTGGATGCCTTTTTAAAAAAACACAGCCGTGCACTGTCATTCCCTCTTTGGACAACAGGGGCCACCACGGCTGCCTCCTGCACCGAAAAGGGGGTAAGGGGCTCCTGTGAAAGGTGTGTGTGTGGGGGGGGGGTTTCTTTTGCAAAGGTGCTGAAACCTGTTGCCTTTTGCACAGGGTTTGGGTATCTTTAGGAGTCCCTTGGGGAGGGGGTGCCGCACGGCCACTGCAGCTGGTTGGTGGAGGACTCCCAAAACAGGAGGAGGGAGGGGGAAATGCAGCCTGCCCCCCGCTTGCCTTGCTCCCAGGGCCTGCACAAAGTTGACCCCCGGGAGGGGTTCAGGTGCTCCGCAGTCGCCTTGCACAATTTAGCGAGGGGCTGCTGCAAAGTCTTGGGGGCAGGAGGCCCATCCACAGACGGCCTGGAGAGGCCAAGGGACCGTCAAGCCCTTGTTCAAGGACAACATTTAAAATTAAAAATCTCCATGATCGAACAGCTCTTTGGCATTGACTTGGATGGAACCAGCGGAAAGACACACTCACCGCCTGCCTAAGAACTGGGTCCCTGGCTGTATTTGAATTGAATTGGGGGGGGGCGTTGGTCCTCCCCCAAACCCACTGCTACCCAGCAGAAAGAAGACTGCCTGAGATTTTGGAAGGGTTTGAAATGGGGGTCCATCGAGCTCTTCCGTGCCTGCCTCTCCCACCAGCAGAGTTCTTGGAGGGGGCCCTGAGGGTGGGGGGCTGGGAGGTGGCAGTTCTGACCTCACAAAGCCTTGGAATCCGGGGCCCCGGAGAGGGCAGGAATCTGCAGCAGCAGCAGCAACTCAGACAGGCCCCCTCGGCCCGTGGGATGGGAAGCTGGCTGTCCTGTTTAGGGGGCAGGTACTGATGGGACAGGAAGCCCCCCCCCTCGTACAGAGGCAGCCCCTTGGCTGGAGGGGTGCTGGGTTTGGGGAAAGACTGGGAGGGCCCCCCTCCCTTAGCCTCTTCCCAAGCACCTCTCAACAGGAGGGGCCGGCCTCTCCTCCTGGTCCCTGAGCTGCCTTCCAGCCAGAGGGAGACCCCGATGCAGTTGGGCCTCCCCCTCACCCCCCTCCTTTCCCACAGGCCCAGCCGTGACAGCAACCGCGAGTGAGTGGCCCCTGGGAGCCCGAACGTCCCTCCAAACGGATCAGGCTAAGGATTTGCCTTTTCCTCTCCTTGGCACTGGTTGGGCTGGGGGATCAGAGCCCAGACGTGCCCTGCGTGGGCAGGGTCTCTGGGGAAGGGGTGGGTGGGCTGGGAATCCAGGGGCTTCTACGAAGGATGCCCCCCACCTTGGCTGGAACCATCCCGGAAGCCTCGGGTGGCTTTGCCATGGCCTCCTCTGAGCAGGACCGGGGGTCTCCCGGCCCCCTCAAGGTGGGCCGAGGGCCAGTCAGAGGATGCCGGAGGAGGGGGGTTGGCCCTGGCGACCCTCGGCTGCTCCTGATGACCCTTCTTGGTCCTCTCAGCAGCCTCCCCAGGAAGAGAGGAGAGGCAGAAGATGGTGAGTGCTGGCCCCGTTTCTGCCACCTTCCCCCCCCTCCCTCCCCTGGGCGAGGGCAAGCCCGGGATGGTCCGGGCAGCAGCGCTCCCGCGCGACGCTTCCACCCTCCTGCTGACCCGCTTCTCCTGCCCCTCGCAGCGAGGCCGCCGTCCCCTCCGCCTCCGCCTCCGCCCGCCTCCGGCTCGGGCTCCCTCGACTTCGCAGCCCCGCCGCCTTCGGCCAGCCAGCCCCGGGAGCGGGCGCCGTGCCCCGCGCTCAGCCTGGAGGCGCTGCAAGAGCGGCTGGAGGCGCTGAAGGCGCTGCAGGGCCAGTATCTCCGGGGGCGTAAGTATCCGGGCTCCTGGGGCCACTGACCCCTCCGGCCCCCGCCGCCGCCGCCGAATCCTGCCCTTCGCTCTCCCTCCGCTGCAGAGTTGAGGATCCGACGCAGCTGCCAGGACTTCCCGCGCGCCCTGCGCGCCCTCAGCCTGCAGATCTGCCGCAGCCGCCGAAGACTCATCCGCGCCGAGGTCCGCCTGCAGCGCCGGGAAACAGAAGGTGCGCGCGGCTACCGACCGCCCCTGGCCCGCCCCCCTCCCCGCGCCTTCCCCGGTGCTTCGGCCGACGCTGCTCTCTGCTCCGGCAGGCGCTTTCCCGAGGCGGCCCTCGCCGCCTCCGTCCGAGCTGCTGGCCCTGGCCTCCTGGCGCCAGGGGCTCTCCGCCGCCGCCACCCTCTCCGGCTGCTCCCTGCTGCTGCTCCCCGAGCCCCCGCCGCCGCCCGCCCCGCCGCCGCCGCTGCCGCCGCACCTGCCCGACCTGCACGCGGCGCTGGAGACCTTCCTGGAGCGCCAGGAGCGTCATCTCCACGACCGTGAGTCCGCCGGTTGGGGCGCCTTCTCCGGGCAGGTCTCGGGGTCCGGCTCGAAGGGCTCCGTCCTGCTCCGCGGCCGAGGAAGCGCAGCGGGTCCGGGCCTCTGCTTTGCGCCCAGGGAAGGCGGGGGAGGTGTGTGGGGGGGGGGCGCTGCGGGAAGGAGGGGGCTGGCTGGCGGAGCCTCGAGGCTGGTCTTCTGCTTCCCAGGGCAGAGAGACTACCGGAGCTGCCAGGAGTGCGTCCGCTCCATCAAGGCGCTGCGCGGCCAACTGCGCAGGGTGCGGAGCCGGCTGTGGCGGGTGGAAGCGGAGCTGGGCATCCAGGTGCCCCCGAGCGAGCTCTCCGTGGACGACCAAGAGGAGGAGAAAGAGGAGGAGGAGGAGGAGGACGGCCCTCCCTGGTTGCCCCCCGCGCTGCCTGCTGCCAGGGGGGAAGAGGCGAGGGGCCCGACCGCCCAGCCCGCGGCCGCCCCGTTGGATCCACCGAGCTCCGGCCGGCTGCTGGAGGCAAAAGTCCCCGCCTGCCCTCAATAAAGCTTTTGGAAAGTCTTCTGCTTTCGAGGTCACAGCGCAGGGTGGGGTGGGGGGCTGTTCTTTTAAACGCACCCCAAAAGAAGAGGGAGGGACTTTGGCTTGGTGTCCCCTGAAGAGCTTCCTGCGAGTAATGGCAACCTTAGTGGCTGGTCGGGAGCCTCTAGTCACCCTGAGACATTGCCAGTTCCTGAAGGCCAAAATTGCCTTCAGTACTACTGCTTGTGTACTAATTAAAAGCTTTATAGCCTCCCCTGCAACACACACAGAGAGAGAGAGAGAGAGAGAGAGAGAGAGAGAGAAACACACATACACACAAGTAAAAAAATCATTCTGAAGGATTAACCCAAAGGTGCTTTTTCAAGAGGCAACTGGGCTTTCTTGTTTTTCTTTGAAGACGTTTTGCTTCTCATCCAAGAAGCTTCTTCAGTTCTGACTGAATGGCAGGGAATGGAAGGCTCCATGGGACCATCACCTTCATCACCGTGTCCATCAAGCCTTCTTCATTTGCAAAGGGGGAGTGTTTCTGCTCTCCGGCCCCATAGCTAGAAACATCTTGGATGCTGGATTAGCATAGAACTAGGGCAGATCCTGAGCAACAGGGGAGATTCTGGAGCGGCAGGTGCCCCCAAGAGCCCGGAGCGAACCAACTGACCGCCACCCTTGGCCCTTCTGTCCACCAGATGGCGCCCTTGCACTCTTTGGAGAGGCTGCGTTTCCTTCCAAGGACGCTAGGTGTCTCTTCTATGGGATCCCAGACAGCCTGGTCCCCCTTTGAAACCCACCCTGCTTCCCCCAACTCCTCATTCACTCCCCCCCCCGCAAACACCCCTTTGGCCTCTCTCTAAAAAGTTGCCTTTCTGACCAGAAGCAATAATGTGGGGCACACAGAACAGAGACCCCTCCCCCCCAAAAAAGATGCCATCTATGCATTTGGCAAGAAAGGAAAAGAGCCCCCCCCCAAAAGCCTGCCTGGAACCAATCTCAGCACAGCTGTCTGGGGGCTCTGAAACGCCACTCAGAGCCTTGCTCTCTCTTGCCCTTTTGGCATCTTCTGCCCCACGTATTTTAGAGTCCCTCCCTCCATCCTGTGGGCATTGTTTGCTCCCGATTCAGAGAGAAATTGGGGTGTGGTGGGGGGGTGAGAGGGAGAAGACGAGGCATTCTACAAAGCTCTGGAGGCAACTTGGAGCCCTCCTACCAGGGAGATGCTGAGGAGCCTCCTGATTTCTTGGGGGGGGGGCACCCTGCCAGAGGGGAACAGCTGCTGAGGAGGCATCTCCAAGACTTCTTTCTTCCCACCCAGCTTCTTGAGGAATGCCGCTCTTCTCTGGCAATGCAGGGGGGGGAAGGGAAGGGGGGAGGTGTTAAGCCCAGCCTCCTTGGCCAGGGGCCTCCCCTCCCTATGAATAGTGGTGCGGAGCTGCCCAGCCCTCCTTCAGCAGCGGCAGCAGCAGCAGCAGCCGGGCCACTCCACCGGCCTCGCTCTCTCTCTCGGCTGGACTCTGCCACTGAAAAGCGCCTGGAAGATGGAGAGCTTCCTCGGCTCCTCCTCGCGGCCCTTGGGAGAGGACTCCCTCCAGATGTGGGACCTCAACAAGCGTCTGGAGGCCTACCTGGCCAGGGTGAAGTTCCTGGAAGAGGAGAACGAGCTGCTGAAAGCCGAGATCGAAGGCCTGAAGGGGGGCTTGGTGGAGACCCCCTGGAGGGCCAAGTACGAAGCGGAGGTGGCCGCGCTCCGGGCCACCCTGGACCGAGCCTGTCGGGAGAAGTGCGTGGCGGAGCTGGCCAGGGACTCTCTCCACGAGGAGGCCCAGCAAGTGAGGAGCCGCTGCCAGAGGGAGAGGGCAGCCCAGGAGGAGGCCAAGATGCTCCTGTCCCTGGGCAAGAAGGAGATGGAGGAGGAGAAGCGGGCCCACATCTGGCTGAGGGAGAAGGCCACCCAGCTGGAGAAAGAGATGGAAGGCCTGGTGGAGGCCCACCAAGAGGAGCTGCTGAGGCTGGACCAGGAGATGGCCACCTTCTCTCAGAGCCTGGATGGCTTCCGAGCGGTGCCCATCTGCTTCCAGCCAGTGGAAGTGGAAGACTACGCCAAGAGGCTCTCCAACATCTGGAAAGGAGCGGTGGAGACCTACAAGATGGAGGTCTCACAGATGGAGGCCTCCCTCTGCGAAGCCAAGGAGAGCCTCTGGAAGGCCACCGAACGCAACCGGCAGAACCAGCTGCAGCTGCAACAGCTGGAGAAGGAGCTGGCCAGCCTGAAAGGCCGGAAAAAGGCTTTGGAAGAGAGCCTCTCCCAGCAGTGGGCTCAGCAGCAGGGCGACGCCGAGAAGCTGCAGGTGGGTGTGGGGTGGCTGGCACAGAGCCCCCCTCTGAGTCCAGCCAGGCTCGGGGATGCCTGCCCGCCTGCCCGCCTTAGAAGCTTAGGAAAGTGGCTGGCAAAAGGGCAGAACTGCCCCCCTTTGATAAATGCAAATCAAGCAGCCCTTGCTTGGGGGGGTCGTGGGGAGCTGCAAAGGGGCACTTCTAAAAAGTCAGAGATGTTTTCAAGGAAAATAAATTTGTGTTCTTCTTTTCTTATCCTTCCAACACTGAAGGTGAGGCTGATACACCCTTCTGGGGATGTGGGGAAGTCAGTGCCCCCTCCACACACACCCTCCACAGGCCTCGCCTCCAGAGCTCAGCGGGAGGGTCCACGCCCTGCCCCACTCATTCGCAGCATTTCTTTTCTGAGGAATGTGTGTGGGGGAGGATGCATGCGTCTAGGAATGGGGAGGAGGGGGTGCAAGGCAAAAGGGAACTGCCTGGCCAGAATCTTTTTGCTGGACCAGATCTGAAGGAAACGGGCCGAGTAACGAAGGCTGATCTTAGGAAGGGGCGTTGCGGGCCGGGGCAAGATTCGAGGTGGGAGTATATTACAGCAGAACAAAAGATGACTTTGAAAACTGTGCGCTGGGCTGCCACACCCACTCGCATGGCAGACGCGCGGGATTTACCTGCAGTTGCCAGTGGGGCGGGGGGGGGGTCCTGCCCCAGAGCCCTGCTGGACCATCCTCAGGGCCTCCTGCAGCATGCCCCCCCTTGCCCCCGCCCTCGGTGGCTGACCCTGCTGGGCTCTCCTCTGCCCACAGATGGCCATGGAGGCGCTGGAGGAGGAGAAGCAGTCGCTGCGCGGCCAGATCGCCCAGGTGCTGGAAGACCGGCAGCAGCTCATGCACCTGAAAATGTCGCTCAGCCTCGAAGTGGCCACCTACAGGTGAGGGTCGCCCCCCTCGCGCCGCCCCCGAGTCTCCCCGCCGCACCTCGCCCGGCCACCGAGAGGGCTGGACGGGGCGGGCTCTGAAACAAGGCCAGGGGGCAGCCGCTGCCTTTACGCACAGCAACCGCTGCGCCGCCCCCCCCCCCATGCGCCATTCAGGGGCCCCGGAGCCCCCCGACCCGCTTCTTTCTCCTGCGCGTCTCTGCCTCGGCAAACCTGCCTCCTTCCTCGCAGACGGCCTCGCTTCCTTCCCCCCCCCCGCCAGAAGCAGAATCTCATGGGAACCTCCCTTCTGCCCCCTTCCCTTCTCCTCCCCCAAACGGTTCCCACATAAAAGGAGGGGGGTGTTCCTGTTTCATTAGCATGAGAATGGCCCCGCGGCCTTTAAGCGGGGGGGGGGGGGAGGCCAACAGACTCGCATGATGTCACCGCCAGCCTGCTCCTGCCAGCCCCCGCCCCTCCCGATTCGCGGGGGGGGAGGGGGCGAGCCTCCCAAGGCTGGGAAGGTGGAGGAGGCCTGACTGAGGAGGCAGCTGCAGGAGGCCAGGAAAGACCCCCAAGCGGTTCCCCCCCTCCCCTTCCTCTCAAGAGTCCCTCTCTCTCTTGCAGGACCCTCTTGGAAGCGGAGAGCGCCAGGCTGCAGCTGCCAGCCACTGACCTACAGCTGGCCAGGGGGCTGAGAGGTAGGGATGAGTGGGGGGCTTGGGGGGAGGCCTAAAGAGTGATAAACATCTGGGCCCACTTCTCCCAGCACAGAGCTGCCTTTCAGCAAAGAAAGTATGAGCTTTCCTGACTTTTCTCAAGGGGGGGGCGGATCCGCTTGGCTGGATCAGTCTCAGCAGAGGATCACCTGGTTCCAGGTGAGTCCAGCAGCCTTTTCTCATGCTCCCCATTTCTCTTGCTTGCAGAGGCGACCGTAATCGAATCAACCCACGGCCGGCTGCCAGGGCCGTCAATGGATCGGGGCCGCTCGGGGAACTGGGATGTCCGCCCCAGCCCCGTTGCCTTCCCAAAGCGTGGGGGATTCCAGAGCAAACTGGAGCTGCCCTCCTGGGGGACCAAGAGCCCGAGCTCCGCGGCCAGGGAGTTCCAAAAGGCCAATGCCTCCCTCCGGCAATCTCAGGCCACCCGAACCGCCGATGGGCTGCTGCTGCCGCCAAAGGAGGCCTCTGCTTTCCGACTGGACCCCTCCCAGCACGGCCAGAGGGTGACGGTCACCCACCTGGAGAGCCTGGCCCAGTCCATCTTCTGCACGCAGCCCCCGCTGGCTGTCAACTCCGTGGAGCTGGGAGAGGCTTCGGGAAGCTCCCCTGGCAGCCTGGACCCAGGAGAGGAGAGCGAAGAGGGAGCGAAGAGGGAGGGCGAAGGTAGAGGGGGGGAGGAAGGAGAGGCCCCTGGAGAAAAGGAGCAGGAGGAGGAAGAGGAGCCACAGCTCCGCCAGGAGCCACCGGCAACGAGAGAAGTCCTGAACGGGCCTTTTCTGAGCCAGATGGTTACTGAAGCCGTAGAAACCGCGATCCAGGAAGTGAACCCCAAAGAAACCCAGCTTGCATCCAGCTGGCTCAAGGCGGTCGAAAGCCAGGCAGATGTTTCTTCCGGCAGCGCTTCATCCCTGGAAGAGGAGAAGGAGGACACCCTTGTCCCGAGTCGCACCGAGGGGCTGGAGGAGGCCCAGGAAGCTCACACAGGGCAGAGCCAGCCCAGCGATCCCCTGGAGGGCCTCCAGGTCTGTGAAGACTTTGCAGAGGTCGATGGTGGCCAGGAAGCCTGGGCTGAGCTGCAAGGGCCGGAAGAGGCTTGGCAGGCCCTGGAGGCAGAGCCGCCGAGGGTAGAAAGGATGGAAGGAGGCGGGGCAGTTTTGGTCCCTGGAGAAGAGGAGAGGGATGGAGAAAGGGGGTCTCCAGAGGCGGAGGAGGAGCTGCCCACCTTGCTGGGGAACCCGTTGGGAGAAGCACCCAGGAACTCAGAATTTGCCACAGAGGCCCTTACAAAGGTGAGCGACAACCAGGAAGGCTGGGAGCTTGGCAGCCCCCCCTCTGGTGTCCTCGAGGGAGCCCCAGAAGTGAAGCCAGAGGGGGTGTGTGGAGGGACGGAAGAGGTGGAGATGGTCAGCCCCGAAGATCTTCTCTCTGAGCACAGGGAAGAGCCCCAGAGCCCCCCCAGGGAAGGTGAACCGTGCGATCTGCAGGCCGGGCTGTTCGAGAGGGGACACCTGGGGGTGGAAGGCAGCCCAGCCCAGGAGGACCCGTCACCCGCCACGCTTGCGGCATTGTCTGCAGGTGAAGACCAGGCAGCGCCCTTCCTAGAGGGGGAGCAGGAGAACGTGGAGAGCCACGAAGAGCTTCTTCACGAGGAGGCCGATTCTGCTCCGCCAGAGGAAGAGAACGAGCCGAAGGGCCTGGACTCCGAGCTCTTCTGCACGGAAGGTGCCCGGCCCAGAAGCTCAAGTTCTGCCCCAGAGGAAGATGGCATCTTGGCAGATGAGCCAAAGGGGATTGAGAGCAGGGAAGCCGCAGAAGAGGAGGAGGAGGAGGAGGGGGGAGGAGATGTGGTCAGATCTCTTCCCACAGAAGACACGGGAGATGAAGGAACAATGGAGACAGAAGGGCACCTGGATGGGGAGGCACCCCAAAGTACATGGGAACTGGGGGTGGCCTCGCCAGGGGAGGACGTGACAAGCCCCCAGGTGCAGGAGACGCTGCAAGAGGAGCAGAGAACAAAGGTGCCTGAAGAGCAGCCCCCGGAGGAAGGAGGAGGAGGAGGAGGAGGGTTCTCAGGGACCCCATCGCAAGCTGAAGGGAGCAGCTTGGAGAAAAGAGGCTCAGTGTCAGAAACAGAAGACAACATGGATGCCCTGGAGATGGAAGAAGTCCGTGGGGCTGTTGTGGCAGGAAACCTGCAGCAGGAGAAGGAAGATGCCCCCGAGGGCTCTGAAGACAGAGAACTGGGGCTGGACCCTCCCCAGGCAGAAGGCCCCTCCAGGGAAGAGAACACCTGCCCAGAAGAAGTCCAAGAAGGGGGCTCCCCCCCAGAGGCCGAGATGCCTGCAGAGGACTCTGTTTCCTGGGGGGAGGGCTCAGGGTCCGAGGAGACCCTCGTCCCAGATTCCCAGAGGGAGAGAGGTGGGGCTGGAGAGGAGAACGTCCTGCTAGGGGAGACGTTGCCAGCCCCCCCAGCTTTGGACAGTGGGCTGACCGCGCCCGAGACTCCACCCCCTCCTCCCTTGGAGAGGGAAGAGATGCCTCCTTTGGCCCCAGGGTCTGAAGCCCCCATTTCAGAAGAAGAGGCCGCAAGCCGCCTGCTGGCCAAGGAAGACGGAGTGGAGGAAGGCACTCCAGCGGGAGAAAGCGGCCACAGTCCACAGGCTCTCCCTGAGGAAGTCGAGCGCTGCTCAGAAGAGCTGCTGGCCGCAGAGGGTCCGGCAGAAGCCGGGATCCAAAGATCACTGCTTGTGGGAGAGGGTGAGGATCAGGGTCGCGGGGGGGCTGGGGCCCCCCGAGAGGATGAGCAGGAAGAACTGGAGCCCGAGGAAGACCCCTGGCAGGAGAGGGAGGGGGCCACAGGGCCAGCGGTCCCCAGGGAAGAGGTGGACGCAGAGCTTGCTTTGGGGCCAGGAGAGCCCGGCGGGTTCCCAGCAGATGGGTTTGACGCCTGCTGTAGCCAGCACGAGGAAGAGGAGGAGGAGGAAGATCGGGGGGCCTTGCAATCTAGCGACCAAGAGGCTGCAGTTGTGGCCCCTGCCAAGGTTTCACCCCTGACCAGCGTGACTCATTTGGGAGAAATAGTGCTGGAAGGCGACCACATTCTGCCTGGCCCAAGTGGGGCTGTGGAGTCTGAGCTGCTGGAGTCCGGTGAGGACGAAGGTTCCCCTGTCTTGGACCCAGAAGATCTGATCCAGCAGAAAATTGTGACCGTGGAAGATCCCCCAGGAAGTGGCTTCCCTGAGACATTCCCAGAGGACGTGGTGGGCCCCAATATCCTGGAGATTGTGGAACAAGCCCTGGAGTTTAACCAAGAGTTGATGAAGGCAGCCGAGGAGGAGCTGGGGGGCCAAGGGGCCCAACGCTTCCCAGAAGAAAGGTCCCCCTATGCCCCCCCTGCAGGTTGGGACCAGGGGCCACCCCGGATTCCCCCAGAGGCTCCGGAAGGCTCATCTCCCTTCCCGAGGGAAGCCCACCCGTTGCTGGAAAGCCAGGCCAATGGGCTTCAGGAGGAAGCAAGCGTGGAAGACTTGCCAAGCGAACTTCTCAACGGCCTCGGGCAGGAGGAGACGGACCCTCCTGGAGACGATGGTTTCATCAAGGGGGTGACTGTCACCCCACAGTTCTGCACGGAGGGCCACTTCCCCAGGGCAGAGACCCTAAGCCAGAGTCCCCCCCCAATCCCAGGCGATGAGGAAGGGCTTGGAAGTGGAGACATCAGCCCTGAAGGTCTTGAAAAGGTCTGCCTGGATCTGAAAGGCCAGGAGGCACTAGAGGAGAACATCCTGGGTGACCCACAGCAGAAGAAGAAAGGAGGCAAGGAAAGCAAGGGGGAGCCCAGGCCCTTCCTGTTCGGGGACGGGATTCGGCACCAACCCTTGGAATTCCGGCCGGAAGGGGGCCTGGACCTCCAGCCCTCGGAAGACCACTGAAGGGCCCCCTTTCGGCCACTTATCCCAGCCAGTGACAACCAGTGTGATTCCTGCTCAAGGCACCCCCTCCGTTTCAGCTCCACAAACTTTCCTCTTTTTTTCAGCGGCCTTCCTTCCTTCCTTCCCTCCCTCCAAAGTCAGAGAGCCCCACTGACAATCAAAAGCTTGGTTAGGCAACCTTTGCAGCCTTTTAACATTTTCCTGATAGGCTTTTTTTTAAAAAAAACACAACAAAACAAAAAACCTCTTTTTTAAAAGAAAGAAAGGCACTCAAGTTGGGTGTCTGATAGCCTTTGTGTTTGCCTTAACTGTAACCAGCAATTTGGCAAAATTGTTTTTTTTTAAAGAAAATGTTATGTTTCATCTGCCTCTAGTTGTGCCCAGCAGGAAAATAAGTTGTTTAGTAAGATCCAGTCTCACACCTTGTTTTTCTAAGTGAGGCACCCTGAAGTTGTCCAGGCAAACTTACAACATCCCCTCCTCCCCGCCACTCTCTGGATCCAGAGGGCTTCACCTAGTGCAGAGTTTCCCAGCCTCTGCATGTGTTAGTCTCCACTCCCAGAATTCCCCAACATGCTGGCTGCAGAATTCCCAGAATTCTCCAGTGGAGTATGCTGGCTGGCGAGTTCTGGGAGTCTTGGAGTCCGCCCATCTTATGGCTCCTGAGGCTGAGAGACACTGATCTAGAGGGAGGTTTTTTTCAAATAGTGACCCCTGTAACTTACTAGTGTGCCTTATTCGAGGAGTACGTGGAACAAACTCTGGATTTTCAGTATAAATGTGATTTGATGCTGCTCCCCTCTCGTCCCCTTCTTCTCTCCTTGGTTCCCCAGGAATCAGTTCTTCTCTTATCCACTCATTTATCTGTGTGCGTGTGCGGGGTGTGTGTGTGTGCCAGGATACCAATGTTGGCAAAGGGGCCTCTGCTTTTGAATGGGACCGATCTAACAACCCTGGTAGAAATATCCAGTTGTTCCTTTGCTTTTAAGAGGAGAGGAAAAGTCGCAACTCTTGAAGGCCCCTGGCAACCTGTTGCTGAGCATTTGGCCAGCCTGGGTTGGGTACGCCAGGGCCAGGCTCTCAGTTAGCATCTGATATTTCCGCTCTTACTTCCCCAGCATCCTCCTGGGAAGAAGATAATTAAGAGATCAGTCCCCCAGTCCTATAGCTGGCCCAGGCAGCGTTTTGGTCCCGTGGAATAAACTCGAAATCAGCGAGTTCCTGCCAGCCTCATTTTATCTGCCCAGCCCACAGAAGCTAGCCAAGTGGGAGCAGACGTTTTCCCAGGAATGGCTTGATTTCCCCTCCTCTCTTTTTAACAACGAGGATTCGAGCACCGATCCAAGCCCAGCCTCAGAACATGGGCAGAGTTCTCCAGAGGGGAGCTGAGGATGGGGACCGAGAGGGGATGTTCCAGAAACAGGCTCCAGTGCCCATTTTTTTCTGCACTTCAGTGCCTTCTACCATAAAGCTAGGATGATAAAACTCCGGAGCTCCTTTGGGCGCCTCCGAGACACTAATAAAGCAATTGGTTTCTTACCCTGCACAAATTCTCTGTGTTTTGCTTCACCTCTTAAAGCATCACCCTTGGGGGTGCTGGTTCTTGGGGGAGGGATCGGCCAAGCTGAAAAAAAGCCGATCTATCAAGATGAAATAATTCTTTAATGCCGCATGCAGGAAGAGGAGATGTTTGTGTTAAAAAAAGCCTCCACTCCATTAGTTCTGCTTTGTTCGAGTGCAGATTGAATCCCGGACATTTAGCAGCCAGTTTTTAGCCAAGGAAGGGGGGCAACTGAGAAGAAATGGGGGGCCCTCTCCCTTCGCCAGTCGATGTACCGAATTCTTGCAAACTCTCCAGGGCTGTGGGCAGGGCAGGGCATCGGTCGTGCCCTCTCTGCCCTCTGCTCCGTGGGGACCGAGCAGAGAAAGGGGCGCTTTTTATAGCCAAGGCCAGATGGGGAAGTGATGGAAGACCTTAAAATATGCATGGGACTACTGATGCAGCTGAATCACCAGCTCCCTGCAGAGCAGAAATATTTGGAGAAGTTGGGAGAAAGTTAAATGTGGCTACCTCTCTCCCATTCTGGGGGTGGGGGGAATGGACAGCCCCTCCCTTCAGCCCACCACCTGTTTCTGCATCCGTCACTTGTGGCTGTTTTTAACACTGAAGCAGACCCGGGCAGGCTTCCTTCCCATCTGGTCCAGCGTGGCAAACAATTTGGATTTAAAATGTTCAAAAACACAACTTTAACAGAAACAAGCTGTGGAAACGATAACAATATTCTTGAAAATAGAAAGTATACAGCATATGCCTCCCTTTGAAACCTTTGACTGCAAGCTGCAGCAGAGAAGCTGCAGTTGCAAAGCCCGGTGGGCTGGTTTTCCAGGGGCAAAACGGCCACCAGCATCGCCCTCTGGGGCAAACCGAGGCAACGCTGGCAATTCCTCCCAGGGTTCCTTGGAGGGGGAAAACGGCAGAGCTGGCAGGCCTCAGCCAAGCAGGCTCGTGGGAGGCACAAGAGTGTTGGAGGCCGATAAGAGGATGCCAGGGCGAAGCGGCCAAGGGCTTTGGCAGCTCTTGGGTGGCAGAGGGACGGGGCGGGCAGGGCTTTCTGCTTTCTCAAGGCCAGGAGAGGAACCCGAGCAAGGCTTTGCATTTCCTGCCTGGTGAGGAAGGGGAGGAGGGGCCCAGACCTCTTCCCGAGAGATCCCAGGTCCTTTCAAAGGCTTGGAAGGGGGAGCTGGCTTGGCCCTCAGGTTGCATCAGCCCAGAAGCCCCTTCCAAAGCCAGATAAACCCCGTCCTCTGGGCCAGCCAGTCCTTGTAAGGGCAAATGGCAGGGCTGGAGTCACACAGCTGGAAAATCAGCCCTCCCTCTTCTATCAGGAACCAGACCTGACTCGGAGGCCTTGGCATCGCTTCAGCCCAGAAGGGTCCACGCTGGGCTGTCACATCCCAAATGCCCCCACGGCTGTGGCAGAAGCCCCCTCTCCTCTGGCTGAGCGCTTCGGCCGGCCACTGATCCTGGAAACTGGCAAGTGATCCTGGGGCCTTGTAAAGTTGCCTCTAGCAGCTGGGAGCACCTCCTCCCTCTCTTAACAGTCGCTCCCCATCCATTCCCCCCCCCCAGATCTGTCTGGGCTGCCCCAGTGCAGCTCCCCTGCTCCTTTGTCTGCAGCCACACTTGGCCAGAGTCCATACAATTAGGAGCTCTCTGCGGCCTGTTTCAATGGGGGCTGGGAAGGGGGAGGGCAGGATAGCCTCAAAGCAATGACCTCACTCAGCCCAACTCTGAACATCCGCAGGGCGTAGAAAGGGGTATAAATGGAATTTTTTAAAAAAAGGGCGGGGGGGGGGAGAGAGAGAGATTAGTAGTCTTCTGCCTGTTGCCTTGCACAGCTGAAGCTCTGCCGGGCTGCTCAGGAGAAATGGGCCGAGCTTCTGGCTGCCCAAGGAGCTTTGCCTCCTACTCGCCACTGTGGTGCCAGGCAGTTTTTGTGTCTGCTGTTGGTTGGCTTTCCTGCAATTCCTGAAAAGTCTCATTTTGCCACCCTCCAAGTCAGGGAACAATGGAGCAATATGGCTACCCACCCCCCCCACCCCAATCCCACCTGCTGCCTGGTTGCAAGGCAGCAAAATGGGCCTGGCAGGCTCCCCTTGTTTTGGAGGAATGTGTGGGAGGAGGAGGAGGTGGTGGAGGAGGAAATGAAGTGGAAGTAAGCCTACGAAAGACATGCTGGTGGGTTTTCCCTCCCTGCTCCGAGGGAAGCCAGTCACTTGGGTGGCAAGCCCCCCCCCTCCCCTGAGCAAAGACTGACTCAGAAGTTCAGCTCTGAAGGCTGACCAGGAAGGGGGGGGGAGGGCATCCTGATTAGTGTGCTGAGGGCTGGAAGGGCTCACTGGGGTGAAGGCTGACCCCCGCCTCGGACAAAGTGGGGGCTCCCTGGCAGTTGGCAAGCGGGAGGCCCCTGAAAGCATGTCAGTAGCACGATTGCTAAGTCCCTCTCCCCCTCATTGCAAGAGGGCCCTTAGACCTAGTCAAGCTTTTGGTGCATTGAATTCAGAGGGGAGACTTCCCATCTGTTTCAGGGGGGGGTGAGGGGGGGACCAGCTTTCTATACTCAGGCAAAAAGGGCCAGACACACCACCACCCCCCCGGCTCCTTTGAAGCCTCCTCCAGGAGGTCAGTCCTTTGTCCCCTGGGGTCTGCCTGCTTTTGGGGCCTGGAGCTGGTGCGAGCTGGCCCTTTGCATTTCAGCCTCACAAGATCCAGGCAGGACCCCCCCCCCAGCCACAGGGTGCCATGAAGAAAGAGAGGAGAGCCCTTTGGTCGCAGATCTATTCTGGGCCCCTCCCTAAGGACAGAAGCATTTGCCAGGATGGCTGTGGCTCCAGCCCGGTGGTCATCCACAGGATTTTCCCATCTGCAGCTGCTGCCTGCATCACCCCCTGCCCAGCACAAGCACGCAGTGAGGAGGGGGGAGCCAAGATCACATGAGACGCCCTCACCTTGGACAGAGCTTCAGCGCAAGGGATTAAAGCCGCAGCAGTTGTGCAAGAGGGGATTCGGACTCTCCGGAATGCAGCCCCCCCAAGGGGTCACAGCAAGGGGGTAACTGAGCTGCCAGCACTCGGGTTTCATGGAAACTGGGGGAGGAGGGAGCAGATGCTGCTGCGCCCCCAGCCCCTGCCTGGGACCCTCCCCCCATCGGAGGCCAGGAGCAGCTTGGTCAGCATTTGGCTCCCTTCCAGGGGGCCATTTCGCACAGGTGGGGGCTGCCAGGAGTGAGCCCTGGAGGGGGAACCTCCCGCTGCCTCACTCTTTGTAATTCCTCTTAGAAGGGGAGAGGGTGCCCATTACAGGTCCCCAAAATTGTGGGGCTTGCCTCTGGGACACAAGCCGAGGGGCTCTGGGGTGTCAGGACAACCTGGAAAGAGCGGAGTCGTCATTGGCGCCAGCCATTCCCAAAGCAGTAAATATTGTGCTTTGTCTGTAATTAAAGTCCAGCCAGGGAGAAGAAGAGGAGGGACGAGAGGAGATCCAGGCTTGGCCTGGGGCTTCCTTTGAGCCTGGAAGTGGGCAGTGGGGAGGGCTGGAAAGGAAGGCCTGGAGGGGGCCGGCCCATCGACTGGTGTTTCCTCTCTGGCCCCAGGGCGGCAGGGGGCTGAGGCAGCAGGTGTCTTTGCCAGCTGGGCAGGAGACACATCCAAGTCCGCACTTGGCTCCCGGCCACTGGGCGCAGAAGGCTCCGAGGAAGCCAGCCCCGGTTAGGCCTGGGGGAGAAACACCCAGGCAGGGCGTTCCTCTTGGGGGGCAAAGCCGAGGCAGCCCTGCCCAGATGGGGGTTCCTGGTGCTGCAGGGAGGGGTTCTTCTCGGGGAGACAGGAGAGGACCCACAGCTGGTGGGCTTGGGGCATGAGACCCCTTGCCCTCCAGCACACTTCGCAGGCCATAGAAGGAGATCCCATCAGCTCTGGTAAGCCAGGGAGGGCCGGCCAGCAGGCCCCCTCCTCCAGAAAGCCTCAGGGCCTCCATCACTGGTCCTTCTCCAGTCAGCCTCATTCCTGCCCCCCCCCCGCCCCCGTGGTCTCAGCTTCTTGCAAACATTCCCAAAGCATGCCTGCAGCCAAGAGGAATCCAAGGCAGCTCAGCTCGCTCAGGGGAGGAGACCGGTTTATTTTCACACCAGCTGGTGCCAACTGTCTGCCAGGATCAGGTTTCAACTTAGGCCGGGCTTCTCTCTGTGTGTGTGGAGGGGTGACTTCCTTGCTTCAGGCACTTTGGAAGGGGCTGGTTGGTTCCCCATGCGGTGTTTTTGTGTCCCTCCAGATGAGCTCTCTCCCCAAGCAGATGGGAAAGAAACTCAGCAGACGCACAGGAGAACTCCTGCAGGCACGGGAGGAAAGGCAACCAGTTTTGACGGGCTGTGGCTAAGCTGCTTGCACGCGCACACACACCCGGCCTCAATTTCCGGCTTCAGTCCTTTGGGGCATCCCAGGGGTCCTGCTTTGGTTGCAACCCCTCAACCAATCCCACCCAGAGAAATAACTGGGTCTGAGTTAATCTAGGGTAAAGCAGATGCTCCCCGGTGGAACTCACTGCCCTGTGATTTTTATGAGTTTCCTGAATGCCTCTTTCTCCTCCCCTTTGTCTCGACTTGCAGCAAAAGATGAAGAGGCTGGGGAAAGGGGGGATGAAGAGGGGGGGAAAGGGGGGGTTGTGTGTCTGTGGACTCCAGAGAATCTGAGTCTTTCCCCCCCTTTCTTTGGTGGCCAGCTTCCCCTCCCCTTCCTCCCTGGCAGCCTTTGCAGATAATGGGATGACATCACCCCCAGGCAGCCGCTGAGTAATGCCTCTCAGAAAAGGCCTGGAAATGCCATTATTCCGAGGAGAAAGGAGGGAGAGAAAAGGTCACCACAGAGATTGGCTGGAAGTCCCTTTCCTGTTTTCCTCCTCTGCTCCCAGATGGAAGTTACTCAGCCACCAAGTGAAAAGGGACATTGAGAAATGCTTCTATTTCCGGCCTGTTCTTTGGGGTGCTGAAAGCAACTATCTTTCCTCTTTGAAGTCCTATTTTCAGAGGGCTGGAAGTGGTGCCCTTCAGCCACCGTGACATTCTCCAGGCGAATTCCAGGCACTCCACTCCAGCCGGATCCACTTCACAACCAATCTTGCAGGGGGAGGGCGGGGGGGGTCTGGCTCCCCAAAGGGCTGGAAGCGGCTGTGATCCCTCCGCGTGCAGTTGGATCCCCCAGGAGTGGGACAGGCAACAGCCACTCGCCTCCCGCAAGTCCCGGAGGATCTGCCCGAGCAGCAGCCGAGGGCCCCAGACCCTGATCTGCCCCCGGCCGGGTGCGCCGAGCCGCGGCGGAGCTCGGCCAGCTGTCCTAGTGAGGGGAGCCCGGCAGCTGATCGGGAGCCGAGGCAGCGAAGCGAGGAGGCTGGGCGCCACCTAGCGATTCCCCCCAGGAAAAACAGCAGCAACCTTCTCCAGGAGGGCTGAGCGAAGCCGAGAAAGCACCCAAACCCACCGCAAAAGTCCCTCGCGGGATCCGGAGGCTGTCGGCTCCCTTAGGACGAGGGTCGCCAGCCGTGCTCTCCCTCTCCGCAGCTCCTTGGCTCAGAGCATCCCACCCGCCCAGACTGACGTTTCAGAGCTCCCGTAGCTTCTAAGGAAATGGCAATATTAATTAATGACTATAATTATTATGTTCCAGGATGTAACTGGGAGTTGCGCAGAATATAAATGGTAAATGTAATAAATATTTTTATCATTAGGTTGTAAATAACATTTCACATTGCTGTCTATATAGTAATCATTAAATTTATATGTCACCCGACTCCCACCGACTCTGGGAGGCTACAGCCTCCTCCTCCTCCTGATCCTCGATGCCTTTAAAAAGCAAATTATTTATTCCTTCCCCAGCGCCAAAATCCCTTTTCTTAAATGGAAAATACCGAAACTGGCAATTTGTTCGATACGTCCACACTATAGGCGCAGAACGGCAAACTCCGCGCTTCTTCCGCCCTCACTTCCTGCTGGCCAATCGGAACGGCCAGAGTGCTTAACATGCGCCCAATCAAAGGCGAAGTGACGTCACCGGGCGGAATCCCGCCCCGCGAGCGGTCCCTGCCGAACGGCCCAATGGCGGCAGCCTAGGGCGGAGCCTCCCCGAGAGGGGTGGGGAAAGGGGGCCAATGGGCACGGAGGGGGGCGTGGTCGCCGTTCCAGAGAGTTCCGAGCGGGGGGTGAGTGTCTCCCGTCCCGTCCCGGCTGGGGAGGATGGGCGGTGTGGTGCGGGGCTGGGGAAGGGGCCGGGGGGAGGCCCGGGGGGGAGCCTGGCCTCATCTCGGGGGCCGGGACGTTTCCTGGCCTCGTGGCAGCAGCGGAAAGGGCAAAGCGGGGCTTCGACCCGGGGCGCTTTCCTGGCTTCTGCCAGCCGGCTGGGAGCTCCGTCCCCGGGTGGGTTCTTGCTTAGCCAGGAGGAGCCGGGAGGATCAGCGCTGCCTTTCCCAGCCCCTCCTGTCAAGCCGGCAGGCAAGGGGGGGGCAGCAAGAGGTGGTCCTCGACTTACAGTCGCGGCTGGAGCCAGCGTTTCCCTTTGCAGCTTTTATGGCGTTCGGTGAATCGCGTGGTCGTTAAGACCGTCGCACTTCCCCCCTTGATGTGGAAGGTCACGAGAGGCGGTCACGTGACCCCCGGGCACGGCAACCATCCTAAATCCATGCCGGATGCCAAGCGTCTGAGCTTTGATCGTGTGACCGTGGGAATGCCGCAGTGGTCATAAGCGTGAGGAACGGCCCTCTTTTGTCTGAACAGTTGCGAGTCCGGGAAAATCTGCAACCCAAGGCACTGCGTTCCTTCCCCCCTCTCGCTCACTCCGCGACCCATCATTTGCAAGAGGACGTACATGTGCGGGCTGTGCCGCTCTTCCCTTGGGGGCATCATTCTGCCCCCTTGACGTCCCTCGGCAGGAAGGTGAGGTGGCTGCATGTGAGCTGTGACTCTCGGCCTGGTGCCCGGGCGTAGTGGCACCCGTAGTGGCACCCGAGGGTGCGACGACCCGGGATGAGACTGGATTGTGTGAGTAACTGTGCAGCTGCTTGGCTCACTGGCTCACCGTTGCACAGAGTCAGTTGCACTCAGGCTCTTGTGCCGGCCGGTCTTGTACCAGCCTGCCAAAGTCTCCCGGTGGTTCCTTTGAGCTCCGTGGTGGAGACGGGACGGGGTGATCCCAGGGCCGGATCCGTCTGACTGCCGGGCACTCACAGCATCAAAGGAGCGCAGCGTTTGCAGGATCAGGTGCTTGTTTTGGCCTGGCTGCTCTGGGCGAGGCGGCGCGCAGGAGTTCCCGGCTTCCGAAAGAGCTGACGGGGCAGGGCCGCTTTGTGGGTGGCGGCGGCAGCGGCTGCGTCTCCTCCCTCCGCCCTGCGCTTGGGTGCCTCACGCAGCCCACAAAGTTGCCACCGGGGAGATTTCTAGGTGAGAAACTGTTCGCTCAGCAATCTTACGGATTTCCAGGGAATCGGGCCCTTTCAGGCCTCCGGGAGCAGATTCTCTTGAGGAGACGCAGGAGGACTCGGGAGAAGGTGGGTTGTCACGCTGGGGCTCCGGAGGGAGGGAGCTGTTGGGTAGGCAGAGGCAGCTGTGGGGCACTTGGGCAGAGTGGGTGGCGAGGCTGCCTGGGATGGAGGGGTGGGTGGGCTTCGGGCCCTCTTTGCTGCGTCCTGAGGGGCTTCTGACCCCTCCCAGAAACTCTTTGGGGACCCCTTCCCTGCCCATCAGGGACCCAGGAAGCAGGCCGTGGGGCTGGGCGGGGAGGGGGCTGAGCCCGGTGGGGCCGAAGGAAGGAGGCAGCCTTTGGGGCGATGGGTCCCCTGGGCTTGCCGAGAAGGAGCCGAGCAAAGTAGGGCAGGCCGAGCCGGCTGGGCCGGTGTGTGCGCCATCTCCTCCTCCATCTGCCCTCCACGCCCTGCAAGGCTGAAAACTCACGCTCATCCTGTGGGGCAGGCCGGCTAATGAGCGCCTTGGGATGCTGACACAGCCCCACGCCCAGCTCCGGCTCCCTTGCCAGGCTATTAAGCTGGCCCCGTGGAGGCTGGGCGGAGGGCCTGAGCGGCAGACGCGCTGCTGCGGCTGGAGAAAACCTGCCGAGCTGCGGCAGCTTCAGGGACGTTTTGAGGCTGGTTGTCTCCCTCGGATCGGCCCCTTCTGCGAAGCCTGCCAGCCGTCAGAGTCGGGTGGCGGCTGGTCTGTGGCGATGGGGCAAAGAGCCCTGTGGGCCTCTGGCTGAGCCTCTCACTGGCTGGATCTCCTGGGGGGCTCCCCCTACCAACAGCCTCCCCTCCCCCCCAGCACTCCCTCTGGAGAAAAGATGGTGAGGGAAACGGGCTACTACGACCTGCTGGGCGTCAAGCCCTGTGCCACCATGGACGAGATCAAGAGGGCGTACCGCCGCCTGGCGCTCAGATACCATCCGGACAAGAACCCCAGCGAGGGGGAGCGGGTAGGTGGGGAGAGCAAGGTGGGCACAACAAGGGTGGTGGTGCTGCCCACTCTGGGGTCGGTCTTAGCCCCCTCTTCCTCCCTCCCTCCCCAGTTCAAGCAGATCTCGCAGGCGTACGAGGTCCTCTCTGACCCCAGCAAGAGGTCAGTCTATGACCGAGGTGGGGAGCGGGCCATGAAGGAGGGCGGCACGGCCAGCCGGGGCGGCTTTGGGACCCCGATGGACATCTTTGACCTGTTCTTTGGAGGAGGGGGCCGCACGCAGGGCCCCCGGGTGGAGAGGAGAGGTAGGGGAGCACAGCCGGGGGCAGGGCAGGCTGCTCTGGGACCGCGTGTGCCGGCAGGGGAATCCGTGCGGGTGGATCAGCCTTGGACTTGGGGGCTGGAGGGCAGCGATGAGGATTCCCCCGCCTTCTCCCCATCCGTGTCAGGGCCCAGAAAGTACAGGGAGGGTGCTTGGCTTCCTGAGAACCCCCCCCTCCTCTGCTTGTCTGTCTATACCCCACAAGCCCTGGTGGGGAGTCAGACTCTCCGAGGAGTGGTTCATCCCCCTGGCACGCTCAGCCCAGAGGGAACTCAGGCTGCCGACGACAAGCCCCATCCTGCCCCAATCCCAGGGGCTCCGTCATCGCAGCCATCGCCCCCCCTTCCTCCTCCAGCCCTTTGTCTCTGAGGCTTCTCCCTTCGTAGGCAAGACGGCCGTCCACCTGCTGACCGTCACCCTGGAGGACCTCTACAACGGGGGCACCCGGAAACTCTCCCTGCAGAAGAACGTCATCTGCAGGAGCTGTGGGGGTGAGTGGGGTGGGGGGCTCTCCCCAGGGCAGAGGGTGGGGAGGCTGGTGGGGGCTCCGTCTGCTGTGCTGGGCGACCTGGGGAGCAGGAGGAGCTGCAGCTCAGCTCCGGAGCTTCACCCGATACCCGACAGCCCATCGGCCAAGTTTGCACAAGGCGCCAAACTCACCTGCGTTGGGTGTGTGCAGCAGTTCAGCAAGCCGCAAAAATGCTCCAGAGCTGGAATTAGTCCAGCTGAGCTCTGGCACGGGACTGGCTGGGCGGGTTCTGGGCCTGGCGGCTGGGCTCAGAGTGGATTCTTGGCGGGAGCTGTTTTGGCCCGCTGCTCCCTGTTTCTGGGCAGCCTTGGCTGATTCCAAAAGGACCTCGAGGCCAGGGACCGTCTGGGGGGGGCTGTTTCTCAGGCTTGGGATCACCGGAAGGCCGGCCCCCAGACAGATAATGGGGAAGACCCATCCTCAGGTAAGGGAGGGGCTCCTGGGACGGAGAGCTTGCGGTGGGGCAGGATGGGCAAATAGGCTGAAAGAGGTGGGAGGGGCCGGGCTGAGCCACCAGCGACGCCACCCTTGCGTCCCCTCATCCCACTCTGCCTTTGCAGGCCGAGGCGGCAGGGAGGGCCTTGACGTCCGGTGTCCCAAGTGCCACGGCTCCGGCGTGGAGGTCATTGTCCACCAGCTGGGGCCCAACATGGTGCACCACATCCAGGCCATGTGCTCGCAATGCCAGGGCCAAGGAGAATGGCTGCGGCCCCTTGACCGCTGCCTCGCCTGCAATGGCCGGAAGGTGGTCCGGGAGAAGAAGATTCTCAATGTGCACCTGGACAAAGGTGAGCTGGGGGGGGGCTGAGCATTGCTGGCTTCCCTGCGCTGGTTCCCCCTTTGTGGTGGCTCCCTTTCCGCCTTTTTGGGCCCCCTTCACACCCCCAAGGAACCAGTTCAGTTACAGCTGCCTAGCTCCAGATTGCTGTGTCAGTTGTAACCTTGGTTAGTTTTAATCCCTTCTGGCTGATTTAATTCATTAACTCAGGCAGACTCAGCCTGTTGCAAAGCAATGGACTCTCCCCCTCCACACCGGTGTAGCAGGAGATTTGCTGCCCCTTGGCTGGCTGCCTCTAGCCCACCACTCTTCCCCCCCACAGGCATGGCCGACCGGCAGAAGATCACCTTCCACCAGGAGGGGGACCAGGCGCCCGGATTCGAGCCCGGAGACATTGTGATCGTGCTGGATCAGAAGCCGCACCCGGTCTTCCAGCGCAGGGGCAACGACCTCCTCGTCCGGCGGGAGGTGCCGCTGGTGGACGCCCTGTGTGGCTGCAAGCAGGTCATCCAGACCCTGGACAACCGGAGGCTCCTGGTCTCTTCGCGGCCCGGTGAGGGGCTGGGGGCCCTCGGCTTGGGGGAGGGAGGGAGGCGCCGGCCCTCCCCCCTTGGAAGCTGAAATGGTTCCTGCAGCTCCCTTTCCTGGGAGGGATCCGGGGGGGCTGCCTTCTGGATCAGCTGCTGCCCGCCCCTCATCCCTGCCTGCTGTGCCCCACAGGCTGCGTGATCAAGCCTGGAGACTTCCGGTGCATCCCGAACGAGGGGATGCCCGTCTACCGCAGCCCTGGCCAGAAGGGGAGGCTGGTCATCCACTTTGAGGTACGGAGGCCCTCGGCTACCCCCAGCCGGCTCCTTTGGGGAAGTGCCGGTGAGGTCTTCCAACCCGCCAGTCCCACCCAGTGCCCCCCCAAGCCTTGTTGGCGCCAGGCCCCCATCTGAGCAAGGCCTGGAGGGGGAGGAGGCGAGCCATAATTGTTGGCCGTCTTGGGGCCCCCGTAGCTCCCCCATTTTCCCCAATTCCTGCGGATTGTCCTACTGGGAAGGAGCCTGGTTCCCCTCCCCCCAGCTACAGCTGCCCCTCCCCCTCTGCTGCCCAGGTGAAATTCCCGCAGCCTGGCTGGCTGCCCCCCCACCAGCTGCGCCAGTTCCAGTCCTTCTTCCCCCGCCACGAAGAGGTGATGGCCACGGAGGACATGGAGGAGGTGGAGCTGCGGGACTATTTTCCCCAGCCGGACTTCTCCGGCCGTCGCTTCCAGAGCGAGATCTACCACGAAGATGACTTTGAAGACCCTCTGCGCCACAACGTCCAGTGCCAGACCTCGTAGCCCGGTGGACAGAGCCCCCCCCCGTGTGGCCTCGCAGGGCAGGAAGCCCAGGGTGCCTTAAAAAACAACCGCCAGTGGCCGTCCAGCTGGAGCGGTCAAGGGGCGGGCAGTCCCTCCGGTTCAGAAAGACCCTCTTTGGCCAAAGATCCCCCAACCCTTTGGAGGTTGGCCGCATCTGGGACTCTCCTTCTAGCTTAGGGAGTCTTAGCTCCCCCGAGCCCCCTCCCCCGAGCATTCCACCCTAGAAATCAACTTCAGAGCCTCAGCTGCCTTTCATGCCTGACTGCTTTGGGCCTGTCCTGGTTTGCCAGCTTCGGACAATAATGCTGGTTTCTTTCCAGGAGAGCCCCGGCTCCAAAGAGAAACAAAATGTCCAGGCCCCCGTCCGCTACAAGCCAGCTTCCTTTGCATCCAGGGTTAGTCCTCCTGACCCTGGCTTCGCCATCTGCTGTGGGCAAGGAGTCCCGGAGGCCGTGGGAACGCGTCCGTCTCCCAGCCTCGGCCATCTCAAAGTCTAGCCAGGATGGGGGTCTTGCAGACAAGCCAGGGGGCGGCTGATGGGTGGGGAGCTGGACCTCGACACATCCTGGCAGCCCTGGCAAAGGAAGCCTCTCTTCAGCTGCCGGTCTGCAGGTGGGAGGGGGTTGGGGGAGGCTGCCCTTGGCTTTTAAGTGCCTTCCCGTTGTGCCACTGAGAGGGGCCGTCCTGGATGTTGTCCCTCCCTCTCTACAAGAGCATTCGCAGTAATAGTGGGTCTTTTCCGGGTAGCATAGTCGGTGTTAGAGGTTAGCGGTGTGGGGGCACTCTCGGCCCCATGGGTGGTCCTGCTTGTCCCGAGTCCCCCCTCTGGCATGTGGGGCCAGGCGCCTTAGTTTCCAAACTCAGCAAAGCTCGGTGTTTGCTGAGGAACCTTGGGGGTTCATTCCCCACTTTTTGCTTTTCCTCTCTTATTTTTTTCCTTCTGCTCTGCCTCCTGACTGCAAACTGACTGGAGAAACGCGACTTTTGTAGGACTCTCCGGGGTCTGCAGAACTTGAATTTTGCTTCAAGGAAAAAAGGTGATTCTCCAGATCACTGTCTGCCTGGTTATTGATACTGTCCCCCCCTCCTCCGCCGCCCTTAACTGTTTTGGGGCTCAGCGCAATGGGGCCCACCGTCCCCTCACTCGCTCACTTTCCACTAGGTTGGTGTTGTGCAAATGCAGCCGTTGGCACCAGCTGCAGCCTCTGTGCTCTTGTGGGTCATGACCAGCTGATTCCCCGCAAGGTGGGATCAGCGCAGGGCCCGACCGGCCCCTTCCCACAAAATCTTGGCTCTGCTTCTGAATGGGACCGGGTCCCAGGCTGCAAGGAGGTAGTCCGGGAAGCGGCTGTGCCAAAGCTGCAGAAGGGGAGCCTCCAGACCGGCAGACAGAGGCATCCCACCAGCCAGGCGGATCTGCCAAATTTTTGTGTGCTGCTGCAGGAAGGAGCCTTTTTTCAGCACGTGGTTTCTGATTTCCAAACGGTGCCAGACTTAAATCGCTTTTTGAAAGTGCAGGAAAGGCAGAGTTTGGCTACCAGATTGTGGCCCTTACAGGAAAAGGTGGGGGGAGAGGCTCGGATGTACGAGTCCAAAGCGCTGAGTCTCCCTGGTCAGTCGGGGTGGCTTTGCCTTCTGGCTGTTGGGGTCATTGCAGAGATTTGAACGGGGTCCCCAGGTCCTTGGCAATGCCTGGTCAGATGGGCCCAAGGAGAGGGAAAAGCTTGGGGCGACTCGCCCCACGCAGCTTTCACTTTCAGAAGAGGAGAACGGCTGAGGTTTACTCGTTGACGTGGACCCTCTTTTCTCCATTCCTCACCATTCCGGTGAGGAATGTCCCTCCTTTGAGATCATCCACGTTAGGGGCTGCACTCCCCACTTTTTTTGAGGCTTCCTCTCAGGGTCCTCCTTTGCTGGTTCTTGCTCAGGTGGGGGAAAGTTTGAGCTCTCCCCAAGCCTTGGAGAAAACTTCATCCCAGGGCTTGGAAGGGCTGGTGGAAAGCTGAGCGACAGTGAAGGCTGCCCCCTGCTGGCCACTGGGGATCACTTCTGGAACAAACGCTGCCCCTGGTGGACTCTTTGGGGCTGTCCAGAAGCCCTTCAGATCATCCCTCCGCCTCTTGGGAAGGAGGGGGGCGAGCACCCCCAACTCTTCCCCCCCCCACACCTCATCGGTGCAGAGGTGGAGGAGGGGCTGCCAGTCTGTGGCCTCTGACCTGCCGGGTGCCGAGAGGGGGAGGGCCGGGACAGGCTTTGTCCGGGGATGAAAGGTGCCCCTTTCAGAGCAGGGAAGAAGGGGGGGAGCGCTTTGTTCTCCTTCCTGGGAACGCCAGAGGAAAGATGGTGCTTAAGGTCACTGCAAGCGAGGTTGCCTGGGATAATGCTCCCAGGCACAAAATGCAGGAGGGGTCCCCGGCTTTGCCATGGCAACAGGGGGGCTTGATAGAGCGCTTGGCCTCTCCAAGGTTGGGCCCACCTGGCCGGTCAGGGCAGGCAGAGGGTCTTTGCAGCTGCCCTGGCAGAGCAGTGAAGCCCCTGTGTTGGCTGGCTGGGGGGCTGCCCCCTTGATTTAAAGCTGCCAGGAATTTCCGAGGCCTGGCGCCCCCAATCCTGAAGTGCCTCAGGTACGGAACCTGTGGAAAGACCCCAGCTTCAGCTCCAGGAGGTGACCATGTGCCCTAAGCTGGAGGCCTCGATCTGCCTTGGACAGCCGCTTTCCTGCTCAGGGACCCCAATTTCACCCTCCCCTCCCATAATGGGTGCCCCCAAGGAGCAGCAGAGCCTCTGGAATCTTAAGCAGGCTGGTGATCCGATGGGGTGGGAATGATCCAAAAGGGCTTCAGAGATGATTTCCTAAGCCTACAAACATTTTGCTAGAGACTGGCAAAGCGAGGGGGGCTCTGCCCGCAGGGAGGGTGGTGAGACAAAAGAAACGCCTCCCGGAGGGATCATAGAAAGGAGGGAGGCAGAAAACCTGGGAAAAGCTTTAATGCTGGCTGGGGGGATGCGGGCGCCTTTGCAGGCATTACAGACTGTGATGTTACGGGGGTGGGGGTGAGAGCTGGTCTGCCCCAGCCCTTCGGAGGGTCCCTGCAGCACGACATCTCTGCGGCTTTGCTTGTTCGGCAGGCACGAGGAGCAGCACAAACTGGCCAGGAAGAAAGAGGAGGGGGTGTCGGGGACACCTGCTGCCGCCAAGGAGCCCAGGGAAGCCCCCGTGCCCCAGCCCAAATGGGGGAGGAGGGAAGAGCCTTCACCTTGTAGGGGCCATCTCCTGACCCAGCAAGCTGATCCCGGATTCCACCGTTAATCGCTCAAACCAGGCAGGCCTCTGTGTGCCTCCTCCAGGGTAAAGGATGAGCAGGGTGGGGTGGCCCCCTCCCTCCAGCCAGGGTAGAAGGGCCCTCCTGACCAGCTTTGTTTAGTCTTGTTGCAGACGGTGCCTCTGAGCGCACCAGAAAGCAGGAGGCAGGGTGGCATTGCGCTGCAGGGTAGGGATGCTCCTGGGCTGTCCGGTCTCCCTCCCCCCCACCGCTGGGTCTGGCACTGGCTGGAGTCCTTTCACTCGCGGACGTAAATCCGGGTGCAGACGACGTCGTCAGCTTTCATGGTCTGAGAAAGCAAAGAAGCGAGTTGAGAAGGAAGCAAAAGTGGCTTCTTGTTCTCTCCCAGGCTGGGGACCAAAGAGGCTGAAAGGTGGGGAGAAGGGGTAAGGGGTCCCTACAGCCCCCACCCACCCAGAATCTGCACCTTGGGACATGGGGGAACTACAAAGTTTGGACTTTTTGCTGTTCCTGCCTTCCTCAGGAGGGGAAAGGGTTCTGTAGGGGGGGCAGCTTTCCCTGCAGCCCCCACCTGTGCCATCTGGGGGGGTGTTGAGAAAGTGCTCCCCAAGTTTGGATGTTGCACTGATCTCACAGAGGCCAGTCAAAAAAGGGGGCAGCTGAGAAAACGAGAGAGAAGCGCAGCTCCAGGGGGTCCCCACTGCCAAGTGAGAAGAAGACAGGGGGGATCCTCACCAGGATGAGCTCCCCATCATTGGTCAGTTCCCGTGACCAGCTTGTCTGGGGCCCTTCTCCTTTCAGCAGCTTCTGCTCACACACGATCTTGTTGTTCTCCCACTTGGCCAAACTCTGGAAAGTTGGGAAAGAAAGAAAGTGCCCCCTCCCTTGAGAAAAGGGGCCTGCTCCGTCCAACCGAGGCACACAACCCCCTCCCATCACACTCATTTGTCACCCGAGAGAGGGCATCTGTTCCACTTTGCAGGGCAACTCATCCATCACTGGGGAGGGGGCTGTCCGAGAGGGAGGGGGGAGCCAGAAGGCAGAGGCTTTGAAGGGCCGCTGGAGACCCCCCCTGCCCCTTTCATTGTCTGCCCAGGCTGAGAAGGGCTGGGGGGGCACAGAGATGCCTCTTCCTGGGTTGAGATGCAGAAAGGATTGGGAAGAGGGCGGAAGGGCCCCTGGACCATCTTCTCCCCCTCAGTTTGGCCTTCCTGCCCCCATTTTGCAGGGCTAGCCCTCCCCACCCTTTGCTGCAGCAGGTCCAGCTAGGGAGAAAGTGGCCGTACTTGGGGGGGCAATCACAAAAGCCAGGGAGGAGCAGCCTATGTCCTCCACAAGGCCAGCCTCTGGGCAGCTGGAGGCCCTTCCTTGCCAGAGCAGAGAGGCCTGAATTGTCAAGGGAGGGAGCACCACAGATCCAGGGCCCATCTCATCCAGCAGGGCCCCCTCTCCTGGTCCACGGAGACCACAGGCCCTTCCTCTGTCTCTCCCTCACCTTGCAAGGCCGTCCATCCACCGTCTGCTCCTCAAACTCCTCCCCGATCTCAAAACGGATCTCCGTGGTGCGCACGGTGGTGGAGGTCTTGATGTAGAAGGAGGATCCCTCCTGCTTGATCTCCACTGCTGGTTTGGAGGCCGCAGCCACAGCAATCTTCCGAAGCATCACGTTGACCCCTGGAAGGAGATGGCGTCCGAGGTGAGCCAGTCCCCAGCGGACCTGGGCGAGACATGCCTCCCTGACCTCTCCTTCCTTGGGTTAAACCTGATCCACCTCAGACTGAATCTGGGCTCTGCATTGGAGGTTGGAGAAGACTGGAGCTGCTCTTCCGCCACAGATCCTGCCCACCCTGGCTCCTGTGGAGGTTTTTTGGAGAGGTTGAACCTTTAGGAATTTGTCAGCTGGAGCCCAGCTGGCTTCCGTTGATGCAACCCTGGCTCAGGTTCAAGGGGAACCTTTACCCCATTGACTCAGAGGAGGCCTGTGGCTGATTCACCCTTTTCTCCACTGCTTGCCAGTCACACGGTTCAAATGGGGCTTCTTCCCTCCTCCTGAACAGCTGGACTCAATTTGCAAGGGACACACCCAGCTCTCCAACTGGGGGGGGGCATTTTGTAAGGCCCCCTCCTCCGGGTATGTGCACATTCCTGCGCGTCTTTGCACCACAACATTTGCTGATGCTAACAATGAACCTGTTCGCCTTTCAGATGCTTCTTCAATGGTATCTTTGAGTTTTCGTTTTCTTTCTTAAAACACACAAATCACAAGCACACAGACGTTTGCAAACGTGGGCCTTAAGCCAGGCTGAAGAAGCCAAGTATGAGGCAATGACAGACTTTAAGGAGAATTGGGGGTGAGGAGGGACATTATCATGTTTCTGAAAAAAACAGTCATCATCAAGAACTTGCACAACCGTCAGTCATGACACCTTCCCCGAGGGAAGCGATGACAACGGTGTTGTGTGAGCTAACAATTGTGCAAGAGGCAGAAAGGACTCAGGCTTCATGGGAAAACTCAGGCATTAACTTCCAGGCAGCCTTGCTGAATCCCAGGAAGGGGTAAACCAGGGGTGTCCAACTTTGGCAATTTTACACCTGTGGATTTCAACTCCCCAGCCAGCTAAGCTATGCAAATTTTTCTCCTCTGGATTGGCTCCCACTGCTTAATTTTGTTTGCTATTCAGTCAGATTTTCCAAGAGGTCTGGATCCAATCAGCGCCGTAGCTGAAGCTTCCCTGCATTTCCTGGACAGACCACTTCAATCCCCGTCCGCTTTGTTTTCCCGATTGCGTTTCTCCCGCCCTAAAACTGGCACGAGAGCGTCCCCTGATGAAGCGGAAGGTGGAGGGTGGCAGGGGTGCCAAGGAGCCTCGCCCTCTGGAAGCAGAGACCGGCCAACTCTGTTGGAAAAGGGGGCTGCATGGCTCTTGGCTGGCGAGAGTCAGAGGCTGCCATGTTTCCCTTGGTGAGGACAAGACACGATCAAAGACATGAGCAAAAGCGGCAGTTTTGCAAGGTCCAAAGAGAAGGAAAAGAAATGTGGGTTTTTCCCCAGAAAGAAGGGTGGGACAGCAGGGCAGGGCTGCCTGCTATTCCGGGGAGCCCTCACAACTTTCAAGGGCATCTCAGTGGTGTCAACCATAGAGCAGGACCTCAAAGGCCTAGGTGCTAAATTGGCCACAGAGATAGACTGCCTCTAGGGCTGGAGGATTCACTTCACTCTTCCCCCAAGCGGCTGCAGCCCAGACTTGCCTTTGCACTTCCGCCTCCTCAAGAGCGAGATGGATCTTGATGCACTTTTATGCCCCCCCCCAGGAATCCCTTGGGGAAAGATCAGGCAACCTCCTCCCCAAAGAACTGGGTCACAGCCTGGCTCCTAAGTGGTGCAGGTTCCTGCCAGTCTGTGAGCCCAGTGCCCTCCCACTCTTCCGCACAAATTCACAGCGCACATCCAAATTCCACTTCGCTCTCTCCTCCAGCCTCTCAGCATCAAATTATCCCCATCTGGGAGGCAGGAACGACTGGAGAGGAAACCTAAGAATCTGATATTTATCCTGAACTATGCTGCGCTTTCCTCAAGCTGGAAGGAATTTGCAGAGCCGCTCCCCCCCCATCTCCCCCTGCTTTGGAAAGAGAAAAGGGGAGGGGTGAGTCTGAGCTGGAGGAGCCGAGAGCCAGAGACCTCCCCAGAAAGAAGGCAGCCTCGGAAGCGGCCTTTCCCCCGGCTTTGCTAGCTTTAGGTGGGCGTGGGTGGGTGGGCTCCAGCTTGCCTGGAAAAGGTGCGCAGATATTTTTTTCTCCTAGTTGAAGGTGGGAGGAGGGAAGGCAAGAGGGAGTTGTGTGTGTGTTGGATTTTCCATCCTGGCTCTTCTCCGCAAGGGCCATCTCCACCGACGGCTGTCCGGGGTCAGGGAAGGACCGGGCAGAGCCGCAGCTTGGGGGCTGAATCGTTGTCCCGGGAGACCCGAGGCTCCCCTCCTGCTTCGGCCTCCCTAGCGGGACCAACCCTCTCCGCCCCCCCCCCCGAACTGCTGCTGAAAAGAGAGCGCTGTTCTGCCTCGCGTGCTTTCTGCGCCTCTAATCCTCGGAATAAAAGGGCCAAGACGGACGCGGTCTGGAAGGCTCGCCTGGCGTCTGCCCCGGTCTCTCCCAGGGAGGAAACGGCGCTGCTGAAGGGAACAGACCAGGGCGGGAGCAAGGGCTCCACTGCCCCCCTCTCACGCCAAGCGCCCCCCCTTTTTTTTCCAGGGTGTTCTCGGCACTGGGAGCAAAAGGTGCCGGAGAAGCGGCTCTGAGAGAGAGAGACGCCCTCTGAGCACGGATCTCATCGCTGGGGGTGTTCGGAGCCTTTTCAAAGGGGTCCCGCAACTGAGGTCCGGGTGGGCCCGCCAGTCTCCCTCGGCTTTCCCGGGCGGAGCCGGCCCACCCGAAGCCCCCAGCCCGCGCGGAGGAGCCGCCTGCCCCCCTGCCTTTTCCTGGCGCGCTCGCTCTCGGGGCTTCGGAAGCGGGGGAGGCTTCCCCGCCCCCTTTCTTCTCTGCGTGGCCCCCGGACCCTTTCAGCCCCCAGCCCGGCCCTGCCGCTCACCCAGCGCCTTCAGCAGCTCCTCGAAGTTCTCCGAGCTGCGCATCTTCCAGTTGCCGGTGAAGTCGGCCATGGCGGCGGGGACGGCCGGGCTAGTCGCTGATCCGGCGCGAGAGGAGCGCGAGCAAAGCTTCTCGGCCGCCGCTGCCGCTGGTGGCTCCGCCGGCGCGCCTCGCTTTAAGAGCTGCCCGCCCGCCCCTCCCCGCCCCTCCCCTCCCGAGGAGGAGCCCCCCGCCGCTCACCTGCGCGCCCCGCCGCCTCCGGAGTCCTTTCCCGCATCCCTGGAAAGCCGCTCTCCAGCCCCGGGTCCTGAAGAGAGGCCCGGAAGGCTCGGACTGCCTCCCCCTTCGTCGGGGGCAGCAAAGACGGGAGTCGGGCCTCGGAGTCCTCCTGGCTCCGGCCTTCTGAAAAAGTCGGCGCCTAGGCGACCTTGCGCGGGGTAGATGACCGGTTTGGGACCGGGACACCCCAGGCCGATGGAAAATCCTGCCTGGCTCCCCACTTGGCCAGGTTCTAGGTCCCCTGGAAATGATAGTCGGCTCCTTGCAGGGTTCTTGCTTTGAAAGGTTTGGGGGACACAGGCTAGTCTGCAGAGACTGGTTGCCTGGTGCCCCCCCCCCGTTTTCTGTTTGTGCGCCTGTGTGTGTCTGGGTCTGAGGGTGTGTCTGAAGAGGGGAGTAAAAGCACTTCAAGCCAGCAAGAATTGAGGGGGTTCATCAGCCCCCCTCCTTTGTCTGGGAAAACACCCCATCTGGGATGAACTTCAGACACGCTCAGGAAGTTCTGCCCTTGAAGGGGAATTAGTGTCCCCCCATTCTGCCCTCCCACCCCCCCTTGAAAAGGAAGTGAAAGGAGGCTGGGCAACCATATCCACCCATTGAATCCATCAATTCCACTTCTTCCTGGTGGCTTTGTGGGTGAGTGATGCTCTGTCAGCAGGCTTCCATGGGAGGATGGAGAAGGGGGGGCAGCACCTCCCCCCAGGGGCCGCCCTGCTGGGCCAGAGGCGGGATTCTGGGGCTGAGGGAGCCACGCGGGAGGGGAAGGGCCCCCAGGTCCCCAGATCTTCTGGTAGGAAGACCCAGAGCGTCCCCTGGGGAGGGCAATGGGCTGCCCTGCCAAGGTGGGGGGAGAGGCGTGGGGAGAGGGGCCCCCTCTACAGGAAGGGGAGTCCGAAAGTCCTGGCTTGGCAACCTGGCTTTTGTTGCGGAAAGTTGGTGGGTTACAGGAGGAATTTTCTGAAAGAAAAAAGGCCCCAGGTCCCCCCCCAGTACAGGAGGGAGGCTTAGTAATCAGTTCTCCCAGGCAATTGTTCCAAGAAAGCAGGCTTGCTTTAGGGAGGCTCAGCCCAGCCACAATCCAGGGAGGGGGTGCAGAACACCCCCCTTTCAATTTTGGAAAGCCAGAGGAAGCCCAGGAAATTGACCAGAGCAACTGACCAGCGCTCTTGGGCTAGTTATCTCTTCAGGAAAGGCTCCAGCCCCAAACCCCCAGGGGACCCAGGGGAGAGGAGGCTGAGAACCAGCCTCGGACAGGGCCGGTCAAACGTTCCTGTTCTCTTTGGGCTGCATCCAATATTTGTGCAGTTGGGAAGGAGCGGCCGGCGCTGCTGAGGGCCCCTTGCTGGGCCCTGCAGGGCTTATCCTACCCCCCAAAAAAAGGTGTGGGGATGAAGGCGAAATGGTGGTCCCTCCCCTTGTCTTCCGATACAGACCCCCTAGCCATCCCACCCCCAAATCCTGCCTGGCCTCATCCCCCCTCATCCCCTCATCCACTCTTTCAGTGGGCTTTTTTTAAAATCTGTGCTCTGTGTGCGTGTGTGTGCGCGCGGCGCTTTGGCAAGGGAAGCAAGGAAGAGCTGGAAGACATCTCCTCTCTGTTTGCTTAGCGCTCCCCCTCCCAAGTAACATGCCGTGCATGATTGATCAAACTGGCGTGAGCAGGCGCACACACCCACACCCTGTGTAACTGAGGTATTAAGTGATTACTCTCACCCACTTCACAGTCCTTTTCATATCCTTCACACAGGGGAGGGGGGCTGTGCCACTCTTCAAAAGACCCTCTACTTGATTGGCTTTTGCCCGATCAATGCCCTTCATTGGACTGGAGGCCTGCCCAGGTCAAAGGGATGACCTGGAGAGCCTGTGCCAGCCCAGCGGTCAGTCCCCAGCTCTCTCCTCTCCCAGCTCTGAGACCAGCAGTTATAGCCCCCCCCCCAGGGATGCCAGCAAGACCTGCAGGGAGGTATTTGCCCTGCCAGAGTCTTTGGCCCCTGGAGGAGAGACGCTGAAAGGGCCCGTCTGTTGTGCCTTGACCAGGCCCTTCCGAAGTGGGGATGGAGGCTTGGGCTTCAGTTCTTCTAGCTCTGCTTCCATTGAAAGAGCTGCAGGGATTTGACGTGACCCAGTGGTGCACCTTAGGTCCTGGTCTAGACAACAAGCAATCTGGCCCAGACCTGAGGATCCCAGCCCTGGGATCAACTAGCCGGCTTTTTCTCTGCTTTGCTGCAAGCGGAATCCCTCCAGAAATGGAGAGCCTGCAGGGTCCAAAGAGAAGAGGGTGGCTTTTGTCTCTTGCAAAGAGTCCTGGGGGCTGCCCCACTTTGGAGGGGAGGAAGCAGCGCCCAGGAAACAAAGGTGGGAAGGGGGAGCCAAAAGTCGCAGGGTACACACAGGCCAGGCTGCCTTTCTTCCCAGCAAAACTTCCAGAGTCTGAAATGTGCAGATGAACAGAATCTGGACCTAATTGGCTCCAGGCAGAAATGCAACCGCCTGCGATACAGCAGGAGGAGGCTTGGGGGGCCAGGGGTGGGTGGGAGGGAGGGGAAGCTGCTGCAGTGGCTTCAGTTCAAAACCAGCTTCCCCACCAGACAAATCCAGAGAGGCAAATCGCTTCCGCATGCTGATGGAAAACCCCTATCTGGGCTAGCTGCTTCCTGGCCAAGCAGTTGTCTGGGGCTGGGGACCTCACGCCCGGCTGCCTCAGCTTTGCAGGCCCCTGCCGGTGAGGAGGCCCACAAGGCTCTGGTTTCTATGGGGCCCGAGGTATGGGACCAAAAAGGGGACAAAGGTGCAGACCCTCAATTGAATTGTAGCTGCGTCTCCTGTTGCGTTATAGCGCCTGACCAGCCTCCCAATTGCCTCCCCCCTTACAACTTACAATTCTTTCACCCAAATTCTGCCACTGTTGAGAATCCGGAAGACGACCTTGGCAGAGATTAGGCAGGGTCCTCCATTGGGCTGGCAAAGAGGGTGGGGGCATCCAAGAACCAGGAGATAACTTTTGGAAGCAGCTGAGACAGACACCTCCCTGATTCACTCAAGTATAAGAAGGGGGGGGTGTCTTCCAAGCCCTAGAGATAGGCCAGGCCAGGCCAGGAGGTTAAAACTAGTTGCTGGGAATCGGGTGACACATGAAGTTAATCAATTATAGTTAAATTTGTATGTTATTGATTAGCTCTACTAGCTGAATCTTGCAAGACTGATTGGCTGTGTCCTCTTCCCCTTTTGGTATGCTTCTGAAGGGACAGCCCTCCCCCCCCCCAGCAGGGGTCAGCGCTGGACTGGAGGGAGGGATTGGGGGCAGCTGGCAGCAGAGGGGGCCAGAGCTGCTTCGCCCAGCACTTTTTCCTTCCTTTCCTCTCCTGTTCCCAGCCTCCTCCCTGCCCTTTCCCGCCTCCTGGAAGCCCAGCCAGGCCAGAGCGGAGCTGGTCCTGCTGCAGGGGTGGGCGAGGAGGGAGCCAGCTGGCCAAGTGCTCAGCCACAGGCCACGAGGGGCAGGAAGGAGGCATCACCCGCCCTTCCTCTCCAGATGGAGCGCCGGGCTGCCTCTCTGGAACAGCTGCTGGAGGAGGGGGCCGGAGCAGCAGGGCAGGGGGGCAGTCGGTGGCAAGAGGCTGAACTGAACCTGCCAGGCGTGGGAGCTGGGCCCTCGGACGCCTGCCAGACGAGGCCAGGGGTCCCGCAAGAGGGTGCCTGCTGCCCCCCAGACCTGGGCCTTGGGCTTCTTGGGTCTGGTCTCTTCCGAGCACATCAGACATCAGGTGCCCGGAGGAAGTTCTCCTTGGATGGGTGAAACAAGGAACCCGCGAAGGAGAACCAAACGGCGGCTCCTTCGTTCCGGCTGACTGGGGGGGCTTGTCGAGAACAAACCAGGATTCTCAAGCTTTTCAGCTTCTCCTGATGTGGGCCTCTCTAGAGGAGCCAGTCTTTGCATCTCCCCGTTTTCCAAGAACCCCCCAGCCTGGAGAAGTCACTCAAGCGGGAAGCAGCCCCAGCTGGGATGCTGCCACGTGTCCCCTCCCAGTCCCACCGTTGCCACGCTCTTGTCTCACTGCAGGGCCCCACTGTCCATCTTGGGGACGGAGAGATGGAGTTCCAGCCGCTCTTCAGTAAGGTGATCAAATTACTCTCTGTCATTACAGTAAAATCAGAGCTACTTTCCTTTTTAAAAATAAGTCTTTGGCAGAGGAGGCCGGTGCAGATGGGCACCAACCCAGCCCCCCTTCCTCCCACGCCAAGCCCCAGGTGCAGCTGGAGTCCCCACAGGATGCCCAAGCCCCCCCCCCATGGCAAAGGCTGGATGGCAGCCAAAGGAGGTGGAAGAAGGGGGGGAAGAAGTGAGGGGTGACCCCCAGGTGTGTGTGTGTGTGTGTGTGTGAGAGAGAGAGAATTTCCTGGATATTCCTCAGTTATCCAGCATTGGGTGAGATGGACCCCCCCCCCTCCCTTGGGAAGGTTTTGCAACCACCCCCCAGAACTTCCCCTTTTGGCTTCCTCGCTCAGGGTCCCATTTCTGGGCTGGCCAGCCTGAGTCACCCGGAGAAAATGATGATGATGATGATGATGATGATGATAATAATAATAATAATAATAATAATAATAATAATAATAATAATAATAATAATAATAATAATAATAATAATAATAATAATTTAATTTTTATACCGCCCTTCTCCCGAAGGACTCAGGGCGGTGTACAGGGCAATACAATAAAATACAATATATAAAAATTAAAAGAAATATTAAATACAATAGCCCAATTCAATAGATTAATACAAGACGTTAAAATACCCCTGAACCCATCAGACCAGGCCGGCTTGTTCAAATCAATATGGCCATGCGGGCAAGCCCAGCCTGAATTGACCACCTCCCCACCCCCATCAAGGGAGCCCCCTTCCCTAATCTCCCCCTGGCCAGATAAAGCCTCCTGGGGGGAGGAGGAGAAAAGCCTTGAGGCCCCTTCCCCAAAAGCTATCCGATTTCTGAGAGCGGTGAATTTTCCCATCTTAATGTGATTATGGCAAAGGATCGGTTCTCAGGGTCTGCGAGGAGGAGGAGGCAGCCACAGACCCTTCCAATTAGGAGGCTGCAGCGCTGAAAGAGGGAAGGAATGCGGGCCCCTTCCTTGCCGTTTTGACTTCCTGGTCCTCCTCAGCAGAGACCTCAGAGCCTATCAGCACCGGGTTCAGGTTCAGCCCGTTTGGGGGTCTTCATCATTTGGGATCCAGTTGCTCGTTGTGGGAACAGCAAACTAACGCAGGGGGAGCTTCCTCTGGTCCTAGAAAAGTCCCCACATCATCCCCCCCCCCGCCCACTGGGGTGCTTCGGAAAGTTAAGATTGAGAGATTCCAGAAAGGGCAAGTCCAAGGCAATGAAACCCTCAGCTCAGGGGCAGTCTACCACGGGCAAAAGATACAAGTCCAAGAAATTACTAGGGCTTAGTCAGGTGACTAAGCCGCCCTTGGCTTAACCAAGGTTTCCTGACTAAACTATCCTGGATAGCTTCCCCCAAGGCTGAAGGAGCAACATCAATCTCTTGAGTCTCCATCTCTCAGCGAGGGAGCCAGGCTGCCCTCTCCAGGAAAGAGTGGGGGGGGGGTTCCTGGCTCTGATTGACAGAGACAAAACAGGTTTTAATGACTGGCCAACTACATAACCCGGAGGGGGAACCTCCTGGTCTAATTGTTTCCAAATTGAGGTCAGACATAAAGTCCGTGTAGAGCGCCATCCTTTGTGGCTCCCTTCGAAGTCTCTTTGCCCCTCCCACTAGACATTCCTTCTTTATTGTCTGATGAGGGCTGACTTTTAAGACAGGGTGGGAAGTGTTCAGTTACGCAAAGAGCCCAGCTCCCATCTGCAGTTTGTTCCTTGCCTCTTTCTGGAATGAGGGAGAACAGCTGTCCCCAACCTGGCCCTGCCAGATGTGTTCGCCAACCTCTCCCATCAGAGAGGCCGAGCCGGCTGCAGCTCTTTGCATGCCCAGTAACCAGTGGCCACCTCCCTCCGGAGGGCCCAGTGACCCGAGCTGCTGCCCTGTGCCCTTCCCTTCATCCTAGCTGTGCCGCCCGACAGTCCTGGCCATTTCAAGCCCCTTCGGCTCCCTCATCGGCAACGGGAAGGCCCCACTCGAGTTGGGGCAGTAGAGAAAACCTGAGGCCCTTCAACAGCTGGGCAGAGGAAGGGCTGACCCAGAATTTGCCAAGGTTGACCCTTTCTGACATCTCCCCCCACGGCTCTGTTCGTTCTTGGAGAGGGGAGGTTAAAGAAACAGTCGGCAGGAGAAGTAGTAAGAAAACCAGGAGGTTGGGAAGAGAGAAATGGGAGGGCGGATGGAGGGCAAAAGGGGGGGGGAAGAAAGAAACGAAGTGTGAGATTTCAGCTGGCATTAATTTTTAGCCTTACATCTCTCCGCTTATCTCCATAAACCCTCAGCCTCTCTGGGTAATTACAGGCTCTCGGCAGCCCAGCCGGGGAGCTGAGCGGCAGTTGCTGGGTGGTCTTCCTCCCCCTCTGAGGTGAGGGCAGGTTCCCGCAGGCAGGCAGGCAGGCACTGGGCCCTCGCCCCAAGACCCCCTCAAAGCCCCTTGGTCACTCTTTGGATCTGAAGGGCCTCCCTACGGTCAAGGGTCCAGGCAGAGTCCACCTGAGTTGTGGCAAAAGCAGCCTCTTCTTTGGGAAGGCTTACAGAGACTGGTGCAGCCACCTTCACACATGCCACGGCTCTTTTCAGGAGAGGACGCAGCTGGGTCAGACCCCAAGCCTGTGTTGAACACCTGTCCTGCAGGGAAGGCCAGTGGATTTTACACTCCCACCCCCCAACCCCAGCCTGGAGGCCAGGGGCTCCCTGCAAGCTCACTGGCCAAAGTAAGGCCTGAAGGTGCCCCACCCAGGGCCATGCAATGGCCTAGCCACCGCCCCTGGGTCTCCTCTGCAACCGTCCTTGCAACCCCCCCGAAGAGATGAGCATGGGGCACCTTTGCTCTAAAAGGATCCCCTCACTTACAAGTCAAATGAGCCCCCCTCCCCAATACCCCAGGAAAGCCAGAGGGACTGAATGGGTGTGCGTGTGCGCAGGGAAGGGCGGGGGAGAAGGGGGCTTCCGGCCTTTGTCTGCTCCTCTAGCAAGTTGTAACTTGTGCTCCCCAGACTCATTTACTCAAGGACTTCCTGAATTCCTGGGAAGAAAGTTATTCCTTTCACTTTTCTTTCAGGGGCTGGAGAGAAGGCGCTGGCCTCAGAGGCAGGGGGCTCGCTTGGGGGTGCAACTGGCAGGAGCGCAGGGGCTGCTGCCCCACAGGGGGAGGGGGCTCCCAGGTCATTCCCATCATTCCCAATGAGCCATGAAAGGGGAGCTCTTGGACCACTCATCCCCACAGCATCTCCTGACCCTGGTGGTTTGCCAGCCATGATCCTGCCTGACCCCTGCCCAAGGTCCCCTTTCCATCGTGCTTCATTGGAATCGTGGGCCAGGAGAAAGGGCCCTTTTCAAAAGCCGACTGCGACAATGCCCGAGAACCCTTTGTCTCCCGCGGGGCAGATTTTTGGCCTGTTAATTCGGCCCCTGACCCCGGCCAGCCCATGTGGGCTTCTGCTCTCAGAGGGGGCGGGCTGGCCTGCCTTTTTCCCCCCAGGGGCCGAGATGCCACAGGTTCTCCTCCTCATTCTTACAAAGTTGCCTTGGAGAAGAAAAGCCCAGTGGGGCTTGGAAACAGTCACGGCAGAAAACTCCCCACACGCCCAATGTTTTTTTCGTGGGAATAGGGAAAGAGACGTGCCAATTAATACCTCTGAGCTCCGTTAGTTAATCTCTGGAAGGCAGAGTGTGGAGTGAAAGCTAAGGAAGGGGCTCCACTCCTGTTATCATAGCCTTATAAACTGCTGACTTGTTATAAACACCCTCCCCCTTCAGGCTGGATCTATTGTGGGGGGGGGGCTGCATCTAAGCACATCCCTGGCTGCTGACATGAGGACTTTTGTGGGACGGGGGAGAAGGGAGAGGACAGCAAAGGCCACCCACAGAGCACTCTGGATCGGCCCCAGGCGAGCAATCCATCACACCAGCAACGTTTCACCCTTCAAAGCTTTTGTCTGCACAGCAAGGGCCCCCCCAATATCGCTTGCCTCCCCTTCCCCACTCAGCAGCTCCTTCCCTCTCCTCTCCCCCTCCTCCACCCCTGCGGAACTGTACTTTCACTTCAGACCCCCAGCATTCCCCCCCCCCGCGGTGAGCAGGTGCTGGAGGGGTTCTGGGTACAGAGAGCATGCAATCTCTACTCTCTACCCTGCGGAGTGGGGGAAATGCAGCAGCAGCAGCTGAAAAGCGACAGGAAGAAGCAAGCTCCCTCCAGGCCTCAAACTGCACTAAGCAGAAGGAAACACTGGGGCGCCAGCAAGAGAAGGCATCCCCTTTTAAGAGCCCCCCTTTTTGCCTTTTGCAGACACAAGGGGGGGGCTTTTATTACCCCAGAGAGGTTGTTGCTCACATCCAAACCCAAAGACAGGTCTCTTTGAGCCCCTGGATCAGTCAGGGGAGGCAGCCCCTCTCCACTGGGGCTGTTGCCAAGAGGAATAGCGGCAGCTCCCATCAAGATGAATATGAACATCAGGAACAACCCCCCCAGCCCAAGGGGTCCCCAAGACTGAGGACCGGGGGATTCCATCAAGGCCCCACCTGAGGGATACAGGTAGGTGAAGCTTTTTGTTTTGGGGTAGGCATTTTTTAATTGGATAAAACCCTGTTACATCCCGCACGCCAGGCATGTGACTTATGCTACTCCTACTTCTGCATCCCCCAAGCCCCCCGCCAGCCCCCGCCAATCCAAGCCATAAAAAGCAGACACCCCCCCTTCTCGATACACACCACGTGCCAAGATCAGAAGGGGGGCTCTGATGATAAAAGTCCCCAGAGCATCTTGGGAGACCAAGTCCAGCCGCTGGAGACGGAGACCAGAAAGGCCTCCCTGCCCTCCCAGGGCCCACCCGGGCAGCTGCTCCCACTGAAGGGAGTGGCCCCAAGGGGTCCTTGCAGCCGGGCTGCCCCCAACCTTGAAAACGGGGGAGCCACTCCTGGCCTTACTTTCCAGAGGCCGGCTCAGCCCGACGGAGGCCTCAACACCAAGGAGGAGGGCCTTGGGAGGGTTGCGCCCAACGACCCACTGGCTGAGGAAACCTTCTGCGGTTCTGGCCCCATCCCTGCTCCCTCACCCATCTCTGGGGGGAGCACCAGCACCCCTAGAGCACTGGGAGGCAGGCCTTCCTCCCCACCTGTTTTGAGGGCAACAGCACACACCAACATGGTCCTCAGCTGGAAACAATGTAATGGACTCGTCCTTCTCACCCCCCACCCCACCCCCCCAGATCAGCCGCGCCTTCTTCCCCTCCGCTGCCCCCCCTTCCAAAAGCTTCAGCAGCATCTGCAGCTCTCGCTCCATCAAGTCCAGGCCAGCTGGTTCTTGGCCAAGGGCCGTCACGTGGTGCCCGGTGGTCCGTCCTGGGGGAGGGAGGTGGCCAAATGCCTCTCCCACTCCACCTCGATCACCTTGTACAGCTCCATGGTGGCCCGGGCATCTTCCACCGAGGAATGTCCATTGTGACCAACCTGCACAGAGGGAAGGAAGGAAAGGCTCAGAACTCAGAGTGTCACTCAAAGTCCTGCCCTGGACTTCTTCCCTGGCCACAGGGGTGCCCATTTTCCCTCCCTCCCTCCCTCCCTCCGGCACGAAACCCTAACGCCTCCCCCGGGCTTAGGAGACCCACCATCCCAAAAGGGCAGCCAGGCTCAGCACCTGGGCGGGTGTGCCCGGCACCTGTTACCTGAATGTCTCGGTGCAGGAGCTGCTTGGTGAGTCGCTTCAAGGACGCCGACTCGTTCTCGGGGAAGCCAGCCTTCCGATTGAGCAGGGGGATTTTTGAGGTGTCCCTGGTCAAGGATTTGGGGTGGAAATATTTGAGGGCTTTGAAGTCGTTGTGGATTGCGTGGCCAATGACAATCTTCCCCGAGAGAAGCTTCAGGATCTGGAAAGAAAGCAGAGTAGGAAGCGTGTTCGGCTGCCCAGGGCCCTTGTGGCCTCCCAGGCAAGACGGGAGGAGATGACGCCAGTGCCCAGGACGCTCTACCCGGAAGACTCCCCTCCCTACATGGGCATCGTGATTGGAGGGGGGGGAGAAGGAAAGGAGGGCGAGGCGGCTGCACACTGCCCCCACCTCTCTCTGGGCCAGCTTGAAGGGGAGGGCATCTCTCATGTGATGCTGCCTGATGCCACTCCACCGAGTCCGGTAGTTGGTGATGGGGCTCAGGGGACGGATGTACTTGTCGTATATCACGTCGCCATAGTAGCCAACCACGCTGCATCGCGCCAGGTCACTGTTGCGCCCGCCAGGCCCCGTGCCCACCATCTCGCAGTCAATGGCCACCATTTTGCTGGGCTTGGCTACCGCCGGCGCTTCGGGGAGGCCAGCCTTGCATTCGTCCGGCGGGCCAACTCGGGGGACATCCCCCCGGCTGCAGAGGGTCCCGTTGGGCTTCCCGGCGGCGTCCCCCGTCCTCCTCGAGGCGGAGGGGGCCGCGGAGGGGCCGTCCGTCCGGGATCCGGGGCGCAGGGTGCCCGAAGCGGTGCTCTCCTCGGGCAGCGTCTTCAGCCGGCCGGGGGGGCCGTCCTTCCGCGGGGCTCGGCTGCCCTCCTGCCCCGCCACCCTCGGCTTCCTCTCGGCCCGGTCGGGGCCCGCGCAGCCGCCCCCCGAGGCGCCCCGTCTGGGCAGCGCGGCGGGCTGGGCGGGCAGCTGCTTCTGCCTCAGGAAGCCCCGCCGCTCCAGGAACCGGCGGCGCTTGACGAAGCGCTGGTGCCGCTGGCCGCCCGCGGAGCTCCTCGGGGCCGGCGGCGGCAGGGCCGTGTCCAGGTTGAGCAGCAGGTCCGACATGGCGCCCGGCGGAGCCGCAGAGGAACGGGCGGCCACCTAGCGGGCTCCGGCGGCGGCGGCGTTGGCAGGAGGCGGCAGGCGCGTCGCCATGTCTCCCTGGAAGGGACGGAGGAGAGCGGCGGTGAAGGCCCCGCCCGGGTCGCCCCCCCCGGCGCCCCCCCTCCGGCACCTGCGCGGCTCCGCCCGGCGCCCCCGCCCGGCAGGCCCGGCTTTGTGACCTCGGAGGGGCCCCGCCGGCATCACAGCCGCCCCGCCCCCGCGTCACCGGCCCCCCCGCCCCCCCCGCCGAGGGGACCCCGGCGCCACGCCCACCTCGCTCTGCCGCGCCGGCACCGCGCCGCCGACCCGGATGCGGAAGCCGCGCCCGGCAGCGGAAGTTCCGGCCACACCGAAACTCCTTCCGTCAGCCTTCCCTGCAGCCGGAAAGCCGCCGCCGCCTCGCCCGGCCCCGAGGAGGAGCCCCGGGGGGGGAGGAGGAGCAGCCCGGGGGGGCGGCAGGGGCCCCCTCCGTCCGAACCCGGAAGCGCGAGGCGGGCGGGCGACGGGGGCCGGTGGGGGCCAAACTTGTACGTCATGCGCGGCTTCGCCCTGGAGCAGCAGAAGCGCCTGGCCGCCAGCCTGGTCCGCGTCCTCGACCTTTACCGGCCGCTGACGGACGCCTTCGTCATCGTAAGCTCCGCCCCCGCCGCCCCCTCCCTCCCCCCCCGGGCCGGTGGGCTCCGCTGAGCGCCCCTCCCCCTCCTCCCTCCCTCCCTCCCTCCCTCCCGCAGGAGTTCTTCGCCGAGGACCTCTGGGGCCGCCTCCCCCGCGGCTGGCAGGCGGCGCTGGGCCGGCTCTCCCCGCCGGAGGTGACGGCGCTGCTGCTGCGGAGGGGCCGCCCCGCCGAGCCCGCCCGCCGCCCGCTGTGGCCGCTCTCGCTGCTGGCCTTCCGCGCCACCGCGCACGCCCTGGCCTTCCCCCGCCGCCCCGCCGCCGCCCGCGAGCCCCCGCTGCCGCCCCGCTTCCGCAGGCACCTGCGGCCCAAGAAGCAGCACGAGGTCCGGCGGCTGGCGCAGGTGCGGGGTCTGGGAGGCGGGCCTGGGGGGCCGGAGCGAAGGAGCCCCGGCCCTGATAGCCCTCTCTTCCCCCGGCCTCCTCCGGCAGGTGGTGCAGTGGCTGAGCGAGCGCACCGGGTGCCGCCGGGTGGTGGACGTGGGCGCCGGGCAGGTGAGCCCCGGGGCCGCTTTGGGTCTCCCCGCCCTTCCTCGGCCTGGCCCCGCTCGGCAGCTCCTTGCCGTCGGCTCTCCTCTCCTCCGCAGGGCCACCTCTCCCGCTTCCTGGCCTTCGGGCTGCAGCTGTCGGTGACGGCCGTGGAGGGAGACCCCCGGCTGGTTGCTCAGGCCGCCAAGTTTGACCGGGCGCTTGCGCTGGAGCTGAGCAAGGAGCAGGCCAGGCGGCAGGTGAGGGTGGGATTGGGGGAAGGGGAGACCCTTATCTGTTAAGAAGAGCAGGTCGGTTAAGCTTCTCCCGTACGGACCGGAGAGTCCCCCAGGGCGACCTCTGGGCTGGCTCCGGCCGTGACTTTCCTGACAGCGGACCCTGGCTTGGTCTTCCAGGCTCCAGACGGCCCCTCTGTCCAGGGGCCGAGGCACGTGGTGGGCTGGGTCAGTCCCGACTCTTCGTGGCCCGAGTTTGTGGAACTGCTGCACTTGGACGAGGCTGAAGGGAAGGCCGCTGCAGGAAATGAGAGTCCATGCGGAGCAGCCTTGGGCCACCAACCCACCGTGCCTTGTGAGCTGAGGGAAACTGAGGCTCGAAAGGGAGGTGTAGACCGTGGGGAGGATGACCCAGATTCCTGGGGGCAGAACTTGCCAGCCCGCCTGCAAGCACAGCACCCCCCGGGGGCGCTTTTGCTCACTGGCCTTCATGCCTGCGGGGACCTCAGCGCGACCCTCCTCCGGCTCTTTGTGGCTTGTCCCCACATTGTCGGCATCACTTCAGTGGCCTGCTGCTACATGAAACTGAGCACTGGGGAGGGCGCCCGGCCTGGCTACCCCCTGAGCGACTGGGTGGCTGGTCTGCCCGGCCACCAGCTCTCCTACAAGGCCCGGGAAGGTGCCTGCCACGCCATGGAGGACTACATCCTGCGGCTGGAACAGGACAGTCCTTCGCTGAAGACGCACTGCTTCCGGGCCAGGCTGGAGACCGTGATCCGGGCCATCGACCCCACCAAGAAACGCCTTGGGGTGCAGGCTATTCCCAAGACTGATGAGATGACTTTTGAGCAGTGAGTGAGCCTGTCCGCGTTCTGGGAGCTGCAGGGGCACCTTCCCCAGCTGGTGGGATTGGTGCTGCCCCTCCCACCGATATCAACCTGCCCCCAAGTCCCGTTTGGAACAGCAAGTTCAGCCTTTCCGTCCTGGGCAGGTATGCACGTCGGGGACTGGAACGTGTTGGAATGTGTCCCAGGGGACCCCTGGAGCCAGCCTCTCTGGCTGAGCAGCAGCAGGTGGTGGTCTTCTTCAGCCTTGCTCTCCTGCTGGCCCCCTTGGTGGAGACCCTCATTCTCCTTGATCGGATGATTTACCTGCAGGAGCAAGGTAAGCTGCACCTGGGGTCTTGGCCAGAGGGGAGTGAGCATCCAACCCAGCAGCTCAAGAAGAATCAAAATAGCACTGCGGCTTCGAGATGACAGGAGTGGACCTGGATTCCTTTGAGGCTATTCTTTCCAAGGGGAGCCCCACCCCACCCACAGGGAGGCACTCAGTAGGACAGACAGAATTACTTTGCGTGCTCAGGCTACGGCTTGGCGAGAAACTGAGATTGCTTCAGGGGTTCAGCCTTTGGGGAATCTCCCTTTCCTACGTCTCGCTGCCTCAATGCAGGCAGCACTTTGGAACACAGACAGCATGGTGCAGACCCCAGGCTAGGGCTGGCGGTGGTTCCATCTTTTCTGATTCCACCTCCTGCTTTTGAGGGCTTGGGGGAGCCTACGTCGAGGCTCCCTGCTCCTGACCTACTCTGACAGGGCCACCCCTTTCTTTTGCCTCCCCACAGGTTTCCCGTGCGAACTTGTCCCTCTCTTTAACCCAGCGCTCTCTGCCAGGAACCTCGTGCTGGTGGCTGCCAAGAAGATGCCGCCCTCCGACCTGTGGGGTCTGGCTGTAGGAGACTGAGGAGGTTTCTGCCCTTCCACAGAAGAAGCGGAAGGAGTGGACTTGGCCTTATCATCCCCTGGAGTGTCCCGCTGCACTGCAGCCAAGCAAGCCCATGGATTAACCCTTTGGAGGAGGACAAAGTAGCAGGCCATAGATGAACCCCTTTGCAGAGGAGGGGGCCGAAATATGTCATTCTTATCTGTTGTGCATTTGTAATGACTGCACGCTTATTTTTCTATTAAGGGATGTTTATTCTTGGTTGCCTCTTAGCCTTTGATAAACAACAGCCCGTTAACGCTCGTGTGAATGCAGAACTTCTCTGATTCCTGCTGCGTCTCTCTCTCCCCGGAGCAAAAGCCTCAGTACCAATAAGACTTCCTATGCCGCCGCGTCTCTACGATTCCCATCCGCTCCATAATTTCCTCTTGAAAGGTCTTCAAGGAGGGGGTGTACGTCTTCTCCAGGGCGTCCTTGGTGGAGGTGTCCTTTGGGCCATCTGAATTGGCAAGGAACAGGGGCCAGATATGGGTGGGAGAGAAAAGTCTGTTAAGCCAGTTTCAAGGCTCTAGTCCTCATACTGTTGGAGAACTACCCAGTCCTAGGGCAGGGTCCAGCAGAGGTTATCCAAGATGACCACTCGCTCTTCCTCCTCCCTCCCTTGCTCAGCAGAAAAGCTTCTTACCGACCCACAGCTCCGGGATGATGCCGTCCTCCCTCTGCTCAACGGGTTTGGGGATGATCCGGCCTGTCCGGAGGGAGACCCGCACGCGCTCGCCCTGCTCCGTATAGCGCCAAACCACTTCGGTGGGCAGCCTGAGGTCACGCAAAGTGGACACAGCGGGGAGCATCCAGGAGAGGCCCAAGACAACCACACGGAGCGGTTGTGTTAGCGAGAGGTCCCCGGTTATAAAGAAGGCAGAAAGCGAAAGTCATTGTAGTTCTTTGGAACTACAGCCAAGATTTCTTACAAGGGACAAAATCCCAACTATTTTACAAATGCTGCATTCAAAATGCAAAAAAATGCAGAAGGGCAATATTTAGTACTAAGAGTTTGGAAGAAAGAAAGAAAAAGGAGAGTGCTTGGGTTTTTTTTAAAGGATGCTTGGAAGCAGCCAGATGGGTGAGCTTGGCAAACACCCCCTCCTGGCTGCCTGTTCTTAAACAGCAACCCATTTTTCAGCAGGAATGTTTGATTTTGTTGGGGGGGGGCAGCATTTCCACCCAGAGTGACAGAGCAGGGAGGGAGAGAACAAAACTCACCCCACAATTGGATCCCCTGGATGTTTAGGGGCAGCTCGGATGATTTATGACCCCCCCAAGGTGTGGAGCGGGAGGAGTTGCTTCAGCCCTACCTGTCCGTGGGGTCCACCAGGCCCACCACCTTCAAGGCCAGCGGCTTCTCTCGGGCAAACATGGCCCTGCCTTCCTTGGTGTCCGCGTAGTAGTGGCCCTGCGGAGAGAAGCAGAGCGGAGCCTGCAGCCCCTGCGCCAGGGAAGCCCACCGGGGCCCCCTCTTGTGCACCGCCGGGGCTCCCGCAGAGGCGGAGCCCCCCTCCCCGCGGCGCCCCCTACCATGTTGAGGCGGTCCAGCAGCACCGACTGCCGCTCCTTGTCCACCTGGATGACCTGCCCTTGCTTGCCGGCCTCGCGCCCGCTCAGGATCTGCACCTGCGGGGGGAGAAGGAGGCGGCAGGTCGGTCGGGGTGGGGGGTCGGCGGCGCCTGCCTTCCGACGCCCGGCCGCAACTCACCGTGTCTCCGCGGAAGATCTGCCAGTCCTCCTCCGGGATGGGCGCCGCCGCCGCCGCCGCCGCGGGCTTCTTTCTCCGGGGCGCTCGGCCCGCCCGGCCCAGCTCGGCGGCCCAGGGCGGCGTCAGCTTCTCCGCCGTGGCCAGCAGCCGCGTCAGCCTCATGGTGCCTGCCAGGGGCGCGGGTCGGCCGAGGCAGCAGCTCCCGCCTTCGCACGAGGAGCCCGCCCGGCGCCCAGCCGCGCTTCGCAGCTCCTTCCCGGCGGGGCGGGAGGGTCGGACCGCCGCAATGCACTCTGGGATTTGCAGTCGGCAGGCGGCCGCGCTGCGGAAGTAGGAAAGCGCAGAGCTGGGCAGCCGAGCAAGGCGCCTCGCCCTCCTTCCACCGCCCGGTTCGCGGAGGTTTTTCCCCTCTTGCACCGGTACCTTGTCGGTCTGCCCCTGCCGGGCAGGCAGAGAACAAGGCTGCTCAGGACGACGGTGGGCAGGCGGCATCTGACTTCAAATCCCAGAATTCCCCAGCTGGCTCAACCCTGCTTTTCTTACTGCTGGCTAAAAATGGAGCTCTCTTGATGTCAGAATTCTCCCATTTTATTCTGAGATGTTTCAATTTCTCTGCCAATTCTGCTTTATTGCAGAACGCTGGAAAAAATTCATTTCACGGGATGACAGAACAGTCCTCTTTAGCTACAGGCTGCCTGACCGATTGTCTCCCCCCCCCACACACACACACTTGGGCCTGTTTCTGCAATGTTATTCGCCTGTCCCTTAATAAAGGAATGCAACCCAAGCCCCCCACCATAGGGGAAGTAGCAGAGCAGAAATTTTGGACAGCAGCACTCAAGAAAAGAAAACACCCTGGATTTGCGTGGTTAGAGACTGCAGATCTCTATTTATGCTGCTCTGCCGGCTTTACTGGCATCTCAGGCACCCCCATTAGACAAAGGGGGGGCAGGAACGAGATCTGGGTCGCGAGGGCTGTCCTGGGCGCTTGGCTCCTCCTGTTCCTCTTCCGGGTCCAGTTCGTGAGGTGGGACCTGAACGCCTAGCATGGTCTCCACGTGCCACAGTCTGGCCTTCACAGCCTGGAGGTGCTCCTTGAGAGTCTTCATGGACTTCAGGCAATCATGGCAGCTGCGAAGATCCTGCCTGCCTGGAAGGAGAGTGTCCTATGAGAACAAAACCTTTGGGCCTTTTCACTCGGATGCCCTCTCCACCAAGGGAGGAACAGGGGAAGGCGCCCTCCCAACGTACGCTCTTGGAAGTGGGAAGACTGGAACTCATGCGCAGCCTGCAGCTCCTGAATCAGAGCCATGATCTCCTCTGGAGGCACAGGAGCCGGAAGGCCAGCCTCTGGGGAAATGTCCTTGGAGGCCGAGGAGTCAGGAACCAAGGGCTCAGCCTGAGCCTTGCTGGGGCCTTCTGGATCACCTGCTGAGGGGAGGGGCGGTAGAGTTAGCAATGGCAGCTGCTTGGGCACCTGGCTGGAGGTCACCTCTGTGAGGCTTACCGCTTGCAGCAGCTGGACCTGGTTGGGGCTGCAGCTGAAGACGACAACCTGGAAAGATGGAAAGGAAGGGCATGTCAGTGGGAGCTCTCTCCCCTCAACCCCCTCCCACCCCAGCTTCTGCCCTGACTCAAAACGTGTCTGTCTCTCCAGAGCCCCCAAGACCTCCTGGAGCTTCAAAGAAGTAAACCTCTGAATCTTCATTCACCTTCCCCTACAACGGGGTCTCTTTCAGCTTTGTTCTGGGTTTCTCCTTTATCATCCTCGGAAAGCCTGCAAACACCAAGCAAAGAGTGTTTGTGATGCTACACAAAAAGACACCCACGGATCCATGGCAGCCAATGACTCAAGAATTTCCAGGGAAAATGGATATCTAAAACCCATTTTCTCTTTCCAGCACCAAGACCTCCCTCATTCGCCCTGCCTTACTTAACGAGGTTTTCTTTGGATTCCAGAGAGGCAGATACTTACGGCCTGTTCTTCTCATAGGTGGATCTAGAAAAAAAACAAAACAAAAATCGGCTGCCAGGAAATTGAGCCCACCGGTGCAAAGACCACAAACATCACCAATGTGGGCCAGCTCTCCCTCCAGTTACGGGTGCCCTCAGGAGATGGTCAGAAGAGGCCCCGGACAGCTGGAGGTGTTCTCTGGGGCTACCTTGTTCCCAAGGCCAGACGGACGTGGCTGTGAAAGATTCGCCCTGGCGATCTGTGGGCCGTACCTGCCCAATTTGGCCTCACCTGCGGAGATGCCGATTAAGAGAGAACCAGTTCTGCATCCTGATGCCAGCTGAACTGTCGTCCTTGGAACCCTCACCGGTCTCGAGGCAACCGGCACTGCTGGGTTCCGTCGTGGTTATGAGGTCGTGCCCTGCTTTCCGTCCCTCTTGAAATGCGTGGATGTAACAGAAGCAGCAACTGGGCACGTACAACCCCTTGCCCGCCTGCCTGCTTCCAGGGGAAATGGTAAGTCTGAGCCATTCTGGGAAATCCCTGGGCCCCTCCAGCAGCGGAGATGTCAGTATAACCTGGTGATCCCTTATACAAACCAGGCGGGAAGCTGCAAACACTCAGATAAGGAGAGAAGGGGGGGGGCAGATTTCTATCAGCCTTCCCAAACGGGCCTGACTCCCCGGGGGCCCCCTCGAGATCCCTCCGGAAACCGAGCAGGGACGAAAGCTCACGGGGAAGGTGTGCCGGGGAGGGAGCCCGGCAGGGAAGAGGCGCCGCGGGGACTCGATGCCCAACGGCGGCAGGCGAAGGGTCCCGAGCGCAGCCTCGCACCCTTCCCCGCCGCGGCTCCTCCTTCGCAAGCAAGGCAGCGATCCCGGGCTCGGCCAGGCTGCCTCGGAAGAGCCGGGGGGGGCTCCTCAGGCCGCTTTCCAGGGGAGCCCCGCCCGGGCAACCTCGCCCGCCTGCAGGGCGCTGCTGGGCCTCGGGCCGCCTGCTTCGCGCGGGGCTCCCCGCTCTCCTTTCCCCAGCCGGAGCGGGAGCAGCGCCGGGCGGGGGGGGGGTCGCGAGCGGGAGAATTGACAGGCGGAATTGACTGGGGGGGATAGAGAGGAGAGGACAGAGCGTCCCCTTTCGAAGCGACGGCTCGGAAATGACGCACGGGTGCGGCCGCCCAGCCAGGAAGCGCTCCCCGTCCGTCGCCTCCCCCGGAAGTGGCGCGCGGTGAGTCAGGGCGTGTGGGCGGGCGGCCCGTCGACGAGGCGTTTCCGTTTCCGGTGGCTGCGCTGGAGGTGGGCGAGGATCGGCGGCGGAGCGACGGGAGGCGGCGGCAGCAGCAGCAGCAGAACCGGCCGCGCAGCCCGGCAGGCCGCACCGACCCGCCGACGGAGCCCCAGCCGGCCGGCCGGCGGTCAGGTGAGCGCGGGCCGGGCGCGTCGGAGGCTCGGGCCTTCCCCTGGGGTCCCCCACCCTCCCCTCCCGGGCGCTTCGCGGCGGCTCCCGGTCCGGGCAGGGGAGGGCCGGCGGGGGACGCCGCGGGCGGGGCCGGTTCCCGAAGGCTCCCGGCTCGCGCGATCGGGGCTCCCCTGCCGGCGCCCCGCTTGGCCGAGGGCGGCAGGGCCCGCTTGGGGCCGCAGCAGCCGCGCCCGCTTCTGGGCCCCTCGCCGGCCGGAGAGCAGGGAGGCTCCGCCGACGGGCGGCCCGGCGACCCCGCTCTTCAAAGGTGGCCGTGGCGGAGCGAAGGAAGCCGGCCGGGAGATCCGCGGGCGGGAGGGCTCCCCGACAGCCAGCGCGTGGAGCCCGGGCGCTCGGAAGCAGAAGCGGAGGGAGGGGGCGTCGGGTGCCCGGCCTCGGCTCTCCCTGCTCGCCGTCTGAGCCTTTGGGGAGCCCCTCCTCCGGGCTGCCCTCTCCGCAGAAGGGAAGCCCCGGACTTTTATTTCAGGAAAGGACTGAGGATCCGGGGGGGGCGGGGGAGGGAGGTGTCCCTTGCGGCTCCGAGCAGCCGGCGAGGAAATCCCTTTCTCTGGCGGGTGTGTCAGCCCTGGGAGCCGTTCTGGCGTTGAGTGCCGTGTTTACGACTGGTAGCCAGATTGGGCGGGGTGCGATTGCAGTCTCAATAAAGCAGCGAAACCCTGGATGGCACTTTGTGGGAGCTGCCGGCTGGGCTGGCCGTTTCCTTGGGCGAGGAAGTGTTGCGTGCGTGGTAATAATGCACCGTGTAACCGTGGCTTTCCTCCTTTTCCCCTGCCTCCGGCCACCTTGAACACGCAGCAGGAGCAGAGACATGAAGGCAGGCTGTCCCGTTGTGGAGAAGCCAGAAGGAGGAGGAGGTGAGGCAGCTTCTGGGCAGGCTGGTTTTGGGGCCCTGACTTCCCTGGCCTTTGGCAAAGATGGCAAGGCCTTTGTTGGAGACGGGAGCTTGTTTGTCCCCTTCTTTCCTGGGGGGGGGTGTTTGCCTCGGCAGACCGTTTCCTTCCAGCCTTGGCCTGGGCTGCAAGTCCCCTTCCCGGAGGGGGCTGTCGAGGGGTGCACCCAGAGAGAGTGGCAGTGGCTGTGCCCACCCTCTTTGGGGTGATGCGTGTCTTCTGGTTCTATGGCTTTTCAGCGAAAGCGGACACATCTGCACCACTCGGCGTGAAATCAGTTGTCTTCAAAGGGTTGTTGGCTTGACATGTAGCAGTTTCTTTCTGATCCCGGGCTCTGCTTTTTTGGCCTGCCAGGCTATCATTTCCCTGACTGGGCGTACAAGACCGAATCCAGCCCAGGTTCCCGCCAGATCCAGCTCTGGCACTTCATCCTGGAGCTGCTGCAGAAGGAGGAGTTCCGGCACGTGATCGCCTGGCAGCAGGGCGAATACGGGGAGTTTGTCATCAAGGACCCGGACGAGGTGGCCCGGCTGTGGGGCCGGAGGAAATGCAAGCCCCAGATGAACTACGACAAGCTGAGCCGGGCTCTCAGGTGAGTGTGATGCTGGTGGAGGGGTCTGGAGGTTTTTCCGGTGACCCCTGCCCCCTCCCCTCCTGGGCCTGGGGAATGCCAGCAGGCTTAACGGGAAGCACCCAGGAGAGACGGTTCTGGAACAGCCCTGCCATCCGGGGTCTTTGAGCATGGGGTTCCTTTCTCAGGCGAGTTGCTGAGACTCGCTGGAAAAGTCCACCTGCATTCATCAGAAGCGAAGCTCGTTTATTTACCCTGCCCGGAATACCACGAGTCCGGAGCCCACACCCCTGCAGGCTCCCCATAGTTTTGGAAGGCCTGCCTGCCCCAAAGGTCCTGATGATGCCCCAAAGATTTCCTGAGCGTGTGGGTCTCTGTTCCCGGGGAACCACCTAGGTGAAAAAACTCCTGGGGCCTGAGTTCTGGTTGCCAGCGTTCCCCCGTCTGCCTTCTTGGGATCTTCCCCGTGCCCAGAGCAGTTTAGCTGGTGCCAAGCTGTCAACGCTGGTGGCCCGGTTGGCACAGCTTTTCTTCCCAGGAAGCTCAGGCTCGGCTGAGCACCCTGGACAGCCCTCTGCCCTCTGGTCCCTTGTTGGGGAGAGGAGGCAAGGAGGCATTACCTGCATTTGCATACTAGAGAGGAAATTTCTAATTTTCAGAGCGCTTCCCCCCCTCTCTTTCTCTCTCTCTCTCTCTGTGTGTGTTGGGGGGGGGGTAAAGGCTTCCCGGGATGTAAAGGCTCCATTGGCCAGAGAGAAGGGCTACCGGCCTGGGCCTTTCCTCCTGCCACTCAGGCGCCTCCGAGGGGAGTGACGGCCAGCTTTCCTTGCTTGGCAGGTACTACTACAACAAACGGATCCTGCACAAAACGAAGGGCAAGAGGTTCACCTACAAGTTCAACTTCAACAAACTCGTGATGCCCAGTTACCCCTTCCTTAACCTCCGCCCCACCGGTGAGATGGGTCAGTGGGTCCCGGCTCTGCGGGGGTGGGGGGAGGAGGCCTGGCAGGTTGGCGAGAGGAATGCTTGTATTTGTTCCGTTTGCGTGTCCCACACTCCCTGCAAAGTAGGCTGGGCTGAGGGCGAGTGCCTGGCACAAGGGAGCTTTGGAAACCAGGCCTTTCCAGTTGACCAGCCTGGCCACCGAGTCGGAAGACCCAGACAGTCCTTGGCAGTTGCCAGATTTCATCCCCTTTAGCCTCTGGGAATCAGGCGGAAGGCAGCTGGTCTCAGTTCTCCACAACCCCTAAAGTTTCTGGCCAGGCAGCCGGCAACGTGACTTTTCCCCCAGCCGAAGAGCGGCTCTTTTGTGCCTCTGCTTTCTCCCTTCCCTGGGTCTGCTTTCCCCCTCTGCTTTCCCCCTTCCGCTGGGTCTGCGAAAGGGGCCGGCCCCGTCCTCCGACTGGCAAGGGTTGGTTTCCTGGGGCTGGCCAGACCTGCCTGCTGCTGCTTCTGAAGCCCTTCTCCAGAAGCGAATTCCCGGCTGTAATGACACGCTTGGCGCTCAGCCCCTGGCTGAGCGAGGGTTGAGCCGAGCAGCTGCCAGCCCTGGACGGCCTGCTTTTCCTGGGCTTGGGAAAAAAAGCAGCCAGGAGAGACGCCCTCCCCAATGTGGGAACCGGTAGCCGCCCCGGGCCTGGCAGAGGAGCCCCGGCCTCCTTGACTGACACTTCGGGACCGGCTGTGCAGGGTGTGGCTGGGAAGAGGGAGAGCCCGGCGGCTTTCCAGGGTTCTGCCCCAAGTCGACCTCTAGATCTGGGGCTTTCACGGAGGAGTCCTTGCACCCGTGTTTTGTGGCGAGGCCGGGGAGGCGAGGATTGGCGCTGGTCAGAAGCCGTCCCTCAGCCTGCCCGTGGAGGGTTCTGCGCGGGGGACAGGCGCCCTGGGTCAAGGCCTCCCTCCGTGGGGCTTGGCTGTGGGGGGAGGCCCCGCTCTTCCCATGTCTGGCTTCCCCCCCCTCCATCTTTGTTTCTTTCTGCCTAACGGCCTGATTGCCCGCTTGTCTTTGGATCGGTAGCTTTTGGTTTCACGGTGGGGGTAGGAGGGTTGTCCCACGGCGTGAAGGCTCCTTGCCAGGAGGGTCCAGCCACGTGATCTGGCAGCCCTCAGCCGAAAGCCGAGCCCCAAGAGCAGAGCAGGGCTGCACCCCCGTGGCCTGGACAAGTGCAGGAACAAGTCCGGGCAGTTGCTCACCCTGATTCCTCTCGGCCACGCCCTGCGTGCCCTGAGGCTGGCAGCGAGTGGAGAGGCTGGAAGCTGCCCTGTGATTACAGACTGTTTTCTTTCCTCTTGCCCGGGGAGGTTAATGCCCCACCCAGCTCGGGAGGGGGCCGAGTCTCTTTCTGGGGGGGGGGGGAGTTGCGAGGCCCTTTGTCTCTCCCCTCCAGGAGGGGAAAAAGACCCCTTCTGCCCACTTCTGCCAGGGGAGAGCCCTCTGGCCACGCAAACGCCGGGCCCAGGAATCTCTGGCCCTGACTGGGCACGTGGCATCCTCTGCCATCCTGGAATGTAGCATTGCATCCTTGCTAGAGACAGGCCTGGGCTGTAGCAGAGGTGGGAAGAGAGCCTTTGACAAGGACCGCTCCCCAGATGGCACTCAAGGGAGGGGCTGGGCAGATCTTCTGCTGGGCTTCTGGGGAGCGTTCGTGGGAGGGGGCTGCGTCAGGCCTGGGTCTGAATCATTTAAGGGCCACGGCCTGAGCTCCCCGACCTCCGGAAGCTGCTGAGAGAGCCCAGTCCCACTTCTGGGGACCCCCCTCTGACTCCTCCTCTTCTCTCCCCTCCCAGGCGCCGTGCCCCAGAGTGCCCCTCCGGTGCCCACGGCTGCCTCCCGCTTCCACTTCTCCCCCCTGGAGGGCCAGTCGCCCAGCGAGGACTCCCAGCCGGGCTGCTTCTCCGGCAGGGCCCCGGGGCCGCCGGGCCAGGAGGTGCTCAGCAATGGCAGCGTGGATGAGAAGGCGTCTCCGGCGCTGGAGCTGGACGGGGGGTCGCCCGACTGGCACCGCAGGGTCGACCTTCTGGCCTCCCGCAACACGGTGGCCACCCCGGGCACCGTCGGCCACCCAAAGCGCAAGTCAGACCTGGTGCTTCCCCTCTTCAGCCGGGCCGGCCTCTACCCAGACACGCACAGCCCTTTTGCCGGGTCGCCCCTCCCTCCCCGCGGAGGGGTGCTCAACGTGCCCCTCTCCCCCGCCCTGTCGCTGACGCCCACCCTCTTCTCCTACAGCCCCTCCTCGGCCATGAGCCCCTTCGCGCCCGGGGGCGGCAGCTGCTTCTCCTTCAGCCCCGAGGAGATGAAGCGCTACCTGCACTCCCAGGCCTGCTCCGTCTTCAACTATCACCTCAGCCCCCGGACCTTCCCCCGCTACCCCAGCCTCATCGTCCCGCCCCTGCCCTGCCAGCCGCCCCCCGAGGAGCAGACCCCCTTCCCCATCAAGCTGCAGCCCCCGCCCGCCGGGCGCAAGCACCGGGAGCGGCACGAGAGCGAGGGGGGCACCGGGCCGCCTCTGTCACCCCCCCGGATCAAGCTGGAGCGGGCTTTCGATCAGGAGCCTGGCGGCACCGACTCCCCAGAGGGGGTCCCGGAGAGCGAAGGCTTGGCCCCTCCCCCCCTCCGCCCGGAGCTGCCACAGGAGAAGACGCTCTTCCTGCACCCGGCCACCCCCGCTTGGCCTGGCAGTTCCGTGGTGCCTGGCCTGGCCAAGAAGCTCAAGCAGGAGGAAGGGGCCGCCGAGAAGCCACCCGTGCAGGAGGCCGGGGCAGAGCCGGGGGCCCTGGAGAAGAGGGAGGACGCCGTCATGCCCCCCAAGCTGCGCCTGAAGCGTCGCTGGAACGGGGACCGGCTGGCAGAGGCCCCGGAGGAGGCCCCGAGCAGGAAGCCCTCCTGGGCCGGCAGCCTGGACACGCCCCACATCCTGCTGGCCCCCAAGGCTGGGGTGGATACTTAGGACGGAGGGGGCGTCCCAGGGCGGCTCGGAGGTGTCATGTAGCAAGGTGTTCCTGGCTGGGGGGCAGGATGAAGGCAAGGATGGCTTCACTAAACTTGCGGGGTGGGGGGGTTGCTTTGTGTGTGTGTGAGTGCGTGTGCAAGCGTGTGCATTGCAGGTAAAACAGTTTTTCATGTCCCACGGGAGGGGGGGCTCCTTGGCTTGCAACGCCCCTGCCCCGTCGGCCATTTATGCATAGTGGACATAGCAGCAGCAGTGCCTCTGGTGGACCCGCCCTCGTTTCTCAGGAGGGGGGGGGATAGCTGTGGGGGTTGTCTGAATCTGTTGTCGCTTTCGGGAGTGGGGGGGTCATGTCTGCGGACAGTGTGTTGGGAGAGGGATTGGGGGGGCTGGAACATTGCACTGTCTTTCAATTTTGGAAGTGGACATTTTGGGAGGCGAGACAAAGCCTGCAGCCTGCAGTAGGACTCGGAGCTGGGGGGGGCAGCTTGGCAGCCTGCAGAGCAACTGACTGTTGGGGGGGAACTGACTCTAGAAGAAGCCATGGCAAGTACTGCTCTTGAACCTTCAGGGACGGACAGGAAGTGAGAGGGAGACTCGGATGCCTTTTTTGCCCCTTCCGTTCTTCTTTCCTCACTTCCGGTCTTTTTTGGGGGGGGTCCTAGACGGAAAGGTTGGTGGGCTCCGAGGGCGAGACAGCCCTGGGCAGCGCTCTGTCCTTTTGTGACTGCCTTAACGTGGTGGCCCCTTTGCGAGAGTGGCCCTTGAGGACATTGGGGGGGTCTTCTCCACGGGCTGGGGGCTCGGACTGCCTGGCCCTCCTGCCAGAAGCTCTTACCTGGGGGGCTGCCAAGCAGGGAGAGTGCACAAAGGGGGGCGAAGGTGCCCTCAGTCGCGCCAGGCTCTTTCCCGGGGGTGATGTCTTTGGGGTCCCTCCCCTGCCAGTGGGGCTTAAGGATTCTGTGGCTTCAGAAGATGGGGGGCTCTAAAGGGGGCTGCCCCTCTTTGGACACCCGCTTTCCTGTTCATTGCTCGGAGCAAGCGTTCTGGGTACGAGGGAGAACGGCTGAGCGAGCCTGGCCTTTCGCGTGGCTGGAGACCTCTGCAGGATTTATGTCTCTAGCACGTGAAGACCGCCCTCCGCTCACCTGCTCAAGGAGGCTTTGCATGGGGGGGGCGGGTGAGTGACAGGGGTGTCTCTGCTCTTACCTGCTGGCCAGCGGCGCGTCTGGTGTCCGGTCAAAAGCTTTCCCCCCTTGCTTCAGCTGCCCCCGCATGCCTAAGCCTTAGACCCTTTCTGCTTTGTGGGGTGAGGAGGGGAGGGCCCCCGGGGGTCCTCTTCCCCCAGAGGAAGGGGGCTGGCCGTGGGGCCCAAAACTCAGGAACTGAAACGCGAAGAGCCTTCTTTGCCTGGGACGTGCACTCTTTCCTTCTACTGAACCCAAGTGCCAGAAGGGGTGGGGGTCGCGGGGTGGGGGCTGCCGGGGTTCTTTGGGGAGAGGGAGGGCTGGGGGTGAGCACCATCACTGCCACCTGCCCGTTGCAATCTCTTCCTCTGGGCTTTGGGGGTGGGGGCTCCCCTGCACGGAGAGCTGCGATGCCTGTTCAGGGAGAAAAAGGCTTTGGGCGCTCCAGGGGGCTGGGGGAGGAGGGGGCCATGGGGAGCTTTCCGGCGTCTGGGGTGGGTCGGGGGCTGCCTCCAGCCCCTTCCCCTGGTGAGCTGCGTTGGGGGGCACCCCGGCCTGCCAACCCAAACGGCTCTTTGTGCCAAAAACTGAAGCCGGTGCGGAGGGTGGGCATCCCGTCTGCCGCTAATCAAAGAAGCGGGCAAACCTTTTGGAAATTGTTTTGATGTGTTGTAGCCATAGGAAATCTTAGATGGGCTTTTGCCGTGCTCCCCCTCCCTCGCCAGGGAGGGCTTTGCGGTGAACGGGGGTGGGGGGATTGGCGGCTTCTGCTTCTGGCTGTTAAAGGCTGACCAAAGTCCCTCAGCAAGGGTGTTTTCAGTGAGGGGGGGTCTGAAACAGCAGGGAAGCCAGAGTTGGGGTCCGGGGGCTTCAGATCCAGAAGCCTGCTGCTGCAGCAGACCCCTTGCCTCCCCGTTGGGGAGGGGGGGAGAGAGACGGTGTGCTGTGTTCCCCTCGGGTGGGAAGAATTTACCTCGAGGTGGGGTGGGGTGGGGGGCTTCTATTCCTCCCCTGCTTTGCTCTTGTCTCCTTTTGCGCCTTAGGGATGCGGGGGGCTTAAAAAGGGAGATCCGGTCTTGAGTTCAAGGGGCATCCCATTAGGTTCTTTTCTTAGGAAAAAAAAATCAACTTTAGAGTGTTAAAAGTGGCAAAGTATTTACTGATCACTCCTTTTAAAAAAAACAAGTTTTCATGCGATGGCCCTGACTGACGAACTAAACACAGCGGGGCAGCAGCTCATAGCTTGAGGTATTTGTCCCATGTAAAGCAGGATTAAAATTGTGTCTAAAAAAATGTAAGTAGTCCTCATGCTTTTGTGCAGTGCCTTTAGACGTTCCACTTTCTATAAAGTCTTCAAAAAAAACCTTTGCATATATATTATATATATGATGTAATGTTATAGAAATATATGTATAATATACATATTTTTTCCAGGGGTATCTGATAGCTCTGTATTTTGTTATGGAAGTTGATATGAGATATTTTACCTCAAATTTTAAAAAAAGTTAAATAAACCTTTTAAGTAAGTCTGTTGGATTCCTTCCGTCTCTTGCTTTCTGGGAGGCTCAGGGAATGTCAGAATTGGCGTCTGGGTTGCAAGGAGGCTGCGAGGTGGATGGAAGCGCGAACAGACGGGTCCCCCTGCTCAGGTCTGTGAGCCTCTTCACGCAAGGTGGAGGCCTCAGCGGTCCACCCGCAGGTGAGGCCCAGGGGCCTGCAAGGCAGACAGCCAGCTGCTTTGCTGTGAAGGCGCGCCCTCAGCAACCACGGAGGTCCTGGAGAGGCCCAGTGGGATGCCAGGCTGGGCCAAGCCATCTTTTCTCAGCCTGATCCTTGGGATGTTTCCGCCCAGTTCCAGGAGCTGCAAGGGGAAAGTTGAGGCCAGCTCTAGTGAGAAGGCACCTTTGACCTGGGAGATTACTCAATCTTGCCACGCTGATCATCTTGGATCCCCTCCCATCAGCTCAAGGGCAGAACCTTCCCTTCCACACCTCCCTCTTCCCTGGAGGAAGGAAGCTGCACTGGACACCTCGGCCAGCTTCACGGTGTTCCCATGTTGTTCACTCCGTCCTGGCCACGGCTTTGGCCCTTGGTCCGTCCAGAGCTTTGCATGTCCCCGTCAAAGGCCAGCCGGGGCAGGGCCAATGGGGTAGGCCCTGTGGACGGTTGCAGGCTGGGCACAGAAGCCACCGCTTTGCCCCACGAAGTGACGAGTGTGGGCCTCTGGATGAGGAAAACTGCGCCTGGGTTTGCCCAGGTTTCCCACCCTGGCTGGCTGGGCCTCCAGTGTGATTCACGGGCTCTCCCTTTCTGGAGCGCCTGTTGGCGCTTCCTCTCACGGAGGGGCAGGGAGCAGCTTTCTTTCAGCACGACCTGCAGCGTCATTCCCCACCGGGAGCCTGTCGCCCAGGGAGTCGTGGGGCTCCCAGGCAGGTTGTGCCAGCTGGGCCTGAAGGCGGGCAAAGAAGAGTGCAAACCGAGGGCAGCTTCAGGGCTGCACAGAGGATTGTTGGGGAAACGCCACCGGCTTGAAACTCGCATTTACTTCAGCAGGGAGGACTGGGTGCTCAGACTTCTCCTGGGTTCCCCACCTCTTTTCAGCACCCTGGGTCCTTTTCTCACTGTCTCCTGGTTCACACCTTGGCAATGCCCAACCTTTTGCAGCTGTGCTGCGGGAGGCTTCAATCAAACACAGCCGCATGTCGCTCGTCACAGCCGCACTTGCAGGCTAACGAACTTGGTACGCTTGCAAAAAGTAAAGATCCTGAGATCAACAAATCCACAGGCTCATCCTGGCTCCATTGATCCGGTCACCCAAAATGCTTCCCACGGAGCTCCCATCAGGAGCGTGGCCTCTTCCCCTGCAGGCTGCGGCCAAGTAGGCCAAGAACACGAACTCGGAGCCTCTCATAGGATTCCTGCCTTAGGCAATGAAAACCGCCTCCGGCTCAGCTCCTCCTCGGGTGCTTCAAAACAGCCAGTGCCTCCTGCTCCTCCCCTTGGCAACCTGGGCTCCAGATATCTTAACAGTAGCAGCCAAAAACATCCCTTGGGCCTGGAGGACCGGCCCGCAGATCCTGGCCCAACGGCTGTTACTTCTGCCTCCAGAAAACATGGTGCCAGGCTGGGTTGATTGCTTGGAGGCTCTTGTGTCAAAATGGGTAGCGACTGACAGCTGTCAACTTCCGCTGCTGCTGAAACGTGGACAAGTAGCACACTGTGGGAATGTCCGACCCAGGGAAAAAACCCAGCAAGGCTTTCTTCGCTGTGCCAGCTCCCCCTTTCCTCCAAACCAGCTGCCTCCCTGAGACTTTGGGGCTGCCTCTCTCCTAAGCAGGATGCGGCACTTCCTGGAAACTCCTTGCCACATCAGCCAAACTTCCTCGGCGTGCCAGTCTGGGGCAGTGACTGTGTATAGAGACGTGTGCTGGCGTTCCACCCTTCCCTGAATCGGGAGCCAGCTTCTCTGAGCAAATTGCCCCCGCCTGGTTGATGATCCTGGGATGCAGCTTCCGAATGGAACCGGGGCCTGAAGGGGGACCGGGCAGATGGTTGACAATGTCTCTGGCCATTGGAAGGTCATCCTTGGAAAGGCCGCGATCCAGCCACCTCACCTCCGTCTGGAGATTTTCCCACGCGAGGCTTCCGTTCCCACCAGAGGCAATGGCCCTCTTCTGGCCTGACTCCGGCATCTGGGAAACGGCCGGGCCCCCTGAGAGGATTGGCCTCTCTTTGAGCTTTGCCAACAGATGAGCACCTTAGCGAGATGCCCCCTCCTCAAAGCACCTGCCCATCTGGAATCCCTCTGCTTCTGGCTCCCTCCACCGGCCGGTCTCTTCAGCCCGAGTGAATTTCTGGCGGAGAGAGTGACTTGAACCCCTGGCTGGCCCTTGCTGTTGATTAATTAGTGTGTTCTTCTTAATCAGGTCAGCTCAGGATAGCTTGGAAAGCTAAGAAGATACACAGACGGGGTGGGTGGGTGGGTGGGTGGGTGGGAGGGTGCCCTTCCAGCTTTTCTCCAGTCTCCTCAGTCCCCCTCCCCTTGGCCGCAAAGCCAGCATTGTGTAGCCTGCAATCAACTTGATGAAACCAACATAAGAGGTTTTGGACAAGCAGCCCCTCACCTTCTTGCTCTGCTCAGTGGAGTCAAGCAGATGGTGGGGGGGGTTTGGCAGGGGGAGAGAGAGAGAGAGAGAGAGAGAGATAAAGGCTACAAGCTGATTCCAGGCTCTTCCTGCATGGCAGCCAGGCTGGCTCAACTGGAATTCTGCTTGCAAAGCAAACATGTACTTATGTATGCGGAAACCACCTGTTGGAACCTGCCAGTGCCCCAAATCAGAGGCTGAGGAAAGTGTGAACAAGGAAGGAAGGAAGCTGGATCCGTCCGAAAGGATTTTCCAGTTTATCTGATTCCTTCATGCCAGCAGCCCTTTCCGAGTTTACTAAGCCCACTGTTGACGCTGCCGTCAGATTGCACGACACCCGTCCCAGTCTGCTCAAATGCTTGGAGTGCCCACAAGTGCCTTCGGTGACCCACTCCGTCACAAAGAGAGGACCAATGCTGGCTGCACACACCCGATTGCTGCCTGTGGCCTCCTTTGATGGAGCGGGCCAGGTCGCAAACAAGCAAGGTGGGTGGGTGGGTGTGGCAGCCGCCCTGTCATGGTGGGCTAAGAAGATTTCAGATTCAGTCCCTTCCAATGGCTCCTCTCTGTGGAGCTCTGGCTGTGTCCAAGTCTTGTGCCCTGCAGCAACCCTCCTGCATTGCCGACAGGAGTCCTGGGCACCCATCCTGCTCCTTGCAGAGGGAAAGTTGAGGGCACTGAGTTGATTCAGAGCCCCCTCCGTGTCTTCACTGCTTTCCCGGGAATCCTGCTCTGTGGCTGCATGAAGCCAACATTATCTATAGCCTTGCCTCTTTTGATAGGGTCTGCCATTGTCTGCTTCCCCTAAAGTCTATCTTCTTCTCTGCTGTCTGGGAGAGTTTCACGCAGACAAGGTTGGGCACCTTTGGGGTATGACTGATGCTTCCGCAAACACATTTGAAGCAAAAGTTTTTCCAGCCTTTGTCCTCCAAAACCGCTGCCAACTGGGCTTTTGTTCTCCTATAAACGAATACTCCAGCTACTGCGTTGCTTCATGCTTCCATTCTCGTTATTTTGTGTTTTATATTTCAAAGGTTTAAAACCTTATCTTTGAATCTTCTTGGTTTGGAAAAGCAATCTGTAATTTAGCAACCAATTCTGGTTCAGGCTGTTATCGCCCTCCTTTCATCTTCCACGTGTGGTTTAATTTTCTCACGTTCTCTCTTGTATGTACTGCAACTGTCCGTGGCCCAAAGTGCCTTAAAGCGGGAAGAGAAAGTGATTAAGGGACCAAAGGGCTGGGAAAACAGAGATGGGGAAAATTGCCAGATTAAAGGCTTTAGTGGGGAGGGAGCCACAATAGCCTTGGGGACCAGAGGAATGAACAAGCCAGCCTCATCCAGCCTCCCGGGCAGGCCAGCTTGCAAGGAAGGATGCTAGGCAATTTGGGAAAGGGTTTATTTTACCAACGCTGCTTCCCTGAGGCTGCATCTTCCCCAGGCCAAGCCAGATGCTCCTGCGTGGCTTTGCAAGCGGATCTGGATGGTCCTCGAGTCCCAGGCGATCAACTGAACTCTGTCCTCCGGCTGCTTTGCAGAAGACCACTGGCCACATCTGCTGGCCAGGGGTGAAGGGATGCCAAAGGTTCCCACAATCCCTCTGACCAGCAGGTCGTGCTCAGCTCTCCGCTCTGGGACACTCACTCTGCTCCTGTGGGGGGGGGAGCTGGCTGTGGCTGCACGGAGGAAGGGGCTCTTGGTGCCCAGGTAGAGGTGAGGGCACTGGTGGGGGCAGCAGAGGGGGGGCATCCTCTCTGGCGCTCAGCCTGGCAATGCCCGCAAAAGGTAGAGGATCCAGGGCCGGCTGGTTAATTCTAATTTAAATATTGCAAAGCATCTGAGGAGGGTGGTGAAACAAGGCGATTTGAGACCATTGTAATTACTGTCTATTTCAGCATGGCCTATATATTGCCACTCCAAGCAGGCAACCGACGGCCTCTCAGCCACAGTGACCCCCACGTCCTTTCCTGCATTTTAATAAAGAGGACCGCTCGGTCGCTGTTATTTTTAATTGGTTGTTTTCTGTCAAGGCTTATCACAGCTTAAGGATTTTGGCCTCTTGTGGCAGTTTTGGCTCTGCTCCACTGTGGGCACCAGCCGAACTCGCCTCTGAGTAAACAAGCTTAGTTTATTATTAATGAATTAACTTTGTACCCAGGTAAGGATCGCTGTTCTGAGGCAGGGAAGGTTTTGCTTTTGCTGTGTCTCTGCCTGCATTTGCTCCCTCCTCCGGAGGGATGACGAGGGATATCCCCCTTTGGGACCTGGATGCCCCTTGCTTGGACGTGAGTGAAGAGGGGGCTTTGCCGGGGGCTGGGGTTGTCATTTTCTCCCAGATGGGGAGCACGGAAGACCCTTCATCGGGCCCCCAACGGTGGCACAGGGAGGTTTGGGAGCCTCAGAGCCTCAGCTCCACATGTGGCTAGTCCCTTTGAGGAGGCCTGGCCTGGCAGAAAACCGGTCAGCCGCATCAAGCGTGAAAAACCTTTCTTCCCTGGCCTTTTCTCAGCCAAGTGCAGATGGGTGCTGAGAGGAGGATGCGTCCCCCTCCGTTGGGGGACCGGAAGTGCTGGATGTTGTGTGTGGAGAGCATCCCGTGGCTCTTTCTGCGCAGGTCCTGGAGATCCCGGCCCAGGAAAAAGCACCAGCAGCCCCTGGTGCCCAGTCGGCCTTATTGCAAGGAAGTGCCTCCTGCTCAAGCGGGCGTGTGGGTAGCTGGGGGCAGGTCTGACCTTACCTCCCGGCCTCTGTGTCCGGCTCTTCCGCCGCCTCCCAGCCACGCAGGGCAGGAAAACAGACTCCTGCGTCCGGCACGGGTCATTTTATCTGTGACACCAAAGCAGAAAAAATTATTGGGGGGGGCAACAAAGAAGGCCTGCCAAGGACGGGACTTCAGCCAACATAAGCCAGATGGGAAGAAAAATCCTATTTGTTCATGACATTTTTAACTTTTTGTTATCTTGCTGAATATTTTTGATGGCAACACTTTTAAGGACGTTTTTCTGCAAAAAGGCGGGATAATCTAGAATACAATTATTAATGCTGAAACGATCTGGATGGTCTAAGACGCCCCACATTGGTGGTTTTCTATTTGGGGGTCCAAAGTTGTGTTAATGAACAGAGCATCGGCCGGGAGTGGTGAGGTTAGGGTAATAAAAAATGTTTATGAATGAATGAATGAAATCAAATCCACGGAGGAGGATGGGGGGTTTGTGTGTGTGGGGGGGGAACAGCCTGGATCCCCCTTTCTCTTCTATGGGCAGCATTGTTGCCCCCTCCCAGATTCTCCCTTCCTCAGCCAGCCGTGTACACAGGAGGGGACCTGCCAGGCCCATTATAGCATTTAAAAGGGAGAAAATACTTGTTTCCTGCTTAGCACCCCCCGCCCCCCAAATCTCCACTTTTAAAAGTGGGGAGAACACCCCTTTTTCCTGTCTGGGTTGCTCTCCGGGCACCAGCCCCTCCCTTGCTTTCTGGCCTGCTCTGCAGGCAGGCATTCCCTGGGGGCAGGGCCGAGAGGCTGACCCCCAGTCACGGCGGCAGGGCAGGCAGGAGCCAAACCTGGAAAGAGAAAGGGTGGGGGGCAGGGCAGGAAAGACCCTCTGCACATGCTCTGAGGGCTCCGCCCTCCTGTCCCCCCTGCCTGAGAGGCTCTGGGCTGCGCTTGCTTGGAACCGGAGGGTCGAGGGGGACGCCGCGGTGTGACGGAGCCTCTCTGGCTCCCCACGGATGGCCCAGCGGCAGCCGCCCTGACCCCCCCCATCGCCCCGGAGAGTGACGGAGGAGGGCAGCCCCAGGGCGGAGGGTCCGGGGGGGGGTTGGAAACGCCACCGCGCCTCTAGGGCGGGGGGGGGCTGGGGGGCGCCTTCCGCGTCTGCAGCGGCGCCGGGAGGGGCGGGGGCGGCGAGGGACCCCCTCCCACCTGCTGCAGAGGGAGCCTCCCGCAGGAAGGAGGGCGGGGATTGGCGGGGGGGCGGAGGAGGAGGAGGAGGAGGAGGAGGAGGAAGGCGGCCGGAGGAGCCGCCGCAGCAGCAGCAGCAGCAGCAGCCGAGCGAAGGGCCGGCCGGCCGGGCAGAGACGCGCGGCTCCGGCTCCGCTTGCGCAGGGGCGGCGGCGGCGGCAGGCAAGGCGGCGGCTCCGGGACGGCGGGGCGGGCGAGCCCGGGGCTTTGCGCCGCAGCAGGCCTCGCCGGAGCCGGGAGGAGGGCGAGCCGGGCAGCCCCCCCCCGAGCGGGCAGGGGGCCGGAGGCAGCACCCCCCCCCGCGACCCTCCGCAAGAGGGGGAGGGGAAGGGGGCTCTTCCCGGGAGGAGGCGCCGCCCCCCCTCCCCGCCCCCGATCGCCCCTCCCCCGCTGCAGGCCGCGCTGACCCTCGTCTCCCCCCCCGCAGGAGGACCCCCCCGGACCCCCCCCGGGCCCTCCCCGGGCAGCGGATCCCCGGCCGGACTTTCTCCTGCCGGGCGGAAGAAGGGAAGCCCCGCCGCGCCCCGCCCGCCTTGGCCGACCGGTGCCCGGCTGGTAGAAGTGGCCCGTCCGCTGCTTCGCTCCGCTGGGCCCCCGAAGGTCGGGATGCGTCTCTGAGCCGGGGGGAGAAGCCCCCCCGCCCCCCGTTGGATGTAGGCATTATAGCTGCCAAGGAAAGGAAGGCCGGGAAGAAAAGGAGGCCTGGGCGCCGGGGGGGCCCTGCCTGGATGCCCCCCCCCGGGATGGGGAAGTGACTCCCCCTGCAGTGGGCAGCCGGGCACACTCCGCCTCCTCGCCCCGGGCCCTCCACCTCGGGGTGCTGGATCCGGCTGCAAACCATGAACATGCGCCCCCCTGCCCTGGACAGGTACGCTGGCCGCTGTCGTGCGGGGGGGGGGGAGGTTGGGGGCTTCAGCTGGGCTTCCTCCTGTCTCCTCCCTGGGCTGGCCATGGATGGGCAGAGGTGACCCCCGTGGCTTGGTGTCTGCCTTGGCAGAAAAGCCCCTGCTTGGGAAGGACTCTCCCTTCTGGCCCTGACGCCCTTCCCACCCCCACCCCCTTTGGTACTCTGGTTCCCTCCCCCACCCCCGGTGGCTCAGACTGGGAGCTCCCGGTGGCACCCTGGTGCCCCGTTCAGGGCGCACATCCAGGGCCAAGGAACATGTGTAGCTGGTGCCCAGGCCTTGCTGGGTGCAGAAATGTTCCAGGGTGGGCCGCCGATGTGGGGGAGCACCCTGCGGGCAGAGGGGTAGGGCCAGCGCAGACCCCGGCGTGCCCGTGTGAGACCTGGCGGAGGAGCAACTTTGACCCTGAGGCTCAGGGACCACCTTTGTGGCCCAGCATCTCACGTGGACATAAGGTGGTGGCTTGCTCAGCACTGCATGGTGAAGGAGAGGATGCTTAGCAGGAGGTGGGACTTGGCCCTGGGGGGGGTCCCCTGTGTGGCCTGTAGCCGTTGTGTGTCTCCCTGGCTTTCCTTCCTCCAGCAGCACCATGATTTGTGCCCTCTTTGCAAAAGGCTGCCAACGTTACTCTACGTTTAACCCAGCGTGGTCCGTTTTCTGCGGGTGAGCAGACAGGAAGGTTTCAGTCAGGCAAAATGCAAAATGCTGTGTAATAGTTTAAAAAAACAGACTTCTTGTTGGTAAGTCTTGCAACATGCTGAGGCCATATAGACTGATAACTTTTATTTCAATATGGGTCCTCCACCCTTCTGCTCTGTGTCAAAAGGGAGTCCCATTTTTTGTGATAAATTACCATCCTCGCAATTGTGGCAGCAAGCAAAGCGCAGGCAACCTTTTCTGCAGCCTGTAGGGAATTTTGCTGTGATTTGAACTCCTGGGGCCCTGGAGAAGAGTTTTAGAATTTTGATCTCGTGGTGGTCTCCCATCCGAGGGCTTTCTGGCTTTCAACCACAGCTAGCAAGGTGCTGCCTCTGGAGTTGGCAATCCTCTCGTGTTTCGTTCACCCAGTGTTCAGTGGCTGGAGAAACGTGGCGGCTGCTGAGCTGGGGTGCTGCAGTCTTGGCTGAGGCTCTTGCAGCAAAGTCTCAAGGAGAGACGCTTGGTGGGGGAGTGGGCCCAGGATCGGCCCCTAAATGCTGCTTGTCATCGGTTGAAACGGTCTTTGCGGCAAAACAGCCACTGCTGGCCTTCGCTCAGCCCTCCCAGAATCCAAAGTGGCTGCAGGGTGTTTGCAGCACCAGGAAAGCCACACTGGGAGGGAGGATTGTCATCTTCTGGGGTCGGTTCTCCCCCCCCCCAGGAGCCCAGAACCTGAACAGTCCTCCCTGCAGCCTTCTTTATCTAAGTGTCAGGAGGATTGTCCCTTTTCCTTACCCGAGCCAGCCTCCTTCCAGATGTGCCGGACTTCAGCCCCCACAATTCCCAGGCAGCTCTTGGTGCAGGGCATTGAGGACATGTCCCGGGGATCGAGTTTCTGACCGGCTCTCCCTTGAATGAGGCCATCGTGTGGTTAGTGTTTGTTTAGCTTGGCAGGCTGCATGAGCTCAGCCAGTGGTGAGGGATCCTGCAGGCCTGTCGTAGTGGTTCTGTGTGTGTGTGTGTGTGTGTGTGATCCCAAGATGGGTTGGCACCAGGGATGACCTGAGAAAGTCCTTGAGATCCTCCTGGGATCCTAGACCTTCATGCAGATGGGTTTATGTGTATGCGTGTGTGTTTAAATCTATTTTTAGCCCCAAAGATGTACACCCCAAGGATGGAAGATGGACGGGCAGGACACTTCCTGCCTTGCCATCAGCCCCTGCACAATGCTGCAAGCCCGTGGGGGTGGGGGTCTCCCAGGACTGTGCTGGAGACCCTTGTTGCTTGAGTTCAGCTTTCCCACTGGACAGAGACAGGATTTTTAAAAATGCAGCACTCCCTCCTCCCCTCCAAGGCACAACACTAGCTAGATGGGGAAGGGGGGGGGAGGTGAAGGATGCTGATCCCGTGGAGGGAGACGTAATTACCTCTTTCTGCCCATAATTGTGGTTGCCGGCTGACCTTCCGTCTTTGCAGAAATCTGCTTGCTGCAGCAGAGCACTGGGGCTGAGTTGCACCAGCCCCCCTGCCCCCCCTGGCTGTGTGTGCATGCGGCGGTGTTGCTGCTTTGCAGCTGCCCCTCTTTTGAGGGATCGTGTGCTGGGGGGGCTGCTTTGAGGCTCTCCCTCCCCTATCTGCACGAACCCCCTTCACTGCTTAGGGGTCAGTTTGGAAGATGTCCCTGCTCTTGACGTTGGCCCCTCTTTGCACCCGTCGGCTCTTGCTGGTTTTCTCCCCCTGGGGGGAAGCAGAAGGCTTGGAGCCCCCCCTCCCCCCAGATTTTATTTTATGGCTGTGTAAAATTGGGAAAATTCAGAGGCAGCTTTGAATTACTGGGTGTGTAAGTAGGAGCCTCTTTGGATGCTGGTAGCCTGTGCTGGTTGAACTTCCTTTTTTAATAAAAAACTTTCTCATGGCCCCTCCTCCCAGTTCTACTTCTTTTTATCTTGAAAGAAATGCTTCTAGTCCTCATGAACTGAAGGTATTTAAAGCCTGCTTCTGTTTCCAGCCTGCTTTGCTCTCGTGAGACTTGATGGCCCAGGGAAGCGGGAGGGTGCAGCCGGTGCTTTGGCCCGTGTCTGGGGTGCCCGGGTGACGGGTGGCTGTTCTTCGGGGTCCCCCTTGCGCTGCTCTCCCTCTCGCTTCTGACTCTTGCCGGGGGTCGGGCCTGGCAAGGAGCCTGGGGACCGGTGGGGCTTCACTTCGTCCCCGGAGACTCCTCCCTTGCCCGGGCCGAGGGCCGTTTTCAGTTCGGCTTGGATCTGACCAGGAGAGCGGCAGGGCCGGCAGTGAGCGGCCAAGAGGGGTTGGTGTGCCCTGGATTTCTTTTTCTTGTAAGGGGCCGAGAGCAGGAAGCATTCTGTACAAGTGCAGAAACCCTTTGGCCTCGCTGGTCCTGTCTGCAAACGGGGGCTCTGTGGGTTTTCTGGAAGGCACCTCGGTCCGTGGAATGGAAGCGATTTGGGCTAGAGAGCTTCTCAGCCGGGATGCCCAGGGATGCCCCCCTGCCCGTGCCCGTTTCTCACGCCCGCCCGCCTGTCTCCTCTTCTCTCTCTCTCTCTCTCCTTCCACGCTGCCTCGGCCGCGGCCACCTTCTCTCTGGAGGCAGTTTCTGTTTTTCCCTTCTTTACGCCAGACGGGCCAGTAAAAGGCACCCTCGCTTGCCCAGGTAAGACCCCCCCCCTTGTTGCTGGGGTTCCTGAGCTGAAGGGGGGTCTGCCCCAAACAGCCCCTCCCCGCTGGGTCCCCCAAAAGATGGCTTGGCTGCAAGCATGTGGGTCAGCCCCTCTGCCTCCCCCTTTGGCTGCTCTCTGTTCCCAGCCCCCTTGCCCGGATCAGGAAGCAGATGCCAGTCCCCCCCCAAGGCCATTTGCATGACTGAAGACAGTTCTAGAGCCCACACAGAGAATTGAGGTGGGGGCACCAAACCACCCCAACAGATCTCTGGGGTCCTTGTGGAGACCACCGGTGTCAAAGGCATGGCAAGGGCGCTCTGGGCCTGTGGATCTGCCTGGTGGTGCTCCGTGGTCCCTGGGTTGGTGTGAGCCAGCTAGTCCCATGTGGGTCAGTTGCTCAGATGAATGGCTGTGGGTCCATCATTTTTGGAGCGACGTAAGAACATTATGTGTCCTTATTGCCTTTTTCCATTGCTTTGCCACCCATCCTACTATTGGGCACGTCGATAGGAATAACCGAGGGGGCAGGTCGGTCTGAGGGCACTGCTTTCCTGGGGAGGACGAAGGATGCTGGGGGGGGGGAGAGGTCCCCAGTGGTGGAGCCCAGTTGATGGTCAACCTCCAGTTTCCTCCCTCATCCCTGCTCTGGGGTCCCTAACATGCAGCCCCCACCCCATGGGCAGGGCTCTGATGCTCACAGCAAGCACAGGGCCCCCCAGTGCTGCTGGGGGCCGAGTCCTGGATGCCAGAACGGGCCAACGGAGGCTTCCACGTTTTTCCTCTTTTTGTTTCGGATGCTTTTACTTCAAATAGGATTTGGCCTCGCTTGGTGGGCATCCAGAGGGACGTCAAGGGTGGGGAATAAGCGTGTTGAGAGCTGCCCACAAGAAGCAGCTTTGGATGGCCTGCTCAAAACCTGACAGGCTGCTTGAATGATGGGCTGGGGAAAATGTGGCTCCCTGGCCACTGTTGGGGACCCCCAACCCTCGTAGCTGAGTTGCTCCTGAACGGGCTGTGGGAGGCTAGGGGGGGTCTGGGCTTAGGACTTTGGCACGCAGAATGCATCAGTGAGAGGCTGGAAACCAGTCCCACTAGGTTAATGGGAGAAATCCTGCAAGTGGGATTTGCATTTTCGCAAAAAACAGCCTGCCAAGGAGGCCAATCGGGCTGCTTTCCTTTTCCGAGAGGGCAGCAAATTTTGAAATAAAATAAAAGGAAGTCAGGAGGGCAAATCCGGAGCCTGCTTGCTTTATTGGATTTACTGGCTCCACAGGGGTCACAGGTGGAGCCACGGACGCGGCTGCAGAAATAGAAATAAAGGCAGAGTTACAAGAGAAGCCCAGATAACAAGGAGACAGGAGTGGCGGCCTTTCCAAGGCCCCGTGGAAGTGAAGGGCTTTAGCTGGTCTTTGAAGGGCTGGGCGAATGGGGGCTGCAAAGTGGAGCTTGGGGGCCCCTCTGGGTGGCTTCAGAAGGGCTTTCCCGCTGATCTCGAAACAACTTAATAATGTTTTAAAAAAATACAGCAAGTAGAGCCACGTTTGGCCACAGGTCTGAAATACGTTGATTTAAATGGGTAAGAAAGCGGGTGGTCTTAGAAAGCGAAGGTCTGAATGCTTGGATGCTCCTCAAGTGTCCATTTAAGCACACTTAGCGGCTCTCTAACCCTAAAAATGCTAAGTGCACAGATCTTAAAGTTGCCAGGGTGGGATACCCCTGCGTAAAGGAATGAAGGGAAAGAGGAGGGCGAGGTGGGGGTCCCGTGGCTTCAGTGCCCCACAGAGAGGCTCTGTCTGGGGCACAAGGGCCCGCAGCTCCTGCCCACTTAGCTGCAGGCAATAACTCTCCATTCTTGTTTGTCTTTCTGCACGTTGCCGCTTTGTGTTGTGCCCTCCTCCATCAGCCCCATTGCAGCCTGGTAAGATCAGATGCTCCTCCCCCTGCCTGCCTTGGCCCTCCTAGTGCCTCTCCTCCCCAGTGGGCGCTGCGTGGTCTGCCTGGCTTTGCCCCCCAGCCTCTCGCCAGTGGCTCCTTGGTCTGCTGCTGGCATGCTGCACCCTTTTTTCAGGCTTTTTTTGCCCCCCCATTAGATCCTACTTTGCTCAGGAGGGGGGCAAAGCTACATAAGGATGGGGGGACCAGCCAGAGCCCCCCACCCTTGCAAGTCCGGTCAAAGAGCAGATGCCTCCTTGAGGTCCAGAGCTTCTAATTTTGGACAAGACCAAGCTGGCAGTCACTGCCCATTTTGGCTGAGGTGGAGATCCATTTGACTTTTTCCCCCAGGCCCAGGTCCCCCACCTGAAATTCCCACTGAGGTGGGGTCGGTCTGGGATTCCGGGTCTTCAGATTTGCTGCTCCAGTTTCCTTCTGGCCTCCAGTGGGCACTGTGGGGAGGAGGTGGGGCATCAGGGGAGACCCTTGCGGTCCAGTCTGGGTAATGAGCTGCAGCCCCGCCTTCCCCTCCCCCTTCTCTCTCCGTCCAGGTTGGGCTCCCTGTCTTCCTTGGGCGACTCAGCTCTGGACCGGCGCTCGACCAGCCATCATCGCCAGCCGTCCGACTCGGGCGAAAGCACAGGTGGATCCCTTGCTCCTCTTGGGTGTGGGGGGGGGGAGGCTGAGAAAGCAGAGTTTGCACTGAACTGGCGGGGGGGGATGGGGGTGTGAGTCTGCAGCATGTGTCGTTGGGAGGGGGGAGGCCGGCACCCATTCCCTGGCCTGGTTCAGATCCTGCCAGGGAGGCTTCCTTGCTCAGCCCTGGGTCTGTCCTGGGGGAAGGGGGGGAGGGCTAGAGTGGAGGCCTTTTGCCCATGGATGAAGTGACCGATGGACAGAGGCTCTCTGGGAGAAGAGGGGTCCGCACCAAAGGGGCCTCGCTCTCCTCGGCAGGTTTGGTCCATCGCTGCGTCATCATCCAGAAAGACGAACATGGCTTCGGCTTCACCGTCAGCGGTGACCGGATTGTCCTGGTACAGTCCGTTCGGCCAGGTGAGGAGAGGCTGTGGGCATCTGTGGGTGGGTGGGCTCCTGCTGCCTCCCCCCACCGTGCCCTGACTGAGCTGAGCTGCCACCAGGAACAGGTGGGAGGACGGGGTGGGGGTCGGGCAGAGCTGAACCTGGAAGGGAGCTGGCAGCTGCCCACCCCTTTCCTGAGCAGGTGATGGGGACTAATGCCGGATGCTGTTCAAGGCCCTCCAGGCAGCCTCCTCCCTCCCTCCCTCCTCCATCTCCTTTCCCCCCTCCCCCCATGGCACTCTCTCTGGTTGCCTCTCCAGGTGGAGCCGCAATGAAGGCCGGGGTGCAGGAGGGCGATCGGATTGTCAAGGTGAGTTGTGTCTCCAAGGGCTGCCCCAGCTGCTGGTCTTCTGCTGCCCCTCTCTCTACACATGTGGGTCAGCTTGCAGTCTGCTGGGAGGAGGGCACCCTCCCCCCCCCCGGCTTCTCTGCTGAGCCTGTCCTCCCCCTCGCTCTCCCTGGCAGGTGAACGGGACCGTGGTCACCAACACCTCCCACCTGGAAGTGGTGAAGCTCATCCGATGTGAGTGGGCCGGGCTCGGGAAGGCTGCGGGAGCCCGGAGCCACAGTGGCCGAGATGGTCCCCCGCAGCTGGGTTGCCCCGGGAGGCGTCACCCGTTCCCCTAGAACCACCCGTGTCTGAAACGGCTGAAGGCCTCCTTCTCCTCTCTGCTTCTCTCTTTCCGCCCTCTGCCCCCCAAGCTGGCACTTACGTTGCTCTCACCCTGTTGGGTTCCCCTCCTTCGACTTCGGCCTCCCTGGGATCGCAGCATGACCGACAGCAGGCAGGCACCCCGCAAATCACGCCCACGTGCCCCCCGCCCCCGCCATTGCCGCCGCCTCCCCACCGTGTCACCGCTGGGCCAAAGCCGCCACAGGTACCACAGAGGTGCGGGCGGGGATGAGTTGGGGGCAGACCGGGAGACCGGGACTCACCTCTCTCTGGCCTTGCGGACCTCAGGACCCGGAAGTCCAGAAACACGCGACGCAGATCCTCAGAAAAATGCTGCAGCAGGAGGAGGCCGAACTGCAGGTGGGGGTCAGAGCGGTCCGAAGAAAGTGGGGCTGGGTCCCCTGCAGGGGCTGAGTCTGGGTCCTTCTGGCCCTGCCCCCTCCCCCTAGTTGGCTTTTACTGACCGAGTAGCACCAAATACCGCTTAGTTTTGTTCCCCAATAAGCCCGTGACACACACACGTCCTTTCCTGCAGCGATGTTACGAGATCTACAGCCAGAATCCAGCTTCTTTGCTCGAGGGGCAGATCGAGGGGGGTCGGCGGAGGGTCAGCCAGTTGCAGCTCAAGATTCGGCAGGAGACGGGAGAGCTGGGGGTGAGTGGGGGAGGGGCAGAGCTGCGGGGGGTGCCAAGAAAGAGGAGGTGGTACTTGGGCCTGGCTGGACCTCTCCTTGCCAGGGAAGCGCCAACAGGGCTCTCACACACTCCCCTCTGCCTCCCAGGACGCCCCCCAGCTGTCCAGCGATTCCTTCATCTCCCGGGCGACGGACGGTGAGTTTTGCTGCTGCCCCTTTTTAGAATCGTAGACTTGTCTATGAGCGGGAAGAGTCCTGGGGGGGGTTAATGCTTCTGCCTGCCGGTTCTTGGGGAGTCCTCCGGGTGTCTACAGGTCTCCCCCCTCCCCTTCTCCGGCTCTTCTGTGTGCCACCCATTTCTTCTTGAGCCGCATCCTGTCTCTGTCTCCCTCCAGGAGGCCTCTCGGTCGACTCCCAGGATGGCGACAGCGGCCTGGACTCGGGCACGGAGCGCTTCCCTTCCGTGAGCGAAGTGAGCGCGCAGGGGCGTCTCCTCCCCTCGGTGCCAGGGAAAGTGCCCGTGTTTGCTCACCTGAGAATGCTGGTTTCTTTTGGTGCAGATCTCCCTCAACCGGAACTCTGTCCTTTCCGATCCTGGCCTAGACAGTCCTCACACCTCGCCCGTTGCTGCCTCGCGGCTGTTCTTGCACCATCGGCGCCAAGGCTCCGACACCCCCCTCTCGCTCTCTGCAGAGCAGGTGAGGGCAGGCGGGGCCCAAGACCCTGGCTTGCGGTCCTTGCAGTCTGATCTTGAGCCGGCCCAGACGGCGCCTTCGGCTTCCGGTCTCTGTTTGGCATCTGGACACAGAGGCGTTCAATGGCGCAGCTGTTTCGTGGCTCCCTCCTCCTCTTCGGCACCTGCATCTCTTTCGTGGGAACATTTTAATCCCTTCTGTCTGCAGAGTTTGGATCAAGCGCTCCGAACGTCTATCATCGGCCCGGAAGAGGATTACGACCCAGGATACTTGGACAACGAGGTATTGTGCTTTCTCTTTCTCACATCTACACAACTCACAGAGAATCCCGCTCACACTGTTCCCAAGTAGACACCATTCATCCCCTCTTTGAAGCTGCCCTGCAAGGGGGGGGAATCTCCTGCTCTTTGCAGCTTTTGCTGCGAGGTGCTTCCGAAGGTGGGGCACTGACTGGAGGGGGGGGGTCCTTGAGTGCAGGGAGGCCTAGTGTCTGTGTGTGGGGGGGGGCTCCTTTGCACTTGTTTGTGTGTCCTTTGGGTGAACATCTCTTTCCCCCATCACAGAACGACTCTCTGTTCCAAGACTTGGGGAAGCTGAAGATGCGGCCAGCTCACCTAGGAGTTTTCCTGCGCTACATCTTCTCTCAGGCAGATCCCAGTCCCCTGGTACAGTCCCGGGGATCCCTTTCCTTCCTGGGGCTGGAGAAGTGCTCCAGTTTAAGTCCACTTCCCTTTTAAACTGGCCTTCCCCTCCACGGGATCGATCCCTTCCCCCAGCCTCCGCTTGCTTCCGGTTCTGCTGTGATGCTTCCTCCCTCCCTCCCTTCCTTCTCTCCTGCCAGCTCCTCTATTTGTGCGCGGACGTTTACCTGCAGATGAGTCCCAAGGAAGCCCGGGTGCTGGGCAAGGACATTTGGCACATTTTCTTGGACAAAACTGCGGTGAGTCTGGCCAGTCTTGTTGGCCACATCTGCCTTCTGGCACTCCGGTTGTGCTCACACCCACCCTGTGGGGCTTGGGTGGGGCGGCCCCAGGAAAGGGAGACGCTGCCCTCAACGCAGTGGAGGCCGCAGAGGTCCCGGTGAGTGGTCAACTTGTGTTTTCTGCCACTTCCGCAGCCCCTGAGGGTCAAGGTCTCTGATCAGCTGCTGGCGGAAATCGGTGAGTCCACCCAGAGTCCAGCCCAGCGAAGGTGTCCCTCTGCAGGAATTCCAGGGGGGGGCATGGAGGGGGGCTGAGCAGGAGGGGAGAAGGTGGCGGCTTCGGTGCTCTGCTCTTCTTGACGGCTGAGGTCGGAGCTGCCTCTGTGCCCCCCTCGGGCATCTTCTCAGGAGCCCACCCAGCTTCTGCCCACCTTTGTCCTTGCTCCCTCCAGACTCCCGCCTGCGGAACGGAGAGGATGCCCGAAGTGCTTTCCTGGAGGTTCAGGAGGCCGCCATGCCCGAGATCCAGGAGCAGATCCAAGATTACAGGTCAGCCTGACCCCCTTTGTGGCTGACCTTCTCTTGTCGCCGCCGCCTCCCCCTCCCCACTTGATTTCCTGTCCCATCGTTCCCTCGCCCCTTGCGCAGTAGACAGACCAGAGTGACCCTTAATGCAAGGTAAGTAGCCAAGATTGAAGAGTAGCTGAAATGATCCGTGGACCCGTTCAGAAGGGCCGAGGCCGACCCTGGGGAGAAGCGGCCTGCAAGGGGGCGTTTGCTCAGGACGCCTCGTGACGTTCGGCCGGTGTCAGAGAGGAAGGAAGCCTCCTCTGTGCTTGCAGGACGAAGCGTACGATGGGCCTGGGGAGCCTGTATGGGGAGAACGACCTGCTGGACCTGGACGGGGAGCTCCTGAAGGAGCGCCAGGTGGCCGAGAAGCAGCTGGTGCAGCTGGGGGACATCCTGTGAGTCCCGTGGGTGGGCGGGCAAGGGAGGGAGGGAGGGAGGGAGGGAAGGGACCGGGGGTGGGGCTGGCTCCTCTGAAAGAGCGTTTGCCCCGCCCCCCCTCTGAAAATGTCCCTCTCTGATGCCAGATGAAATAGAAGCTTGTGACTTGTCATCTAGACCAATGTATCTGAAACTCAGCAACTTTAAGGTGTTGAACTTCAATCCCCAGAATTCATGCTGGCTAGGGAATTCTGGGAATTCAAGTCTAAAGTTGCCAAATTTGAGAAGCGTTGTCCTAGACTCAGTGGACAAGAAGAGGAACTAGGATGCCAGACCAGCTTAAGAGGCATCTGACCTTATATTTTCTTTCCCACTTTAGATCCAAATATGAAGATCGGAGGTGAGTGTCTCCTCTGACCTCGGTTCCTCAGGACCTCTGGTGATCCTGACTTTTGCTGGCCTGAGTTGCTTTCTTTTTAAATGTATAATTTCTAAGCGTTCAGTTCTTCGTATCGTGTATGCTTCAGAAAAACACCTTCAAAATATTAATGTAAGTAATTGGTTGCTGAAAAGCTTACTCAGTTTACCCCTGGTAAATTACTAGTTGGCTAACTTGAGTATTCAGGACCTCTTCAAGAAAGGAGCAGGTTTCTGTTCTGGCGAATAGCCTGGGCTCCTTCCCAGAATGCATTTGGCGTTCCTTGGGAGGGTCTGACCCAGAGCCAACCTAGGCCAGGCCTTTTCAGGACCAAGGACAGCTCCGCCAGGGCACCAGCTTGGCTCCCGCTGGGCTGGGAGGAGGGGAGGGTTTGGGGGGCTGCGTTGGGGGGTCTCCAGCCAGACTGCCCTCCCCTCTCCTTGCAGCTCCTCCATGAGCTTTGCCCTGAAGACCTACATGATCCACATGGGCATCTACCCTCGGGAGGCCCGGCCGGCCAGCGTTGTGGAGAAGTCCCAGGAGAAGGACAAGTGGCTACCTTTCTTCCCCAAGACCAAGAAGGTGGGTGGTGAACTGTAAAGCGCAGGACCCCGTTGTCCTCCTCCCACCCACCCACCCTGGCTTGGGGCACCCTGAGACGCCTCTCCCTTTCTTGGGGCCACAGAGCAGCAGCGGCAAGAAGGAGAAGGAGGCCGCAGTGGAGGACCGGAAGCGGAACCCCATCCTCAAGTACATCGCTAAGCCCAAAAGCACCTCCCAGAGCAGTGAGTCCGCTGGGGGGGGGCAGGTTTGGGCCTTTCTGCTTCCTGCAAATGGCATCCCTCCCCCGACTTTCCAGATCCCCCCCACCCTCCAGGCTGGCCAGGCGGGTCCTGCCACCGCCTGCCTCCTCTTCTTCCTTTGGCCCCTCTCATCAGCCCCAGCTTGATTTTGACATCCCATTTCTGTTTCTCTTTCCAGCATTTCATGTCCCCCTGTCCCCTGTTGAAGGTAAACATGGAAATAATCCCTCCCCTCTTCCCCCACCACAGCTGGTCCCCCTCCTCTTCCTCCTGCTGCTTTCACAACTGTGGAGGGCCTGATTCCCTGATTCCCCCCCCCAGAGGTGGCAATAGTAGCTCCCAGGACCCGTGTTCTGCCAGGGTGGGGCAGTTTGCTCCGGGGACCCCCCCGAGCAGGTATGGGCTGGGCTTCCTGCCGTTTCCTTCGCCTTCCCCACCCGGGCTTCTAATGCTTCATGGCTTCCCTTCCACAGTTAAGCCTGGCAACGTGAGGACCATCATCCAGCATTTTGAGAACAGCCAGAACCACGAGGGCCCAGAGGCCGGCCTGCAGCGCCTTTCCACGGGCAGCTTCCCCGAGGACCTTCTCGACTCAGAGAGGTGAGTGGCCGTGGTCCTTCCTCCTTGGGGGGGGTCTCTTTTCCTAATGAACCGGGGCCGCCCTCTCCCAGTCCCCGGCTGCTTTGCCCACTTACCAGTCCCAGAAATGATGGCGTTGTGGGGAGAGTGGTGGGTGCCTGGTGCTGGGGAGCCCCCCGATCTTCAGCCCCCCTTCCTCCAGTTCCAGGGCCGAGGTCAGGCTGGGCCGGTCGGAGAGCCTGAAGGGGCGGGAGGAGCTGAGGCGACTGCGCAAGGCCGAGAACGTCCCCCGTTCCCGCAGCGATGTCGACATGGACGCTGCCGCGGAGGCTGCTCGGCTCCACCAGTCGGCGTCATCTTCTGCCTCCAGCCTCTCCACCCGGTAAGGCGGCATCTCCTTGCGCCCTGATAGCGCCTGAGTGGCTGCCTGGCACGGCTGTGGCATCTGCCAGGCGTCCGAGCCCAGGGGAAGCCAGTGGGGTGTTGCCACTCCGAGGGGTGGGAAGAGCGTGGGGGCTCTTGGGGGAGGGAATGCCCCCCCCCGCTGAGCACAAGGAAAGGGAGGGAGTGACGAACTTTGGGGTGGGTGGGAGGGATGCTTGCCCAGGGCTGACTCTAATATCTCCCGGTCTCCAGGTCCCTGGAAAACCCCACCCCACCCTACACTCCCAATATGGGGCGCAGGTGAGTGGGAAGAAGCCCAGGAGCCGGTGGAAATTTCCCCATCTGGGGATTAGTGGATCACTTTTAAATCTGGCAGCTGTTGCTAGCACACACCCCCCCAGGAGCCCAGTTCCCTCCTCCTTTTTCCAAGAGGGGGTTCCTTGCTTGGTTTCCTCCCCTCTTCCCTGCCCTCCCAGGCGGAGGGGGAGCCGCTGCCGAGGGGTCCAGGGCACGTCCCCTCCCCCCGAGGGCCCAGCCTGACCCCTTCTCCTCCCGGCAGGAGCGTGGAGTCGCCCAGCCTGGGCTTCAGCTCGGAGGCCCTCCTGCCCCACTTGCTGGAGGATGAGCTTGGCCAGTTCTCGGACCTGGAGGTGGAGCTGGACTCCCAGAACTGGCAGCACACGGTGGGCCGGGAGGTGGCCGCCCAGCTCTCTCAGCGGGAGGTCGATCGCCAGGAGGTCATCAATGGTGAGGGAGGAGAAGCTGGGGCCGGCGGGGCTGGCGAGGGGCCTGGGTCCCCAGAGAAACCCTGGGGTGGGCTGTCCCTTTGGGGGAGGAACGTAGGTCAGCCGGTGCCCGATTCTGTCCCTGACCTGGCTGGGCAGACGGCCTGCCAGCCTTGGGTCTCTGCCCATGGTGCCCGGCTAGATCTGACTGGATCCGGGTCCGCGTTGCCCCCCGCCCAGAGCTCTTCGTGACCGAGTCTTCCCACCTGCGGACGCTGCGCGTGCTGGACCTCCTTTTCTACCAGCGCCTGAGGAGAGAGGGCCAACTTTCCCGGGAGGAGCTGGCCCTGCTCTTCCCCAACCTTCCAGAGCTGATCGAGATACACAGTAAGGCTGCGCCCCCTCCCCTCTCGGGCTCCGGGGGTCCCGCTGGACGCACGAGAAACGCAGCCCCGATGGAGTGGAGAGGTGTGGGGAACGTTTGGCAGTGGTCTTCCCTGGACTGGCGGGGTGGAGGGTCTGTGCTGTCCCAGAAGGGTACGGACGCCGCCTTGAGTCTCTTCTGGTGCTGCCGTTGGCGGGGGGGCCTGAAATTATGGGATGGGCTCACCATCGGCTGGGCCTGGGCCGTTGCTGGGCTCACCTCCAGGGGCTAATTCAGTAGAAGGTGCTTAGGAGCAGCGTTAACCGGGCCGGTGCTGGGCAGACAGGTGGGCTGGGGTGCGGCTGTGGGGTGCTTTCCTTGGGGGATTTGTCTCCTCCCCTCTGCCCCACCGTCTCTTCCTCGCCAGATTCCCTGTCGGAATCCATGAAGAGGCTGCGTGAAGAGGGGCCGGTGGTGAAGGAGGTCGGAGACTTGATGCTTTCACGGGTGAGCCACGGAGAGGGGCCTGGGTGGGAGTGGGCCTTGCTCCCAGGTGGACCCCTCACCCTCACCACCTCCTCCTCCTCCTTAGTTCGATGGGGCTGCACTTGAGGAATTCCAGCAAGTGGCGGCCGAGTTCTGTGCCTACCAGTCCATGGCGCTGGAGCTGATCAAAACCAAGAAGCGGAAGGAGACGCGCTTCCAGCAATTCATGCAGGTGGGCGGTGGGCACCCTCGGGGGCAGGAGAGGGTCCAGGGGGGCAGTCATTGCGCCCGAGGGAGAAATCGATCAGGGCAACCCAAAAAAAGCAGCTGGAAGAGCACATATGAAGCGCCCCTCGTATTCCCAGCTGCCTGAGCCTCCTGCCGGCGGGCAGGGCTCTGCAGAGGGCACCCCCCTCCCAGCCCGCTTTCTGCTGCTCCCCAGGAGGCCGAGAGCCACCCGCAGTGCCGCCGCCTGCAGCTGAAGGACCTCATCATCGCCGAGATGCAGCGCCTGACCAAGTACCCCCTGCTCCTGGAGAACATCCTCAAGCACTCTCCGGGTGCGTGCCGCTCCTCGGCCAGACGGCCCTCCCAGCCAGGTGCCACCGCTGACCAGCTGCCCTCCTCTCTGCCCCTCCCCCAGGGCAGACTCCGGAGCACCAGAAGCTCTGCCGGGCCCGAGACCACTGCCGGGAGGTCCTCAGGTACGTGAACGAGGCGGTCAAGCAGGCGGAGAACCAGCAGCGCCTGGAGTCCTACCAGAAGCGCCTGGACGCCACCTCGCTGGAACGGACCGGCAATCCCATCGCAGCTGAGTTCAAAGTAAGCCTAGCGCCTACGGGGGGGGAAGGGGGAGGGTCCCTGCGTGGCCCTGGCTGACCGCTTCCTGCCTGCCCTGCCCAGAACCTGGACCTGCGAGGCCGCCAGATGATCCACGAGGGGCCCCTGGCCTGGCGCATCAGCAAGGACAAGACTGTGGGTCTGTAGGAGCTGAAGGGGAGGGTCTCTTGGGGGGAGGGATCCAGTAGGAAGGGGGAGGCCTGCTGAGAGCGCTGTCCCCCCTCCCCAGATCTGCAGGTGCTGCTGCTGCAAGGCCTGCTGGTACTTCTGCAGCGCCAGGACGAGCGGCTGGTGCTGAAGTGCCACAGCCGGACGGGGCTGGGCTCCTCGGACACCAAGCAGACCTTCAGCCCTGTCCTGAAGCTCAGCTCCGTCCTCATCCGCTCCGTGGCCACCGGTGAGCCCGCCCCCATCCCCAGCAGGGCTCGGGAAGGGCGGGGGGGGGCTCGGGCCGAAGGTGGGGTGCTGAGCGTGGCCCCGCCGGCCTCTGCTTTCCTCCGCAGACAAGCGCGCCCTGTTTATCATCTGCACCTCGGAGCTGGGACCGCAGATCTATGAGCTAGTCGCCTCGAGCTCCCTGGAGAAGAACACGTAGGGAGACGGGGGGCCTCCTGGGAGGGGGTCACAGGGGCCGCCCCAAGGGAGGGTGGATGGCAGGAGGAAGAGCAGGCGTTGGGGCCTTTGGGGGAAGACAGCACCCCAACTTGGCCTGTACTAACCGTGGCTGGCTGGGGACCCCCCAGAGCTTACAGGGCTGCTCAGGCAGGACCAAAGCTGCCCCATTTGAGGGAGGGGCTCCTGAGAAAGTCTCTTGGGCTTGCCTGGCAGGTGGATGGACCTCTTAGAGGAGGCGGTGAAGAGTGCCACGCAGAAGGACACCCTGCCCCACCAGCACCATGCCAAGGAGCTGCGGCCCCCCCGTCCGGCCCCATCCAGGTGGGCGAGGGTCCTGCAGGAGGGGCAGGAAGGGGAGGGCCAGGCCTTGTACCACCACCCCCTTCTCCTAGGCCTGGACATGCTTCCTGCATTGGACCTCTCTCGTCTTTCTCTGCAGCTTCATCTTCCAGGACGCTGAGGTCACCCCCAGGCCGGCCCAAGGGAGCAGCCCCCCCCACCATGAAGCGGAGGAGGAGGAGGAGGAGGAGGAGGAGGAGGAGGAGGAGGAGGGGGCTTCAGGTAGGCCTGAAGGACTTTGGGGGCAGCAAAAGGCAGGGAGGGGCATTGCTCCCTTCTGGCTCCTGTCTGGCCGGTTCTTCCACATTGGATGGTAGGAGGGGGCAGCTCTTCCTCCCCCCCCCCCCGCTGCTTCTCAAAGCCCCTCCCCCTTCACAGATGACACTCCCACCGAAGCCTTTGCAGCCGAGCAGCTGGAGGTCGGGCACCCGGAGGAGGAGGAGGAGGAGGAGGAGGAGGAGGAGGAGGAGGAGGAAGGCCACGCACCCACTTCCCTTCCATTGCACCCTCTGGAAGGACCCCCCCCTCAAAGGCCTCCCTGCTCGGAGAGCATGGCTGAGTCTGCCTTGGGGGACGGTAGGTGCCCCCTTATCCAGGAGGCCTCCCGCTGGCCTCGGGGGGAGCGAGGGGGTAGCATGGACGGTTGGTGGGTGTGGATGGGGATGAAGGTGGTCCTTTCCCCCTTTCTTCCGGCAGTGGAGACCCTGCGGAGGCTCCTCCTGCACAGCTTCTTGCCCGCCCAGGACTCCGAGACGGAGGATGACCTGACCCCCACCCCTTCGGGGCTCGGCCACAAGCGGCCCTGGGGCTTGGAGGCCTCTGCGCAGGAGGGCCTGACCGGGCCCCCGTCCTCAGGCCCCACCAGCGATCCCGGGCCGGGCGAGGGCCAGGAGGCGATGGCGCCCCCTATGGCCCAGGCAGGCAACCAGCAGCCTGAGAGTCCGAGTGGCTACCTGGTGGTGCGGAAAGGTAAGTGCGGGGGAGGGGAGGCGTGACTGGCGGCAGGTCCAGGGTCCTGGCCCGCCACGCTTGGCGGTCTTTGGGGAGGGGCTTGGCACCCTGGCTTGATGTGCAGCGAGTGACAGCTGGTCTTCGGAGCTGGTTGGGTTGATAGCCCGGGGCACAACCTCCGCCTGGAAAGGGCTCAGCTGCGGCCAGTCTGGCCGATTCCTCTGGCTTTGCTCTCCTCCTCCTCCTCCTCCTCCTCCTCCTCTTCCTCGCCTGCCTTCTGCTCCCTCTGCTTGCTTCTCTGCTGCCTTCCTGTGGGTGACGGGTGCTGGACCCCCCTGGGTGACCCCCCATTGGTGACCACTGTTGTTTCTCCTCCCCCAACCCAACCCCCCCATACACTTTCTCTTTCCTGGTGTCTCTTGCACAGCTGAGGTGGAGGGCAGTAAAAGTGCTCAGCTCTCGATGGCGAAAGACAGCCAGGCGGGAATTGACGCCGGAGGCCCCCCTAATGCAGATGGTAAAGACCAAAGCTAGAAGCCTCCCCCCCCCAGATTGTGCAAAGGACTTCTGTGTCCTTGGGGGGGGATCAGGGCCACTCTGGTCTCCGAGGCTGGGGGTGGGCGAGGGAGGGCCCTGTGCCGGGGGGAGGGGGAGACAAGGGGGCTGCACCACACAGCGTCTGCTTCCCTTCAGCATCACTGGGCTATTTGATGAAATCGATATAGTCACCATCTAACGTGTGTGACTCCGGGCGCTGCACACAAATGCACAAAGCCAAAGAATCGCCCTAATCAAAGCCATTCAAGCACTGAGTGACTTTAGAGTTGCGTTTCGAAGCAGCAACGCAATTCAGAAGGAAAAGCCCCTTCCTCGCGGCCTTCCGAAGGGGGAAGAGGGGCCTGGCTTGGCTTCAGGTGCTCCAGTGAGTTTTAGGCTGACCGAACGTCTTGCGTTGCCTTGAACTTACAGCGGGGTTTGGCCCAGCAAGGGGAAGAAGAGGTTTTGCCCAAGGAACTGAAAACCCACTTGGGGCCTTTCAGGGCCTGGAGCCCCTTCCCCAAAACAGGCCCTTCTGAGTCACCCAGCCTGCAAGCCTCAGCCATCCCCCTCCTCCTCCATCCAGGAAACTGTTTCTACTTAAGCCTGCCGGCCGACGTCAAGGAACCCCAGGCAGGTGCCAAGAGCGCCGGGGAGACAGTGGACGCTTTGAGCCGGGCACCATCCTTGCCTACGGCGGTGCCTTTGCCTGGCTGCCAGGAGAGCACCAGGGAGACCCCGGCAAGGGGACTGAGCATGGCAGAGTTCCCTGCATCCAGCCAGGGCGTGCAGGACGTGGATGCCATCTTCCGGACAATAGACCAACTCGCGCGCAAGCTGTCCAAACTCAAGGTGAGTCGGGATGAGTGAATGAGGCAAAGTGGACGGGGAGGTTGCATGCCCAGGGGCGATGGGGGGTAGGGAGAGGTCCTGGTGCCCCCTCGCAGCTCTCTTCTCCCCTTGCAGGACGTGGAAGGGGCATACCAGCGGCTGCTGCTGCGGCAGCCCCCACCGAAGGGGCACTCCACCGCCCAAGCCACCCCTGGGCAGGGAAGCGTATCCCCAGAGCTGAGCCGGATGTCGCCCGGCCCCCGCCGAGGGTCCAGAGCCAGCCCTCCGTCTCTGCCTCCCTCCCCACAGTCCCCAGTGGCTGCCAAGCCTGGTACGAGGGCTTGAGGGCCTCGGTGCCCCATCCCTGCCCGCTGTCCGCCCGGGGACTGAGGCCATTGTCTTTGCAGACGTGAACGGGCTCTCTCTGGCCCTGCCGGAAGACGGCTCCCAGGAAGTGACCCTGTAGGGCAGGAAGGCCTCTGTCAAGGAAGGAAAAGGCACCTCCAGGCGATGCCTCCTTCACCCTCCCACCCCTCCTGGCCCGTGCTGAAGATGGGAGGTGGCCACGGATGGGACCGGCGGCTGCCAGAGTGAAAAATGGCGAAACCAAGGAGGAAGCAGAGAACTGGACCCGGCCTCGTTGGGAAGCAGACTTTGGCTTCGCGTGAGCCGGAGGCTTCCCCAACTGGAGCGAGCGAGCAATAGCAGACTCTCCACTCTTTCCCCTGAAACGTAAGGAGCCCCCGTCCCTCCGCCTGCAGACTTTGGGGTTCAGCCCTTCGTTTTGTCCCCTAGATGAATTGATGGCGTGCTTGCACGTTGGCTATGCGTGAGAGTTGTGTAGACACACACGTGCCCTGCACAGGAGAGCGGGAGCATATTCTGTATAATTGCACTTTTGTTTTCCTTCACGTCTTCTCTCCGTGGGGAGGAAAGTCTGGCCGGGGAGGGCCGCTGCCTCCAGACCTTCTCCGTGGATATAAATATGTATGTATGTGGATTGAGGTTTTGTAAATACAATAGGCAGCTGTTTCCCTCTGGCTGCTTTTGGTTTTTGTACTTGTCTCCGTTCCTCAGCTCCTATTTCCAAGGCTCTTTGCTGAAGGGCTGATGGGGGGGGCTTTTGAGGCTGGGAAGACCCCCTGCTGAAGCAGCCGGGGCTGCCAGACACCCCCCCCCAGGTGGCCCCTCCTCTGGCTCTTCTCAGGCTGCTGCCAACCAGCTCTCCTCAGACCCTTCCCACCCCTGGAGTTTACGCACCAGTTACAATGCTGAAAGCCAGTTTTATTTTATTGCTTTCAGTGTTAAATGCTTTTTCAACAGAAAAAAGTAAAATATTCAACCTCTTGCACGTGAGAGAGGTCGTGACAGCTGTCCCTCTGGAACGTTAAGCCTGCCAAAGCCTGGAGAAGGGAGGGGTGTGTGTGAGGGGGGCTTCCCTGGCACACTCACAAGGCTCTAATTGTGCGTTTGCACATTGGGCTCGTGTGGCACGGAGGGGCCCCCAACTGCTCCTTGGAGCTCTTTTGTCCCCTGTCTTTGAGTTGAAAAGCAGAGGGGTGGGCTTGGAGGGTCTTCCCTGGCGGCGGGGAGGCCGGTGCCCACCCATGGATCTGGACCACCCAGCCAGAGAGGAGGGGTGCCCCCCCCCATTGAATTGAATTGAACCTTTATTGTCAAAGTACAACTATGTATACATTGAGATTGGCTGAGCCTCCCTTCGTGCCCCCCCCAACTCACAGTGACAACAAACCCACCATCTTGTTACACCATGTGAGCTAATTGCACAACCCACCGGCCTGGCAAGTCAATCACGCATAAAGTTATTTCCCCTTCAAGAGCCTGACAGCCCTGTAACTGTAACTTTTTACACCAGAAGATAATTTCAGATTTTCTCATGTGGCTTTTAATGGGCAGAATAGAGAAATCCGCCCTTCCAGCTTTGTGAGGAGAGTCGACAAGGGAGGGGGGGCTTCTCTGCCCCTCTGCCCTCGTGCCAGTCCTGGGGGCTCTACCCCGGAGGTTTGGCTTGGAGCTTCCGGGTGCAGGATCCTGGGCGAGAAGCTGGGCTGGCCTTACTGGGCAGCGGCCACCAACTCCTCCTCCGGCTTGGAGGCCTTGGGAAGGGGGTCTCGGGGCCCCATGAGCTCCTGGATCCTGCAGTAGGTCTTGCTCTCGGGCGGGAAGAGGTTTTTCTGGGAGGGTCAACAGAAAGGGTGGGGACCCCAAGTGAGGGCAGGGCTTGAGGACTCCTGGTGGCAAGGAGGGGGGCTGCCCACCCCCTTGGATCGGCAGGGACTCACCGCCAGAGAGAGATGCAGGAGGCCGGTTGGCCCCTTCCCCCCAGGAATGATCCGGCTGACCTGGTACTCCACCGTGGTCAGGAAGGCCTTCAGGCCGCTCTCCGAGATGTGGTTGCCTTGGGAGGCAAGGAGGGGAGGGTGGTGGTCAAGCTCCTTCTGCCATCTTGGAGCCCCTCCCAAGCCCTGCTCCCCAACATACGCATGAGGTTCAGGTAGATCAGAACACGGTTTCCCTGAAGGAAAACCTGCCCCTCGCGGTGCTCCGCTGGTTCCAGCAAGGGATTCATCATCTCGGTGGGCTCCAGGATCTGCTGCGGGGGGGGGGGGGAAGGGGGGGCAAGCCAGGCAGGTACAGTAGTTGCTGCAGGAGTGGGGGAGAGGACGGTACGGCTGCCCCCCCCCCCTCAGCCACTTAAGATTCCGGCCAGGTGGGACTGTTTGCAGAGGAGAGGCAGACCTTGTTCTTAAGGGGGGGGAGGGTTGAGGCTCAGCCACCCATGCTGGACTCGGTTAGAGCCTGGGGGGGGGGTTCACCTCCATTTCCAGGATCTGGGACCGCTTGTCCTTGGAGCCCAGCTTCAGTCCCTTGGCCCCCTTCACTTTGGGATCAACCGGGGGAGCGGCTGCGGGAGAGAGGCAGAGTTCAGGGCTTTGGGGGAGGCCTCCGAGGCCTGGGGAGCGGGAGGGGCCAGGAGGCCCAGCCAGAACCTTTCTTGGATTGCTTGGCGTCCTCCTTCTTGGCTTGGGCCGCCGGCGCTGCTGGTGGCTGTGCGGGAGCTGCTCCGCCCACTGTGCCCTTCTCCTCCTTTTTGGTGGGTTCCTGGAAGAGGCCAGACGCCCGTCTCTGCCTGCCGGGGGCGCTCTGCGGTCTCTCGATGCCCCCCCCCGGCTCTCTGCCCCAGACACCCCCCCCTGTCCTTGGGATAGCTCGCCTTCTTCTTAACGACGGCCTTGGCACCCTTGGCGGTCTGCAGCCTGTCGATGGTGGTGCTGCTGAGGTGGCTGGCCGGGCGGTCGCTCTTTAGCTCCAAGTGTCTCTGGGGCTGAAGGGAGAAAAAAGGGGCTCAGAATTGGGGAGGTGGGCTTGGGGGACTCTGCCTCTGCAGAGCCTCTGACTCATCCCGTCCCCCTTCACAGGGCAGGGGTGCCTGTGCCAGTTCAGCCTCTCTTTCCGAGCGAGAGATTCTCCACGGCTGGGGGGGGGGGCAGCGTCCGAGGACCAGCTGCTCACCAGGCGGCCTCTCTCCTGGGCCTCCTTCTCCAGCAGCAGCCGTCGCCTCTCCACCACCTCCGTGTGGGTGAGGGCGAAGGGCCCGAGCACCTGCAAGGCAAGCAGCCGGCTGAGGGACCACTCCTCCTTGCCCTCCAGCCGCCCTGGGGCCCCGGCTCCTCCCAGCACGGACCTCAGCCAGCTTCTGGGCGCCCTCGTCCCCGATCTGGTTATGCGCCAACGACAAGGACAGCAGAGACCGATTGAGCCGCAGGCCCTGCACGGAGAGAGGGGCACCTGAGGCGGGGCTCAGCCTTTAGCCCCCCTCCCCCGTGCCCAGACGGCCTCCCCCTTGCCTGGCAGCAAAGGGCTGCCCCCTCCCCACCGCCGGTCCTCAGTAGGACAAGCCCGTGTGCCAAGCCTCACGTTGGCGAGGTGGGTGGCCCCCATGTCTGTGATGTGGTTGTAGCTGAGGTTGATGGTGGCCAGGTTCTTGTTGGAGCTGCGGAGCGAGGAGAGCGCCTGGCCGATCAGCAGCACCGCCTGGTCGTCGATGCAGTTGTTGCGCAGGGAGAGGTGGGCCAAGCTGGGGAGGAAGGGCAGGGCCGTGCGAGGGTGGGGCGGGCCACTCTCCCTCCCTCCCCCGGGCTCCTCCCGGGTGCCCACCGCAGGAGGAGGCCAGGGGAGCAGCGGCAGCCGCGGCAGCCGGGTCCCGGGCCCGGGGACGGCTGGACTCGCCCGAGGGCCCCGGCAGCAGGGGAGGGGGGGGCCCGGGGCCTCACCTGCTCTCCTCCGAAAGCAGCTTGTAGAAGGAGCGCTCGGGCAGAGGGTTCCCTTCCAAGACCAGCGTCCTGCAGGGCGGCAGAAGAAGCTCGGCCGCTCGTGCCCGGCCCCCCCCGGGCCGCCCCGCCCGCCCCTCCCCAGCCGCGGGACGGGGTCACCTACTTGAGGTTGGCGCAGGCGGCCAGCACGGGCAGCAGGGCGAGGAAGGTGGCGTCGCTCAGGCCGACCTTCCAGAGGCTGCAGGGAGGAAGAGAGCCGGACAGTCCGGGCCGCCCCGCCGGACGCCGCCCCGCCGCCCCCCCCGCCGCGCTCGCGGGCTCACTCACTGCAGGGCCTGGAGGTGGGCGAGGGCCGGCAGGCACTTGGCCAGCACGCCCAGCATCTTCTCCTCGATCTTCCAGCCTGCGGGAGGGAGGGAGGGAGGCGGGCTAGAGCGGGCCGGGGGCGCCCGGCGGGAGGGGCGCGGAGGGGCCCCCCACTCACTGCGGACGAAGACCTCGCGGGCGCTCTTGGGGTCCTCGTGCTCCAGCTCCACCTGCACGGCCGGGCGGAAGTAGCCGTACTTGGCCTGGATCTGGGCCAGCGCCGGCAGCGCCTCCCGCGGCTCCCACGCCGGCCCCGCCCCGCCCGCGCCCTCGGGCTCCTCCGGGGGGGCTCCGGCGGGCGGGTGGGGGCGGCTGACCACGCGGGGGGCCTCCTGCAGCCCGGCGCGCGCGCACAGCTCGGGGAAGTCCAGCTCCAGGGCGCCGCCGCACACGTACTCCTCTGCGGGGGGAGGGGGAGAGGGGCGTCAGCGGGGGGGGCGCCGGGCGGGGCGGGGGGGGGCGGGGGGGGCGGCACCTTCGCCGTGCTCCGCCCTGCGCGCCGCGATGCGCGCCTCCTCCTCCTGCGCGGCGCTCTTGTCCTTGGCGCCCCGCTCGCCCTTCTTGCCCATCGCGGCGCCGGAGGCCGCGGCGTGGTCGTCGCCCGGCAACCGCGGAGGGGGGGCGGGCCGAGCGCGGGGGCTGACGGGAGCCGTAGTCCGCCCCGCGGCCCCGCCTCCCACGCCGGCGTGCGCGTGCCCCGGGCGTCCGGCCGGCCCTGCTGCCTGCGAGATGGCGGCGCCCGGAGCGGAGCCCGACGCGGAGCTGGAGGAGCTGCTGGCGAGTGAGCGGCCGGGCCGGGCCGGGCGTGGGCGGCGGGGCCCGCGGGGTCTGCCCGGCCGCCCGTCCGACCCGGCTGCGCTCTCTCCCTCCTCCCTGCAGGCGCCCTGGAGGACTTCGAGAGGGCCGCGCCCGGGGAGCCCGCCGGAGGAGGAGGAGGAGGAGGCGGCGGCGGGGGGGGGCAGGGCGGCGAGAGGAGCGCGGAGCCGGCGGGGGAGGCGCAGGTAAGCGGGGGGGGGGCGGGCGGGGGGGGGCGAGGGGGGCGGGGGTCCTTCCTCCCCCCCAGGCCAGGGCAGCCCCTGCAGCCTCCTCCTCCCTCGCTCCCCCCGGCAGGGCCGGCTGCTGGCCGCGCAGGAGACCTTCTTCCAGGAGCTCTTCGATGGCGAGCTGGCCTCGCAGGCGAGCGCCGAGTTCGAGCGGGCCATGGCGGAGCTGGCGGCCGAGGAGCCGCTGCTGGTGCAGCAGTTCGAGCGGCTCTCCGCCGCGGCGGGCAGAGTCGGTGAGCTCCCTCGGGGACCCTGGGGGCTCGTGCGGGGGTCGCGGGGCTCTGCTGGAGGAGAAGAGCCCGCGAGCGCTGCCGCCTCCGCCTCGTTGCAGGGAGCGACCCGGCGTCCCGCCAGGAGTTCACCTCCTGCCTGAAGGAGACGCTCAGCGGGCTGGCCAGGAACGCCGACGGCCTGCAGGTGCGCCCCTCTCCCCCGCCGCCCCTGCCCGCCCCCCCCCCGCGGGCCTCCCCTCCCTGCGGGCGGACCTTCCCAGCTGCCTCTTCCCCTAGAACTCGGAGGAGGAGGAGCTGAGCAGGACGATGGAGGGGCTCGGCCTGGAGGAGGGGGACGGTGGAGAAGGCAGCCTTTGGCCCATCATGCGCAGCATCATGCAGAACCTGCTCTCCAAGGACGTGCTCTACCCCTCCCTCAAGGAGATCACCGAGAAAGTAAGAAAAGCCTTGACTGGATTCAGCCACCACACCCCCAGCGACAGCAGCAATCCCCCCATCCCCCTTCCCTGCCACCCCGTCCAGCTCTTGCAGCAAGGCAGGGAAGGCGGCTGTCCCGTGGCTCGACATCATCCCCCACCCCCAGAAAGGCAGGAAGACCAGCAGGTGGGCCATCTGTGAGCTCATGGTGGACTTATCCCCCCCCCCAGTACCCCGAGTGGCTCCAGAGCCACCGAGACTCCTTGCCCAAGGAGCAGTATGAGAAGTACCGGGAGCAGCACAGCGTCATGGGAAGGATCTGCGAGCAGTTCGAGGCTGAGCTGCCCACGGACGGTGACCCGGAGCACAGGGCCCGCTTTGAAACCATCCTGGACCTGATGCAGCAGGTAAGGGGCCGGGTGGGCCGGGTGGGGGGTGACACGTCGGGCTGGGGGCTAATTGTGCCCTTTGCCTTCTAGCTGCAGGACCTGGGGCATCCTCCCAAGGAGCTGGCTGGAGAGTCGGTGAGTGTCTGTTTGGCTGCCCTCTCCCCCCCTCCTTCCTCAGGCTTGGATTCAGAGCTATGGTCTTAACCATCAGCCTTGGCGTCACAAAGCGAAGGGGAAGAAAGTGGGCAAAGGGGGCATTTCCAAGCCTCAATGTGCCTGTTTCTGGAGGACGCTCTTTAGGGCAGCTTGAGCCAGCTAAAAGCTTGTTCTTCCTGAGGGACACAGCACCTCACTCTCTGCAGAGAAGCGCTTCTTTGTTGTGAACAAACGTTCCTCCTTTTCCAGCCGCCTGGCCTGAACTTTGACCTCGAAAGACTGAATCTGCCTGATACTGGAGGCGTCGGAGGCGAGCAGTGCCAGATTATGTGATCTGCTCCCATGTCAAAGGGACTGAGGAGATGGGAGGGCTCTGTGGTGGGTTGAGGTGTTTTGTTTCTCCCCCCCCCCCCTTTTTTTCCCCCCTGTCATCACCAGGTGCCAGAGGCTGGCTGCCTTTGCTAAACCCGGCACGTGGTTTTGCAGGGATTCCACAAGACACGTAACAAGCCAGAGTGATGATACCCTGAAGTCAGGCGCCCAGCATTGCCGCTTGGCTTCTGAAGAGACTAATTGCACTAATTGAAGGCCCCAGGAACGTCCCTTCCTGCCTGCCTGCCCCAGTTGATGGACAGGGTTTCTCTGGATGGGATGAGGTTGCTGTCAATGCAATAATCAGGCCAAGGGAGGAGATGGTGGCTCACGAGAGTCCTCTGCGTGAAGGGAAACCTCCTGCATCCACTTCTGAAGGCCCAGCTCTGCTGCTCTTCTCGGGCAGCTCTGGCTGTGACCCGCAGTTCAGTGTCTGTAACTGGAGCCACCCCTTTCCTGGAGCCCCAGCCGGTCACAGTCTGGATCGGGGAGCTAGAGGGCCCCTTCTGGTGATGCCAGGCCAGCTGTCTGGCTCACTGGACTTGCCCAGTCAGTGTGGGGCTTTTTTTTTGCTGTAGCCCCAAATATTAACATTCCCCTGCCCCACATTAGTGCTACTGCTTTGTGAACTGCCTGTATGGGGAGATAGCTGGGCAGCAGGCCGCCTTTGCCACTGGCCACAAGGGTGTTTCTGCCAGTGGCTGATGCTGCAGGAGGCAGAGCTGCTCTCCTTGGCTGAATCTGGCCGGACTGAATGAGGTTTGGGAAGAGCAATTCTTGAAATAAAGGTGGAGGTTCATGGTTTCAAGTCGTGATTATTTCTGTTAATCATTGTGAGCAGAGCAAGTCCCTGGTTTCAAATCTTGAGCGCATGAAGCCTGTAGCAGCTCAACTTGCAGCTATAAACTACACAGGTCCTGTACAGGGTGGGGAAAATGGACCACTAGCAGTCTAGCGGTAACTTTTTAGGACTAATCAGGGCGAATCCAAGTTGTAGACACATTGAATGGGTGTATGACACTTGGTGGTCTATCAGATGCTTCTTCCTCTTCTGTGGCAGGAAGCAGGGCAGCTTATTTTGGGGGGTGCAAATCCTAACCAGGGATACAAAATCATGAAGGATTTGTGGTGGCTTTTGTGTGAACTGGTTTGAGAGCGATTATGGTCTGTCTTAGCCTCCGATCACCCACCCTCCCCCAACCTTCTAGAGTCGCTTGGAAAGGAGCTGCTTCCCTCAGAGCTGCTCCACTTGCTCTGCGGGGGAAGGCCGGCTGGCCGGACCTGCGCACGGGCACCTTGGCGCAAAAACCCTTTGGCTGCCCTTTTAGTCAGGGCAGAAGGACTTTGGCCCGCCACGGGCTCTGCCTCGGGAGAGGGCGAGATGGGAAGCCGGCTGCCTCCGGACAGAGGTCCCGGAAGTGCCCAAGGCGAGCCCGGGAGGCCTGCCCGGAACTCCCAGATCAGGCTGTGAAAGTGCAGGAACCGGCCGTCAAAGTCCCAGTTGCGCCCGAATCGTGCGAGGGCGGCTCTGCTTCGGTGGTCCAGCCTTGTGTGTGGGGGGGGGGGATGCTCCCGCGGAAAGACCCGCGGCGGTGGTGATTAAGCCCCGCGGTGCTTCCGGGCTTCCCCGTGCAGCCAACCGGGGCTCGCTCTCTATGGTTTTTCCTGCCTGGGCTGCCGCTCTGGCCAGGCGCCTCCAAGGCGCTTCCGGGTTTTTCTACATGTTCCCCGCCTCTGCCGTAGAGCCGCGGGGGGGGGGACCGTAAAGCGCGGCTGTCGTGAAGAGCGGCGGCCGCGGAGGAGCCGGAAGGAGACGCGGAGCGCCGGTTGGGTGACAAAATGGCGGCGGCGCCTGGACGTCCCGGGGGTAGCACCGGCGACGGGGCGGCGGGAGCAGGCGGAGGAGCCGCCGCCAGAGGTACCCGAGGAAGCCGGAGGGCGCTGACGGGCCCAGCCTCGGCCCCGGTAGCCGGCCCGGCGCCGCTTCCCCCGGCGTATCCCGGGCCGGGCTTGCGTGCGGGGCAGCGGAGCCCGCGCGGGAGGGAGGCCGCCCGGAGCAGCCGGGAACGGCCCCGGAGCAGGGCGGACGGAGCGTCCGGGGAAATCCGGCTCTGAAACGCCGTTTTCTCCCCTCCCCCCCCCTTAGTCTGATAGCCGGTTCTCCGCGCGGGTTCCCGGGTGCTGCCGAGCCCCCCCCCCCGACGGAAGAGGCGGCGGGACAGGTGAGCCTGGGGGGGAGGCTTTTCGAGGGGGCGGACGGAGCTCGGGAGGGGGCGGAGGGGCTCCGGCTGCCAGTCTCTCCCCGGGCGTCCCCCCCCCCGTCCCGGCCGAGGCTCCTCCCTGTGCGTCGCGGCCTCCGCCCCCCCCCGGGAAAGCGGCTGGGCTCCCCCCCCACCCGAGCCCAGGGCGGGCAGGAGCCTCCGCCGGTCCTTCTGCGCGGCGCTTTCTGAGCCCCCTCCCAACCCCGCCTGCGACCCTCCCCCTTTTCTGCGTGGCCTCCCTTGGAACGAGGAGAGAAGGGGGAGGGGGGCTTTTCTCCCCTCGGTCCGGAGTGCCGGGGTGGGGGGGGGCAGACATCCCCCGTGCCTCCTGCCGAGGGCTTTTCCTGGGACGAAGCGGAGGGCGGGCCACGATCCAAGAAGCCGCCGGTCTTCCGGAACAGGCCTCGAAGGCTCCACACCTTCCCAAAGAGATGCTGGGCTTGAATGGCCCTGGAGCCGGAGCTGCCTCCTCCAGCATAAACTGGCCAGGAGGTTAAGGAGGGTCTCCTCCTCGTTTTTTGGTGCCTGCCTTTGCTGGAGCTGGTGGGGTGGGGGGTGTTTCTGGCTTCTTCTGTACAGGGCGTGGTGCCTCTGTTGTTACCACCCAGGAGTCACGTCTCAGCTGGCATTTGGAGACCTCTGTTTATTTGGATACTGTTGCTCAAAAGCGTAGGTGTCTTTAAAAGGATGATTCTTGTTATCAGCCACCTTGGCAACCACCTGGCTCTACGGAGGACAAAGTATCTTAAATAAGCAAAGCGATCTAAACAGAAAAATAAACACGGCCGATCCCCTTCTAGAAACCTTCCTTATGAGTTTTCTCGTCAAGGGCTGGTCGGACTCGGAGGCATTTGGGGACCTGCTTGGGCCTTGAATATAAGGATCTTGAAAAGAGCGCCTCCGTGCCCCTCCCTCTGCCTCTGCGGGGGCCATTCTCGAGAGAAGGTGTCAGAGCAGAGTCCCAACAGAAGGACTCTGATGTTGCGCCTGCTGGTGCTCCAGGTTTTGCCAGGCGCATCTGCTCTGGTGCTATGTGTGAATGTGGAGAGGGCTGCAACTTTGCAAGGCCATCTGTGCACCCGGCTGCCTCCTTCGCCTGGGTGCGTCAGTGCGATGTCTGAAGGCAGGTCTTGGGCGAATTGGAGCAAAATGGACTTGAGAGCCGGGATCAACACTGGGGGTTGGGAGATGGATCGGTCGTTCTGATTCTTCCTTTGGATTTGCCCTTTCCTGCATCTGCCCCGTGCCACAAACGGTGCAGTTCACCTGTTGCCCTGTTTCCTTCTCTTTCTCTTAGGGCAAAGATGTCAGACGCGGGGAGTGGCACAACAGAGGAGAAAATGAATATGCCTAACGGTAAGAGCAGAGAGAGATGCAGAAACATTTCTGATGTTCGTTGCTGCTTGTAAGACTGTGAAGGCTCTGGGCCATTTCACTGAGCTGTGGCTGGATGGCAGAGTGGGTAGGAGGGTCCGGCCCGCCTCCCACAGAAGCCCAACGTCTGTCCGTCTCCATGCTGGGGAGCAGGTCCTATGCCAGGCAGGATCACAGCGGCTCTTTCCCTGCAGCTGTGGGCATTTGGGCACGGCCGCCTCTGGGGAACAGCCTTGTGTACAAGAAGGGTGCTAACCCGGATGTGGTCTTCACACACAGGAAGCTTGTCCAGCAGTCCGGAAGAGATGTCTGGAACCACGGAGGGGCCCGAGACGTCTTCTGGGGTGGAGGTGGAGGCTTCCGACCTGAGCCTCAGCTTGACAGGGGACGAGGTGGGCCCCAGCCAGACTTACACGGAGAGCTCCACCGAAGAGAAGGACTCGGACAGCATGGAGGAGACCGGGCACTACTCCATTAATGAACTGAATCGGACCTATGACCGCTCTCCCTCGGAGGAGGAGGAAGAGGAGGAGGCAGAGGAAGAAGAGGAGGAACAGCAGCAGGAGGAGGCAGAAGCGGAGGCCCAGCGTTCCCGCTGGCGAGCACACCGCAAGCGCCCCAACCAGGACAGGGACTCCTCGGAGGACGAGCGGACCCTGGAGGACTGGGTCGCCTCGGAGACGATGGCGCTGCCCCTGCCACGCTGGCGAGCCCTCCAGGCCCTGCGGGAGAGGGAGCTCGGCTCCAGCGCCCGCTTCATCTATGACGCCTGCGGGGCCCGGCTGTTTGTGCAGCGCTTCTGCCTGCAGTACGGCCTGGAGGGCCACGGGGGCTGCGTGAACACCCTGCACTTCAACCAGCGCGGGGCCTGGCTGGCCAGCGGCAGCGATGACCTCAAGGTGGTGGTCTGGGACTGGGTGCGCAGGCAGCCCGTGCTGCAGTTCGAGAGTGGCCACAAGAGCAACGTCTTCCAGGTGGGGGGCTTGGGGATTGGGGCAGGGTCTTCCAGCGAGGCGGAGGGGCTCCTTTCTAGCTCTCCCAGAGGCTGCCAGCCTGGAGGGATGCTGACTGGGGCTCTGGAGAGAGCTCTGCTGGCTGGTGGGGCGGAGGGGGTCTGGCCTTGGGCCAGAGCCGCCCTTCTCTTGCCAGCCCCGGCTGCTTTTGTCCCTGCAGGCCAAGTTTCTCCCCAACAGCGGAGACTCGACCCTGGCCATGTGTGCTCGGGATGGCCAGGTCCGCGTAGCCGAACTCTCCGCCACGCAGTGTTGTAAGACCACGAAGCGGGTGGCCCAGCACAAGGGCGCATCGCACAAGGTGAGGGGTCTCCTCTGCTCCCCCTGCCCACTCCCCCGTGAGGGGAGGAGCTTTTGGTCTTCATGAAGAGTCTCTGGCTACCACTTCACCAGGAGGGCACCCCAAAACGCAGGCCCGGCTCTGTTCCTTCTCTTGGGACATCCCTGGGGAGGCACACTTACTCTCTTGAGGGGCCACAGTGGCAAAATTCTAAACTGCGGGACTTTCCTGCAAAATTCTTTGAAATGTTGGGGCCGGGGTGCCAAGCCAGGCGACTCCGGAAGCTCTTCACCTGCCGATTTCGGGACTGCATTCCTCTGGCATCATTAAAAGGCACCCCAGCTCAGCCTCTCTGTCCCCCAGCTTGCCCTGGAACCGGACTCCCCTTGCACTTTCCTCTCGGCGGGAGAAGACGCCGTAGTTTTCACCATCGACTTGAGACAAGACCGACCGGCTTCGTAAGTGGGTAGCTCAGCTGCTGGGGGCTCCCACTGAGGCGGCCCAGGGTGCTGAAGGCCTGGCTTTGTGTCTCTAGGAAGCTGGTCGTGACCAAAGAGAAGGAGAAGAAAGTCGGTCTCTACACCATTTACGTGAACCCAGCCAACACGTACCAGTTTGCTGTGGGCGGCAGAGATGAATACGTCAGGTCAGCAGAGCCCCCCCGCCATCCTGGTGTGTCTGGGAGACCCTGCTGGGCCCTTGGCCTTCAGCTGCGGTGCCACACTCGGGCCCCTGCTGCCCAGATAGGAGATCCGCCTTGTCCATGCTTGGGCTTTCATCATACCTTTAGCCCGAGGACTAGAAGCTTGCTTTTGACTGGGAGAGAACGAGGCTGGGGTCATCTGGAGACTTTCCTTTGGATCGCTGGTCTCAGCTTTCCTTTTCTGCCTGTCTCTGCGCAGGATCTACGATCAGCGGAAGATTAATGAAAACGAGAACAACGGGGTGTTGAAGAAGTTCTGCCCTCACCACCTGGTGAGACCTTCTCTTCTGCCACCCCCCAAGCTTCCCTCGCCCCCCTCCTGTCTCCTCTCCAACCCCAGCAGGGGGACTAAGCAGCTTGAGAGTCTTTCCAGAGGCAGCCCCAGACATCCCACAGAAGTTTGCCCCCCCTTCTCCCCCCCCCCCAGTTGTGGCTTTCCAGGCTCCGTCTTCATCTTGGGATCCTTCCCTTCTCCCCTCCCAAGCCTCGGATTCCTGTTTTGACAAAAATGGCTCTTGGGGAAGGAGAACGGAGGAGCAAGCAGGAGCTGACAGCCCCCTCTTCTGGAGCACAGACTTCCCTGTTGTCTTGGCAGGAAGCAGGCAGCCCCCCCCACCTCGGTCCCAGGGGAGGCTGCCTTTGAGCCCCGCCTAGAGGCGCTTTGCATGGTGGCCTCTAAATTCTGCCTCTCGATCTCTTCCAGGTGAACAGCGAGTCAAAAGCCAACGTCACTTGCCTGGTCTACAGCCACAATGGCTCAGGTAAGGGGCCGCGGGGAGCCTGGGTCCTCCGGGGCTCAGAGGCTAAAGGCTAGAGCGGCCCCTCTGCCCTGGGGCCGGGCTGGACGGCCGCCCCCAGGCGCTCCCTTGTGCGTCTCTTGCAGAGCTTCTGGCCAGCTACAACGATGAAGACGTCTATCTCTTCAACTCCTCTCACAGCGATGGGGCAGAGTACATCAAGAGATACAAGGGCCACCGCAACAACGCCACAGGTGACCCCCCCCGGCCCTTCCCCGGTTGGCCGGGGGTAGCCTGATGGGGTTGGGGGAGGTTCCCAGGGCCCTTGGGCCAGGTCCCAGGCGGGTGGGGGCCTCCTTGGCAAAGCCGGCTGCCGTCCTTGCCCCCTTCTGGCCGGAGGAGAGAAGGGTGGGGCAGTTAAAGTGTCCCCCCCCCCTTGAGTGAACATCCATGTAAAATGGAGGCCAGGGATGCATGTAGAGGGCCCCATTTGCTGGGGGGGTCTCCTTCCGAGGGACCCACTTTTAAGCATCCGAATCAAAGGCAGCCCAGACGGTTTGTCTTCGGAGCGGGCCTTGCGAGGGGGGTCCAGAGCAGAGGCCACATGGGGGAGGGGGTGGCCTGGCCTGGCCTGAGGGTCTTTGGGTCTGCTTACAGTGAAGGGGGTCAACTTCTACGGCCCCAAGAGCGAGTTTGTGGTGAGCGGCAGCGACTGCGGCCATATCTTCCTGTGGGAAAAGGCCTCTTGCCAGGTGGTGCAGTTCATGCAAGGCGACAAAGGCGGAGTGGTGAGTGGGGCCTCGGGGCTGCCCCCCTGCAGGAGTGGGTCTGGCTCAAGGCTGCGAACCAAAGACGGGCAGGGGGCTCCCAGGTGCGCCTGTGGGGCCCAGTCCCCCCTGTCCCTGAGCTCGGTGGACCCTCCGCAAACCTTTGCAGCCCCCTCTTTCCGTCTCATTGCCCTTGCAGGTCAACTGCTTGGAGCCTCACCCCCACCTCCCAGTTCTGGCCACCAGCGGCTTGGATTACGACGTCAAGATTTGGGCCCCCACTGCAGAGATGCCCACCCAGCTCACCGGCTTGAAGGAGGTGGGGAGACTTCCAGGTCCTTCCCCCCCCCACACTAATCTGGGATCAGCCCCGCCTTCCCAGGGGACCCCTGTGCCGGTCTGCAAGCTCACTCTGCTGCTGCCCCCCAGGTGATCAAGAAGAACAAGCGGGAGCGGGACGAGGACAGCTTGAACCACGCGGACATGTACGAGAGCCACCTGCTCTGGTTCCTCATGCACCACTTCCGGCCGCGGCGGCGTCACAGGGTGAGCGGCCCTCCCGCCCCAGGCTCAGACTGTTTCTGGGACCCCTGAACAAGGGTCTGCCCTGCCTCTCAAAGGCCCGGCAGCAGCTTCTCCACTCGTCTTGCAGTACCACGTAGGGAGGAGGGGTCCAAAAAGAACGGGGCGCCCGTGACGCTGAGGCTGCTTCTGTTCCGCAGCACCAGCGAGATCCAGGCACCGGAGCAGCCGACAGCGACTCTGAGGACTCCCTCAGCTCCTCAGACAGCTTGGATGAAGACGAGGAAGGCCCGGACCGGGTGCAGTGCATGCCTTCCTGAGACCCCTGGAGACACGGAATAGGCTGTGGGGACGCCTGCCCTGTTGAATTAGCCACCTTCTTCCTGCTTTAGATGAGAGACCAGCCCTGCTTAGCAGGGGGGCCTGCTCGGCTCAGCTCCCGCCCTTGGACTTTGCGCTCGCAGCTGGGGGAGGGGGCCCTGCTTCCCCTTCCTCTCCCTTTCGGCCTCCGCTGCCCTTTTCGGCACCAGTCTTCCCAGAATTTGGGGGGGGGTGGATGCCTGGCTGCAGTTGCCACCTGTTCCCTGCGAAGCTTCTTTGGGGTGGGGGGATGAGCTGGCTTGATTCCTCTCCTTTCCGTAGGGGTGGGGGCTCCAGGAGCACCTTGGAGATGTACCTTTATCTCACCCCCCTCCCAAAGACCCGACTGCTGCATGTTGCGTCCAGAATGAGCAACTTGGATTCTGCTCTTTCAGTGAAAATTTGGGGGCTTTGTTCCCTCTGGGTTTGCTTCCCCCCCCCCGGTTCTTTCTTTCTTTTGGTGTGTTTTTTCTTCAGCAGCTCTAGGCACAAAGGCCCTTCCCTCCCGTCTAGAGCCGCCTTGGTTGTCGAGAAGGGCCACTTGGTGAACTCCTGGGACCCTAAAGTTGAAAAGGTTTGAAGGCAGCCACCGAAGCCGCCTTGGGCTCCAGCCTGGCAGCTGCCCCGAACTGGAGGCGAGGAGGGGGGCGGGTGGGCAGCCCCCGCAAGGGAGTCGCTCTGGCAGCCCTGCCAGCAGCCTTGTTTTTTTCCCTTCACCTTCAGGATAATCTCTTGGTTTTGAAAGCAACGTTTTCCCCGATTGCTGTTTAGAGGCCTAATTTTATATGTATTAAAACAAGACAAGAACCAAATTAAACTTGGATGTTATCAAGTTAAAATTATTGTAAAAGTTTAAATATATATATATATATATATATATATATACATATATATATAATATAAATGCAATAAATGGAGAGACCTAGTGGTATGTACGGCCAGCATCTACGCTTTTCCTTGCTCTCCTGTGGCTGCCTCGGTTCCAACGTCCACTTGGCCTCGTCTCGGCTGTTCCGCCTCCCCTGCCCCTCGCCTGGGCATTCGTCTTCCTGCCTCTCCCCACACGAGGGGCATTTGTGCCCTCCTCTCTCCCAAGGGGATGCAGGCAGCAAAAAACCCTTCCTTTCTTTTTTGGGAAAATTCTGTTTATATATATAATTGTCAGTTACTCCATACGTCGCGCCTTGAAGTGTCATTTTGAGTCTTAGTGTGTTGACTTTTTCTGTACTTTGGAGAGAGAAGGGTATTTTAAGTGGGGATATTTTAGCAAATGCTGGGACGTCCTTGCCTGCGCTTGGGCGGGGGCTTGACACTCCCCCATCCAGGGCATGGAGAGGGCTGCTGCCTGACCTGTGGGGCTAAGTGCCCTAGTGCCCAGCTTGTCCATGGTATCCTGGAGCCTAAAGGCCGCAGTTGGTTCACGGCCAGGTACATTACAGCTGGGTCTGGTTAATTTTAGCAGCAAGAAATACTGGCTGGGATTTGGAAAAGCAGCTTAAGGCAGGGTCACTGCCGCCAGGGTGCCCGCGCTGCCCTGTGGGTGCATGTGGGCACTAGTGCACAGCTTGACAGCCCTGCGAAGTAGGCCCTTACAGCTCCGTAGCTCGTTCAGATCGTAGTGGTGCAATTTTCCATCTGATGTACCAGAGCAGCGTATTTGGTTTCTTTCTTAAATGATTCTGCAATCGGAGACGAATGTGGGTTTTTTGAAGTTAGAAAAACTATTCTGTTACAATTCCTCTTTGCTTTTTTATTTTTGGTCCACTTGACAAAGAAAATAAGTTAATACTGAGCACTCCATATTATATTTAATATACATATATTTATAATATATATGTACACACAGTTAGCACGGTCTGAGCATCGAGGTCGGGGACGTTGGGAGGAAAGGTGGAGAGCTGGCAGCAGAGGGCAGGATTTGGGCCTTCTTGGAGCCACAGGGTCCTGGGAGACACACACATCCCCCGCTGAAGCGAGCCTGTCATCCCAGAGGAGGGCCCTTCTGTTTGGCCCCCCCTCGGTCTCCCAGAGCCCTCGGCCAGGACAAGGGCGCCTTGAAAAGCCTCTGCCAGAGGCGACCTGTGCAGAAGTGACCCATTTTACGCAGATTGGTTTAAAGCTGCTTTGCGCTTCATTTCATTTTGAGAAATTTGCTTGTTCCGAGTTCCACACCTCCCCTCACCCCCCCCCCCCCCCGGGATACTATTTTTACTTGGTGCTAATTTGCAGTGAGATCAGCACCAACTGTTCAGCTGTAAACACTGGAAGAGAAACATACTAATTTAAGGCCAGTTCGGGCGAAGATGAGTGCTCCAGGTTGGTCCTGGGTGGCCGGGAGCAGCCCTGACCTTGCGGGTGGAGCCAGCCTCCTGGGCACCGTGGCTGCCCCTCGGGTGGGGCAGAGGCAGGAGCCCCGGGGGAGGCTCGACCTGGAGCCATGGGTGTTTAGGGGCCTTGGGTAGGGGGTCTGCTCTGCCAGAGCCTCTGGCGGCCTGCATCTCATCTCTTGCCTGACCCCAAATGCCCGAAAGCAGATTGCAGTGAGCCTGGGAATTAAGTCCTCTTCCCCATTGTGGAAGGCCCCCTGTCCTTTCTGCCAGCTCTTTTCAACAATTGTGGCACTGCATGTGGGCCTGGCACCCCAAGGAGCCAGACCGCCTGCCCCCACCGACCCAGGCCAGCACCCGGGCTGCACGTGACGGACAGAAGTGGGGAAGGGCAGCGGGAGACACGGAGGTGGCTTTGAGGGAACACCATGTTAAAAACACAGTTCTAGCCCAGCTCTTTCTATGCACACAACGAGCACAACACGAGTGTCAGGAACGGTTACGCCGCTTGAAGGGGCTCGGGAAGCTGAGGAGCGCAGGATGTCAGGGCAAAACAAAAATATATTAAAACGCTTCGCATTCCAGTGCCAGAGAAGCAACTTGGCCGTTCCCCTAAGACCCCGTGGCCTTGCCAGGCTGGGTGCCGGCAGCTCTTCCGGGCCGGACGAACCAGAAGCTCTGCCAAAGGAGCCCCAGCCCTCTCCCGGCACCCCACAGCCGCCGGCCTGCCTCCGATCTCCTCCTGCCGGGTGTTCCTCGGCTGGCTGCCCTCGGGCCCCTGCCGGAGTGCCAGGAGGCCAGGCGGGGAGGGTGCCCTGCGGAGGGTGAGCTGCACGGGGTCTCTGAGCACAGGCGGGCAAAAGGCGCCAGCAGCACCCACATTTGCAAGTGCCACGTGGTGGCCGTTTTGAAGGGCAGGCAGCCAAGCCCCATGGCCTTGGCCCCGAACTGAAGCCAGCTGCCGGAGGTCAGCCGGGCTCCCGTCTGCACCCTGGAGGGGAGTGGGATTAGGGGCTCTGGCACTCAGAGGGTGAGCTGGCTTCAAGGGGAAAGAGCTTGGGTAGGAAGGGCCTGGGAGGGGGCTACTCCTTCCCCCAACGCCCCTTGTGCAGGGCAACACAGGGACTCGGTCAGAGGCCCCCTGGCTTGGCCCTTGGGTGCCAGCATGGCCCAAGGGGCGACTGACCCTCGCCCCCACCCACCCCCGCCAGAGGCACAGGAAGGGAGTCGAAAAGGAGGCACCCACGGAAATGCCTGGAGAGGCCATTGGGATGGGAAGCCCAGGGAAGGCACCTTGCGGACAGGCAGGGGGAAGGCGGGGGTCTGTGGCGGGGGGCCCTGGGCCCCTTGGTCCTGCCCCCTCTGCTCTGGGGAGGGGGGCCCTGATCTGGCTGGGAAGGAGCAGACGCCCCCCATCTGACCTCTCTTTCCAGTCCGTCTTCTGGATTGCTTGGACTTTCGCTTCCCCACCAGTGGGCCCTGGAAGAGCTGCCTATGCCCACACCCTGCCCCTGCCCCCCAGAAAAGGAGGGCTCTGTGGCTGGGCTATGAGGAAGCTCCACAACGCCCCCACCCCATCTTTCTAGGTCCAAGCTCTGCTAAGCAACTACAGCCATCACTGACTCCTACGGGGAACTGGTGGGGGGCAGAGCATCTCTAGGGCAGCTGCAGGAAATCCTGGCGTCCCTGGCAAGGGATGGCTGGAGGAACCCTCTCCCCACTTCTGCTCCTCCCCCCCCTTCCATCCCATCTCTTGCAAGCTCTTGGAGCAGTGGGCCGCAGGAGCTTGCCCCAGGGAGCAATTGTCTGGCATTCCTCTGGCACTGGTGCCAAGGCTCTCTACAGCCCCGCTGCCCCGCTCTCCACCTGCTCTCTTCCCCCCCCTCTCTTCCACTTCCTCATTCCTTGCAAAATTGGCCCCTGATCCACCTGTGGGTCAGCTCTTGCCCGGTGGGGTGGCGTTGGGGAGCAGCAGCAGCGGAGGGGTTGGCGTTACAGCTGCCCCCTCCTCAAACAGGCCTCAGCAGCCTCTCAGAACATGTACCAGCCAGTGACCAGGCTGAGAAATGGGGGAGGGGGAGGGGGAGGAGGCATGGACACCCCCATCTCCCTTTTCCCATGCTCCCCCTTTCCCCACCCGGCTGAGGCAAGGCAGAGACGGGCGTAAGCAGAGAGGAGCGAAGGGGGAGCAGCAAAGTGCCTGAGCAGGAGCAGTGGAGGGGAGGGGAGGTGGCAGTGATCCTTGGAGGTAGGTCCCTCCACGCACGCACGCACACGCACACGCACAGGGTTCAGGCCTTTTTGGGAGGGGGGGCCAGTTTGATGATCTCTTCCTCCGAGGGCTGCCGGATGATGTCTGTGGAGAGAGGTGGGCAGAGGTCAGCAGGGCTTGGGGGAGAAGGAAGTCCGCCCCACCCCCCTGCAGAGAGGGCCCTCAGTCCACAGTGGGGTGGGGGGCTCCTGACCTTTGTACTTTTTGGCACTGGGAATGCGGGTCAGCTTGGTGTCCACCTCGTCCTCCTCCGAGATCTTCAGCACTTGCGTGCGGTACTCCACCACCCTGGTCAGCAGGTCCGGCCGGCGGGAGATCTCAAAGATGTGCTCAATGTAGGACAGGTGGTCTGCGTGGGGGACACGGGCGCCATCAGGGCAGGGAGCGGGGACTGGAGCGCGGGGGGGGGCAGTTCAGGTGGGTCTAGGCTCCCCACGGGGGAACAACAGGCTGCGTGTGGGGCTGTGGCTGCTGTGGCAGCCTTGGGGGGGGGGCGTCTGCCAGCAAGTCAGATGAGCCGGGTGGGTGTTGCGGGGCGGTGTGAGGCTGCCTGTGGCTGGTGCGAAGTAGGGGAGAGCGAGCGGGTGGGCGATGTGCAAAGTCTTGCGTAGGCATCCAGAGGGGAGGGGGCCAAGCCGAGAAAACAGCTTTCCTTCTCTTCAAAAACAAATGACATCACTTAGCACCACGGCACCATCTGCCCCTTCCTCTTCCCTCCTGGCGGGCAGGCAGGGAACGCCGGGAAGGGGCTGGCAAGAGGGCAGAGAGCCCAGCCCGCTCGCTTGGGGATGAAGGCATCAGGGCTCTTCTAGTCCCCACGGCTGCTTTGGGGGGCCCACCGGGCATCCTGACTCCCCTTTGCCAATTCCCCCAAACGCCCCACCCAGTCAGCTGCGTTTAAATCTCTCTGCTCAGCATTGCTGGCACTCTTGGGGTGGGCAACCGAGGGGTTGCCTGGCACTGTGGAGCACCAGCAGAGACTTTGGGGGGCAGGCTTTCCACGAGCCTCCCGCCCTCGTCTGAACCGCGGCCACCCAGGGGACCTCCGTCCCTCCCAGTTCCCAGGCCACCATCTTGCTCTGCAGCACACGGCAAAGGGGCCTCCAGATTTTCCCTGGTCCCCCCTCCCCCTTCCCACCTTTGTCCAGTTTGTCGTGCTTCTCCAGAAAGCGGAACCAGTCCTTGCCGGTGGCGATTTCCTCGTTCTTCTCGCTGGGAATGTCCTCCTTGCAGGCCGACTTCAGCTGGTCCAGGTCTTCGTTGGTGATGTTCTCGGCCAGTTCCTCCAACAGGCTGCTGTACTCCGCCATCTCTGCAGCGGAGAAGGGGGGTTAGGCCCCGAAAGGCATTGCGGGAGTTGGGGCAACAGCCCGAGCCAGGCGCAGGTCTTTCTGTGAACGCCTCACCCGCCATCACAGAAGCGGGTGCTGCTTTGCCAGGCTGGGCATCGGCTGCGGCTGCTTCAACCTCCCAGTGCCATGGCTGAGCTCTTTGGGGGTCAGGAAAGGGCTGTTTGCTGGGCCCGGGGGGGGGCATCTGCTCCCCTCCCCTTCCTCAGCTTCTCTCCTACCTGACTGCAGCTGGAGCACCCAGCAGGCTGCCTGAGCAGTTAGGCAGATGGCAAGTGGTGCCTTGGAAGGCTCCCCCACCCCCGCCCAGAAGAGTATTCAGACTGACGGCTGGGGTGGGTCTCCCTGCTCTCCCCCCCCCCAGAACAGACTTCTGCATCCCGGCAGAAGCCTGATTTCCGCTCTGCGCTCTGCCCAGCGGCTTAGCGATGGGGATTAGAGCGTTTTCATTTGGAAAGGAAGACCACAGGAAATAATGTCCAGACAGGGGCAGCCCCCAGCTTTCCAGGGCACTTCAGAGCCTGACGGGGGGGGGGCATCTGGCCTTGGACGGGGAGGGAGCGATGGGCTGGGTCAGATGTGGGTCATGAGAATGTGCCTATTTTTTGCAAGAGGAAGGCGGCACAACTGCCCCCCGGGCGGTGTCCCTGCTAGGTGTTGTCAGCTCCCGAGGAAGAAGTGCCGCTATCCCCAACGGGTACCATCCTGTAAGGGGGTGCCGCATCCTTGAGACCCTGGCCACCCTCTGTCTTTCTGACTCCGCATCAGAAGCCTGAGTCCGGATGTCTTTCCAAGCTCAGCCACTTGCTTGGCAGTTGCTCCTGAGTGGGGGGAACCTTGCCTTCCAAGCGGGACCTGATCAAAGCTCAGCCCGTTGCTTGCTGACTGGCGTGGGAGGGGGCTTCCACCCTCCCCGCCGAGGGCAGCCTTTCTTTTCCTTCTCCCCCTCTTTGCCAGCAAAGGCAGAGCCGGCAGGGCCTTCCCCTTGGGGGCACCCCAATTCCTTTCCCACACAGATTCCTCCGATGTGAGCAGAGATTCTGGAGGCACAAAGGTGTTTATTTTCTTGAAAACAACCAAGGGAGCAAAGCACATCTTTCCCCTCTTACTTCTCTGAGAAACAGGCTCCAGCTCTGTTTGCCGGTTCAGTGCCGTTGCAGCTCCCTCTTAATTCGGTGATTTATTGTGCAGAGATAAACAGCAAATAAAAAGGTGAGTTTCCAGACAACAGTTAAGAGCTCTCCTTCCACACAGCCCACCTCTTCACTTGAAAAACGCGTTTGTCTAAAAGAAAGCCTCGCTTAGAGATGGTCGGCGAGAGAAGAGAACCGTGAGGTTGTGGAAAGCTGGATCTGTCGGTAACGCCCCAGGCTATCGTACCCAGAAACCCTGCAAGCACCGGAGCAATTGCCCAAGTCGTCCCCCCTCCCCGCTTTATGACACTCTTGTTCCTGCCCAGGAAGGAAATAAAAGCCATGCATGCCAATGTAAATGCCACCGCAGAACTGCCAGTTGTGCCACAGATGGCCTTCCTGTGCCTCTTGCAGCAGAAGCACCCAGGCGCCTCCTTCCAGAAGACCCATCTTCCTGCTCTTCTCCCCGACAGGTGGGGTGGCTACCATCGGGCCCAGCCCAGAGCGGTCCCCGGGGAGCCAGAAACCCCTCACCCCTGGCCAGGGCTGCGAGGGCGCCCCCTGCAAGCTCCTCAACCTGATCTCTTCGCCCGCCAGGCAACGGACCCACCCAGAACCCCCATTAATGAATCTGCTCCTGTGCAATTACTCCCACGCCTTCCCTGTAATTCTGGTGCAGCCGGGTTTCTTCAGGTAGCACCATCCAGGCCATGCCCAGGGAGGGGGGAAGCCACCACACATTCAGCCTCTGTTGGGGCTTATTTCCTCCAGCAAAAGCTGCCCTCCCAGAAGCGAAGCAAACCAGGCACTGCTCTGCTGCTGTCCCCCTTCCCTCTGTGCCTCTTGCTGGGCCAGTAGGGAAGTGTGGGGCCAGCCGGCAGGGGCAAAGGGGCTGGTGGCGGGTCCAACCTGCTCAGCATTCTCCTGGCTTCCCAGGAAGAGGAAATTCCTGCTCTGCTGGCCAAAGGCAGCCCCTTTCCAGATGGCCGCCTTGCCTTCCCTCAGAATAAATGGTGGTCGTGTGTGTGTGTGGGGGGGGGGTGTTGGCTGGCTGCGGCCAATGCAAATGGCTTGTCCGCCTTTCCTGCCTCCCTCGCCCTTCTCCTCTGGGCACGCAGCAGCAGCTGGGCTGGTGGGCACCCAGTCAGCTGCCCGAGGAGGAGCCCTGCCCGGCCCCCGTTCCCTGCTACCAAGGGCGGGCGGAGAGGATAGCCCAAGAGCACTCTGCCCCTTTTCATGCCCTGCACCCACCTCGTTGGGGGGGCTTGCCTTCTTTTCTTGTCCTTCCAGGGCCCCAAACAACGGCCTTCCCCCGCCCCTTCCTCAGACCTGCCAGGGGCCTGGCAGAAAATCCGGGGCCTGGCAGAGGCGGCTGGGAGCCAATGAGCTGGCACAGGACCTGCTGCACTTTTCCCAGGCTCCCGAACCCCAGGAGAGCCTCAGCCTGGCACAGCAGAGAGAGGGGGTGGGCACTTGGGACGGGCAGCTCAAGGCCAGCGGCAGAGCCACGGGTGCGGTGGGCATCCACCACCCATTGCAAGGCCCGGCAGCTCCTGCGCCATCTGCTTCCCCTGGCCCGCCCGGAGAAGTCGGCTAGTCTAAGGGGCTCAGAGACGCAGGAAGGTGGGTGGAAGGCGATGCGCCAGGTGGGCCTGTTTTTAAAATGCTTCATCTAGGACAGCTGCTTTTTGCTGGGGAGGGGGCTTTTGAGCCCCTCCCTGCAACACAGGGAGGTGGGCGACCTAGGGCAGCTTTTCCACAATCTGGTCATCCCCCGGAGGAGTTGGTCCACACCTCCCATCGTCCCTAGCCACTAAGGTCAAGCGTGCCGCGTTGCCTCTGGAAAGGCTTGGGTGCAAATCCTCACGTGATTCTGACGGAGGGGCCCTGAGCGGCCATAGGCCAGTTGTGCCTTCTTGGCATGTCCTGCAAGGGGCAAGCTGCAAGGGACGCCCTCAAGCCCCGCTCTTCCCGCCACACTCCCTCCCTGCTCCTTGCAAAACCCAGTCTGTCCCTTTAAGAGCCGAAGCCTGGCTTGCCTCCCGTTTTCTTCTTCCCTCCTGGCTCCTTTTTCCTTTTGTGCTGTGACTGGTCCCTTGTAACTCTGCAGGCCGAGGGCCGCTTTGTTCTGAACTTAAGTTATGCAAAGCACGTGGACGTGGAGGCCTGCAAAACAAGGCCAAGGGCCTTTAAATAAGTGAAGAGCAAAATGGCCAAGCTTTTAGCCACACGTGGGCTGAATGGAAGAGCAGGAAAGGCTGGATATGCAGGGATCCGTTGGGGGGCTGGAAAAGCATTTAAAAGAGGAAAGGAGCAAAAAAAAATTCTCTGCTTTGGGGAGGCAAGGGATCCTGCCACTCTCCTTAGCCAGGGAAAAAAACAAGGGTTTGGGTTGGTTCGTTTTTTTTGTCCTTCTGCTTTACAAAGGGAAAGGTTTTCTTTCAAGGCAGTTCTGGAGCTTAAAGTTTGGTTTTCTGTTTCTTTACAAAGCTGGGCAGCATTTGGTCAGAAAAAGGGGTTGGTTTATACAAAAGGTCAGTTTCTCAGGAAGCAAAAGACCACCACCCTATTTTGTCTAAGATGGTGCCTCTGAGGGGAATCCAGGGTCTCTGTAGTAGCAATACCATTTACAGATACATTTTCACTCTGACTGAAATAATCTTGCTTTGGAGGAGATACTTTTCGCTTCCCTTTATTTGCAGGAGAATACCTTGACGGTCCTCAGGAACCACCCAAAAGGCAGACAGTGGCAGATTAAAATTCTTTGTTCGGTGGCTTCTTCTTTCCAACCCACAGCTTGCCAGTCATTTACCCTCCCTCATGTGAGCATTTCTGGAGCAATTTCCTTCAGTTAAGGGCATCTGGGCTAAAAATTGCGAGGGAAATTCTTTGAGGAAGAAAGCTCTTTTTCAGAGCAGCCTTCGATCCAAAGATGGCTCCGAGGGAAGGTTAATCTCTAACCGCAAAGCTTTATCCAGCTTTGCTCCCCAGTTTCTCTCTCAAACAGCCATGCAGTGCAGAGAAAAACTGGAATTAAAATAAAAAAGAGGGCACTTCCCAGACTAGAAAGAGAGATGGCCGCCCTTCAGCTCAGAGAGGCTTCAGAAAGGAGAGGAAAAAAGTTTCTTAAAAACAGAAAAAGGCACACAGATATTTGGCTATTTCTTTCATTAGTCAGGAGCAGCTTAGCTTTGCTCAATTATTAAATAATGGATTAATTTCTGGAAGAAATCAGCTGGAGAGGTAAGGCCATGGACTTTATCTGACAGGACTGGGGAAAAGGCCATTTTATTCCTTCTTATTTTTAAAGCATTAGGTAGTCCTTTCACTCCTGCCTCTAATGTCTTTTGTCTTTTGCGTTGTTAATTCATTATATCTAACTTTAGGCTGTCTTTTCCCGGTTCCGCAACCTCCACAAAAGAACAAAACATGATTAAAAGCAATAAAAAAACAATAGCAATCAAACTCTATCCAGGATGTGCGAAGCCCCCAGTACCGCCGCCGGCTCATAAAATAGAGAACTGCATCTGCAAAACAATCTAAAGTTTACTCAGAGGGAACCTTCCAGTCACGCTTCCTTAATCAATTTCTTTCTTAACTTGTGAGAGATGGCTTTTATGAGAAAATAGAAGGGGAAATTTATTTAGTTTTTAGCTCTGTTGAATGCCGCCCAGAGTCGCTTGTTTGTGAGATAGGCGGCTATATAAATTGGTTTAATGAAATAAATAAATCCCTGCTGCGAAAAACAAACCAACGCTGCAGCACTGGCAGGTTCTGCAAATTCCTTTTCCACAGTGGGGAGCCCCACTTGTGGGCTTAAACCCTGTTATTGCTGAGTCATCGTGACCTGAAGACGTGGTTGTTCCAACAAGCGGGCCTGGACTGACCATGGTTTTTTAATTTGGTTTTTATTGTGTTAACTGTCCCGTATTTCTTATATTCATTGTTTAATTCTTTTTTAATTTTTGTATTTTATGTCTCTTAATTTTTATTGTTGTGGGCCACCCTGAGTCCTTAGGGAGAAGGGCGGCATATAAATTTAATAAATCCTAAATCCTAAAGGCTAAGGTGACATGATGGCAGCATTTCAATAACTGAGGTGGGTCCACCTCTTCCCCAAAGCGCCAGAGGGCAGGTCAAGAAGCAATGGATGGAAATTAATCAAGGAGAAACTTCCTGACGGAACAATTAACCAGTTGGCCGGGTTGCCTTTAGAAGTTGTGGACAATCATTTCTGTAAAGCAGGGGTTGGACTAGAACAACTCCGTTATTCTGTTATTCTGCTCTTCCACGCAAAGCCAGTTTAGGAAATCCAGAATTAAGAATGCACCAAGCAGGAGAAAAGCAGCTGTGAAGTTGGGTGGGCCCACAGCCAGACCTTGATGGAAAGGGAAGACACAGGCACTCCAGGGATATAACCACACCATTTAACGTAAACAACCTTTGTTCAATTGTAGCAGAAAATGGGGGGGGGAAGTGTTTCACAGTAGTTACAAACTCTTAAGGAAAATTTTAAAAACACAGTAAGGAGACACTTTTTACTGATCCCAGGCTTCAGGAATGGTCTCCCCAAGGAATTGGTTTACAAAGGCTTCAATTCTTGCTAAACAGATATTTCAGATAGAAGATATTCTTTTTCCACCTAGAACAAATCTCCAAGCTGGAATTGGGACGCTTGGTTAAGGCTTCCCGGGATGACTCATCGGCGGATATTTTTTAAGATGCATTGCTCCAGGGCACTCTGAAAAATACGGAGTTAATTTGCTTCTTCATCAGGCGCTGGAGTGGACTTCATTGCCTTACAAAATGGGTGGGAACCGGCATCCTAGCTTGGTGACCCAAGATAGCTCCATTGTAATGCAGAGGAGAGCAAGATCCCCAAGGATCCAACAGGATTAAGGATCCTTGCCTTGCTGTTCTCCTGGTCTCTTTGCTGGTGGCCAGGGGGAACGCTGTGATGGCCAAGAGGATGTACAACCGTACAGGCTGTACCGGAAATGGTGAGGGAAGAACTTTCTGCCAAGATAGACCAACTGATTAAGCCCCATCATTAGAAAAATCACAACACAAGCTAAACCGGGACGTGAACATTGTCTTGGTGACAATGCAGCCATGAAGGGGAGGGCGGGGCAGCCCTTTGCACAGTGGGGAGCCACGTCCCACCGGACTCCGGGAAGGGCTCTCTGGTGCACTGGCTTTGGCTGTCGCCACCGGCACGCCTGTCTTGCACTATCCTCTGCCTTGGAGGGATTGTGCAAGGGGCTCACGTGCCAGGGAGGATGCCCCGACCTCAGGGCTGCGCATGGTTGCAGCTGCCATTTAAGTCAGTCGCCGCCGCTGCTGGCCTTCTTGTCTGTGCATGATGGGAACTGAGGGGAGGAAGGGAAGCGTGTCCCAGCGATGTGGAAAGGCCGTTCCGAGCTTTTCCTTGTGGCGGAGCAGGCCCGGGACAGGGCAAGGCCTCCTAACAAAATCAGCAAGCGCAGCTACCGGAAGGGGGTTGCGAGCAATTTCCTTTTGTCTTCATTCATAGCTCCTATGCAAAGCGGCTCATGCATATGCATGAGCTGTTCATTCATTAAAACCAGCCCTCCTGCAGGCAGCTGGGTGGCGTCCTGCGAAGGGGGGCAGGGAGAGGGAGGAAGGAAGGAACTGTGGGGAGAAAATAGAGCTGTGATGAGAGCCATTATTCCTCCCTCCATGGGTCTTGCCAAGAATACTTTCTCACAGACCTGGAGGAAAAAATAAAGCTGGGCTGGAAGATCTGGGCAGAGGGGGAGAGGACACAAAGTCCTGCCTCCTGCACTGACAATCTGCACCGGCCTCAAACTCACTACGGCGGCTGAGAGTTGAAAACGGCCTCTCGGTCACTTTGAAACTTTCAGCTGGAGCATGGATTTCATCTTTTGCGGATGCCACAGGCAAAGAAACAGAAATAACATAGAGACTTTGGGAAAAGTGCAAAGAAGAGCAACTAAGTTGATTAAAGGCCTGGAGACAAAAACATGTGAAGAGCAGCTCCAGGATTTCAGTACAGCTAGACTAGAGGAAGTTTTCCAGTATACGAGGGAGGGGCTGCCACAAGGAAGAGGAGGGGGGTCAACTCCAAAGAAGCCGCGGATGGAAACTAACTCAAGGACAGAAGCAACCTGGGGTTAAGGAGGAGAAACTTCCTGACAGGGAGGACCATCAACCAGCGGAACGGAAGCTGCCTCCAGAAGTCGTGGGTGGCTCCTTCACTGGAGGCTTTTAAGAAGCGACTGGACGGCCACTTGTCTGAAACGGCATAGGGTCTCCTGCTTGAGCAGGGGGGTTGGACTAGATGACCTCCCAGGTCCCTTCCGGCTCTATTCTGATGGATTAGAAAGGAAAACGTTGTCCTGTGGGCGAGAGGGTGCAGCACTGAAGCTCTCCATAGCGATGGGGTGAACAGCAGCACAGAGGCCGTCAAACGAGCCTTTGGGAGCAAAGCCAGAGGTTTTGGCTTGAGATGCTGCTAAGAGAAACGGGCCTTCTGCGTCAGGGTCCCCTGCTGCTTTGGACCAGAAAGGTTCTCCTCATCTTGGCTTGGGGAACCCAAGGAAATCTGGCAGAGCCCTCTTGTGCCAGGCCTGCTCATCTCTGCAGGCCCAGAGGGAGCCAAAGCCATGGGTGGGGCAGGAGAGCCAAGTGGGGGGGGGACCAATTCCAGGGGAGTGGAAGGCCAGGGCTTAATGGGTTGGTCTCTTTCTGACTTGATGGCGTCTCCGTCATCGGACTCTGAACCGTTCGTGAAAAAAGGTGGAGCAGGGAGATTTTCCACCCATAAACGGCCTTCTGGCTCATCAGCAGCTGCCCATGTGATCCTCAGAGAAGTTGAAGGTTGCGGGAGTGTAAAAGGTGCAACTAAGAGCCACTGTGGGGCTGAGGGTTAAAGCCCGTGTTGAAAACGAAGGACGTGGTGAGAAAGGAGAATCGTGCAGCCGGTCAGTGGCAAAAGAAGACCAGGAGCCTCAGCGTGGGGGGGGGGAGGAGGAAGGATGACAGGCTTTGTGATGACAGCTTTATGAAAGCAGTAGAAGGTAAAGAGAGTCAGATATAGGGGGCTCTAAGATGGAGCCCAGGGACGGGGAAGGCGAGAGGCGTCCTGCTCTGGGGCGGAGGCAGGGCTGCTCCCCGTCTTGCACCCAGCCCCAGGGGCATCTGCACCCACCTCTTGGCCCCCTGGCCCTTCTCTGGTGGCCCGGAAGGCCGGCTTTGAGCCAAGGGTGAAAACTGGCAACCCCTGGGGGAACAGAAGGACAGAGTGTGCCCAGCAATTAGGAGTGCCTGTCGCTTGGTGGAGCGAATGGGGAGGGCAGCAGAGTCTTGGGGGGATGAATGAAAGCCATCCAGCTTGAGTTTTCAGGAGCAAGAGAAATTGCCATGGCAACTGCTAAGCAAGAGATGCCTTTCCAACTCTCCCTGACCCCCTCCCTTTCCTTCTCCCTCTTAAACCCAAAGCCCTGGAGGCCTCACAGGCACCTTCGCCCAGCAAGGTTTTGCTCTCCAGATGAAGCACGCCAGTGTTGCTGAAGACGCAATCGGAGCCTGGTGTGGCCCCGATTCCTTGCACAGGAGAGAGTTCTCCCAGTGGGCACCCAGAGGAGCAGGGCTGGTTACTACTTGCAGAGGCACCGTGGCAGGTGGCCAAGGCTCTTCAGCACCAAGTGGCCTTTTCCTGGTGGCAGAAGAGCCATTTTCCTCCACCTTGACCCCTCTCTTCTGGGGAAGACTGGCCAAGGGTCAGATGCTGGCTCCCCAGGAAAATATCTAGCCATATCCTGTTTCCAAAACCCTCTGGGGGTGTCTGAAAGACAGAGATTGAGGTGGGAAGGAAAGCCGTTGATCTTGCCGGTTTCCTTCAAATGTGATTTATCCCTTTAATATCCAAGGCGAACTGTGCCTGTGTCTTTCTGGAGGAAAACAACTCAGAAAAACTAATTGAACATTATACGCAGACCGGCAAGCATTTTGCCCTCTTCCCGTTGCCATCTGTGAACTCACATTTCACTACAATAGAAACTCCAAAGGCGCATTGACAGAAGTGGATCCAATCTCCCGTGCTGAAAATTAATGCTCTCTCCGAGCCCCTCTGTGCTTTGCCGTGAGCAGAGGTTCCTCTGCTCGCTTATATGCAGGCTGACACCCTTGATCCTTTTCTGCGAAGCAGTAATTTAGTTTGTGATGACACAATATGGCTGTTGAACAAGCTGGCCTTTAACCCCAGCCTTTCGGGCTTCTTCTTCAAACTGTGCCTCTCCATGACGGAGAGGAGGGACTTGCCAAGGTCTGCAGTTGGAGTGCCAAATATTTCCAAATATTGACCCTTTTTCTAGAAAAGTCAGCTGAGTGAGGGGCAAGTTTCCTAAGGATCAATCCAAACAAGAGTCCTGTTGCAAGGAAAGAATGAAGGTTTTGCTGCACCCTCAAAAATGAACTGATGACTTGACCAAAAATGGCCAATGCCAAAGTCAACTGACCAATGCAACCAGGAAGGAAGTTGTGAAGGCCTCACGAGGATGCAAAGTCCAACAGATGATGGCAGGATGTTCTTCACCCCACTTCTGTTCCTCTTCCTTTCAGAATAGGGGCCTTGCTCAAGTTAGAGAGGGCCTCTCCCAATGCTCTGGGAAGGTCCCTCCTGGAAGGACCAAATGGGATTCCTCTGTTCCATTTGGAGCACAAAGGGCTGTGACCCAATTTGGAACGAAGCAACTTTTTAGTTCTCCAACTTCTGGAAATGTCAGCCACGGACCTTCACTCTAGGACACCTGCCAGCCCACCCGCAGTTGCCGGTTGCTCCCCAAAGGGAGGGGGCCCACCTGCTCAGGCCAGCTGGAGGATAGGCCGGCCTTGGGGATACCCTGCTTCCCCAACAGAAAAGATGCCCCCTCCTCCCCCCCCACCCCGAACGCCTCCCCAGCCGATGTCTGCAACGCCAGCCTCCTGGCCCGACTGGCCAGTTCAGCTTCGCTGCCCCCACCAGACAGCCCCGGAGCTGGTTCGGCGGCTTTTCCTTTCCCCACCGTCCCTGCTCGCGGGTCCGTTCCTATTGTTTTGTCTTATGTTCCTGGTTTTAAAGAAAGTGCAGCTGTTTCTCACATGTTCGGCAAGAGTCCCACCAAAAGACGCAGTCCCCTCCCCCACTCCCGGAAATGGAATGGAATGTCCGGTGGGGGGGCGCTGGGGGGGGAGGAATATCGAAGGACGCGGAAACAAAGGCGAGGCAAAGCACGGGGAGCCATGCCATGCCTGAACAATGGCCTTTTTGTTCACTTCCCCGGCGCCCAAATCCTGAGACAATGAGAGGGGATGGGCTGATCCACGCTGACACCCAGAGACAGATGCAATTCAGGGTGCGGGGAGAATGGCTGACCTGTTTTCCACCCCGCCTGGCAGGTGGGGAGGGCGAGTGTGTCTGGCTGCCTCAGGGGAGCCGTTTCATCGGGTCCGACCTTCCCTGCTTTCCAAGGAGCAAGTGAAGAGAGGCCAGAAAGAGTCCACCTCGCAAGCAGAGCCTGGGCTGGAAGATGCAACTCACCCCCTTCGCCCTGGAGCTGCCAGCTCACCTCTGGCTCCCTCCCCTTCCTCTCTGGCGGGGCCCTCGGCCCCCTGGCCCCTAGGTGGTCGTGCCAGAGTCCTCCTGTCTCCAGTTCTACCCGGAAAGCCCCTCCAGACAAAAGGCTTTCTTCCTAATGAGCCTCACCGACTGAACCAAGTCATGCAAACCTTTCGTTGCTCTGGGGGAGAAACGCTGGACGGGCAGCGGAACAGAGAGACCACAGATGGGATGAGGGTTGCAGGCTGCAGCCATGTTTGCCTGCTGGCCTCTAAGAATAGTTTCAGCTGGACAGCGGAAAGTGTCTGAAGCATGGGGGGGGGGAGTAAACTGACCCCCCTCCCCAGGCCTGCTCCATCCCTTGCTGACCTCTGAAGTCCAGCACAGAGAAGGAGGAGCCATTTCCAGGCCTGGCTTTGGCGGTCCTGGGAGTGAGGACAGCAGCTCAATCTGCCATTGTGCAGCTCCACAGATCTGGCACAGCCCTTAGCAAACATAATGGGCAGATGGCGGCTGAGGAAGACTAGGGTTCGAATGCTTGCTGGGGGGCAGGAAGCCTGTCAGGTGACCTCTGGCCACTTTCTCTGCTTCTCTCAAAAGATGCTGTGGAGAACAGACCAGCCAGGACATGCTCAAGTGCTGGAGCGGAGCAGAAATCTCCCACTGACCACTGAGAGGCGGGGGGGGGGGGCAGCCACAAGTCCATCAGAAAACGGAAAGGTCCCCGCAAGGGCAGGTCAGACCCAGAACGATGGTCCAAAGGACCCAGCTGGAGAAACCAAACCACAGTCACTCTTTACGGAGTTCAGGGCGATCCTTGAAATCCCAGCCCTGCGAAGGCTGGAGGGGACCAGGCGGAAGATTAAACTGAGGGGAACCGCAGGAGAGAAGTGGGCAGGATCAGCAGAAGACCCCTCCCCAGGCCCCGCCGGAGCAGGTGGGAGAGCCAGGGGACATCAGTTACCCAGTAAGATGCATGGAAGTGAACTGAAGGGAGGAAAGCAAACTGTAAAAGCAGCTAAGAACAACGGGGGGCAAAGTTACCCAACTCCAGTTCCCAGGAGAGGAGGGGGCCTCGGGGGAGCCCACGGAACACCTGCCCCCCTCCCAGCCCAGGCACACAGGGGCGAAGACCGGAGCCAGCACGTTCTTCCAGGCAATCCCAGTCCTGGAGAAAGAGGGCTGGGCTGGGGCGCTTCCGACGAATCCCCCCTCGCCCCGCTGCTTCTCGGCGGGAACGAGGACTGGTTCCCCCCCCCCCGCTTCTCCAGGCGGCCTCCGTCGCATCCTCCCCCTTCCCCACGGGGTTACTGAGCGGACGCTGCCCCTACAAGTGGGGCGATGTGAAAGCGACGCGGCCGCGGCTCTTGGAGAGAGCCCGTCGCCTTCTCTCGCTTCTCCCCGGGCCAGGACCTTCGCCGACGTCCCTGTTCCCGGAGTCAAGGCCCCCTGGGCGGCTCCCGCAGCCTGAGCGCCGGGCCAGGCGGAGAGGAAGAGCGGGCGGGCCGGTCCTGGAAAGGCGCGGCGGGCCGGGCAGCGGGCAGGTGGCCGCGCCCCCTTCCCTCCGCCTGGCTCGGCCGGAGCGGCTGCCTCCGAAAGCCCGCAGGCGAGCCGGCACGCCGCCTGGAGAGGCCGGCCAGAAGGAGCCCGCGCGGGCCAGGAGGGCGGCGGCGGGGCTCGGCAGCAAGGGCTGGGCGGGCGAGGGGCCAAAGAGGAAGCGGCGGCAGTGATTCACGCGGACTCCGCGTTTGAGTCACGGTCACGAGGAGGAGGCTGGTCGGCCAGGGGTCTCCGGCCGCGCCTGGCGGCTCCCGGGGCGAGATAGGAGACGACGCCTCTGCACCAGTCTCCGGCTCAGCTGTTCTGGCTTGAGGCGCCGCCACCGCCTCTGCCCATGTGCAGAGCGCCCGCGGCCGGCTCCGTCGCCGCCAGCCGGAGCCCGGAAAGGAACGCAAGCTGTTAGTGGCCGGATGCCACCTGGGCTGTGTGTTGGGGGGGGGGGGCGCCAGACTTACTTACCCGCGGCAGAGCGACGGCTGGAAAGGCGGAAGGACACGGGCACGGCCGGCCTAGCGGGCGAAGGGCTTCCTGGCTTCGCCTGCCGGGACGGGACGGGCGACCCTCGAGCTGGGCGTCGCGGCTGCCCAGGCGGAGGGCGGGCGGGCGGCTCCGGCTCTCTCCCAGGCTCTTCTCCCGCTCACCCCACCCTTCCTCCTCCTCCTCCTCCTCCTCCTCCTCCCCGCCGAGTGATGTCAGCGGGAGAGGCTGAGCTAGAGGGGGAGAAACTGGCGGCTGGGTAGCTTTTTGTGCCGAGTGCCTGGCTCTGGAGCTCGCCTCTGAGAGAGCAGGAAGCGGAGAGCGAGCGGGAAAGAGAGCGCGCGTTCACACGTGACGCCCGAGGAGGAGGAGGAGGAGGAGAAGGCAAAAGAAACCAGAGCGGGCGGCCGAGGGACGTCGGGCATGTCCGACGGGGAGGAATTCGGTGGCTCCTCTCCCACTTCCCCCTCTCTGTGCGCCTCTTACAACGCGTGGTGGTCCTCGCTCCGCGGTGTCGCTAGTCCAGATTGAGGAACGTGGGCAGCTCTTGGGCGGCAGTGCCCAAAGGCGAGCCGACCGTTCGGAAGGGCCTCCGCGGTGCTCAGCTTCTCAGCCTGCCACTCCGCTTGGCTGTTCTTCCTTGGGGGTCGGGGCTGGGGGAAGAGACCCTCGGCCGGCCCAGTGTCCGAAGACTCTCTGAGACCCCTTCCTCCCTGCTTCCTCTCAGCCTGTGCTGGCGTCGCCTGGAGGAAAGGCCCTTCCTCCCCCACTGCCCGTGGCTCCCCTGGGGTCCAGAGGCTGAGCTGGGCATGGGCAGGAGGACCCCCCCCCAGGCTTGAGAGGCAGAGGGCCGAGGGCAGCAGCCGAGAGGCAATGGCGGAGCTTCTGTGCCCGGACCAGCTGGCTGGCCCTGAGCTGAACCCCCCCCCCTGGCAGAAGCGGCAGCCATCTTTTGGAGGCTACGGAGACTGGAGCCTCTCTGTGGCCAAGAGGCCAGCGGCTCCCAACCAGTGGCGACAAATGCTTGGCCGATATGGGGCAGAGTCAGTGGCCGTCCCTAAAACTTCTTGGGGGACATTCAAAGGAAAAGCAGGGCGCCCAGAGAGAACCTCTGGGGGGCTTTTTCACTGTGGGGAAAACTCCCCGGGCCTCCTGACACACTGGGCTGGGGAGGGCTGCAGTTCCCCTCCCGCAGCTTCTCTGGCCACTTCCTGCCCGGAATGGAACAGGAAATGTCCTCTGAGTGAGACCGAAAGAAGAAGCCCGGAGGTGCTGGGTTCCCCCCCTGCCCTCCAGCAGGGCCAGGGGGAAAATTAAGAGGAGGAAGCCCCCTTTCACACTGGAGTTCAGCCACTTCCGGTTGGTAGCTGGGGGGGGGGAGAAATTGGGTTCACAATAGCATGGTTACTCATTACTTAACTGTGGAGATTCATTAGTGGTTTTGATATTGCTTGGGTGGCTGAGCCCATGAGAGGCGGAGAGAGAGAGAGCGGACTTTGGGGTTAAGGATGGGCAGTAGAAGAGCCTTAAAATGCCCCCCAACAGCGATGGAGGTGGTGGTCCTCCCGTTTCTTTTTGTGACTTTCTTGGGAAGAGACGGTGGATACGCCAAGGTGACGGTGCCCCAAAGTCTGGAGGAGCTACTGCCAGTTCTGTCACCTGCCTTCACAGCCCCACACCCCCTCCCACCCTAAGGTTCTCTCCACCTTAAAGCACCTCAGAGCAAGTTTAGCCAGAGCCCCCCCCCCAAAAAAAACCCCTTCTCTGCCTGTTTCCCCCACAGGAAGGATTCCTCTGCTGCCCGTGTCTCCATCACCCGCAACACACGTGCATAAGAAGCTTTTACCAGAGTTGATATTAATAGACTGGCAATGCTCTTTCTGCATTTTTTATGGGGGGGGGAGGAAAAAGCTGACAGCACTGATGCAAATGTGAACTTTGCGGAAGGAATTGTGGGGAGTTCTGCCTGCTGCCCTCCGTGACCCCTTTGGGGGACAAGGGAGGGTCCCTCCAGAGGGAGAGGCATGGCTCCTCTCCTCGGATCAGTTGGAAAATCAGACTTTTCCAGTAGACCAAAAAGGAGCTGCTTATCAATTCCCTTTCAGCCCTGCACCCCCAGTTCTGCACCCTGCTTCCAGTAAGCAATATAAAGCAAAGTATTGTCTGTCCACTGTTGGCAGCTGTATGGAGGTAAACTGCCCCTGGCCACGGAGGTTTAACTAAAGGCCGCTAGAGGTGCCACAGATGGGCTAATCCTGTTCCTTGACTCTTCTCCAGGGCAAATCCCCTCCCTTCCTCTTCAGCTTCTCTCTCTTGGCCTCGTTTCTCCCTTCCATGAAATGGGAGTAACCGAAGCACCGTCCCTCCAAGGGCAGCCAAGGCCAGTCCTGGAATGACCGCAGAGCCAGCGGGTTCCTAAGTGCTGCGGGGATGATGGATGGACGCAGCATTTTTCCGTTGCCAGAGATGCAAACTTGGACGGAAGGCTGCATATTCTTCCTGATTAGCATATATTATTCATAGAGACCATCAAGAAGCACAAACAGTGCTGGGGTGGGGGTGGGGTAGCCTTTAATGGGTTGCCCTTGGCTGTTTGGGCTGCCCCCAGAGGCTATCAGCCTCCAGCCGTGGGAGCTGCGTGGCCTTTCCATGTTCTCTGGAGGGGGAATCGGCGCCCGTTGGCACCCCTCCAGCTGCTCCTCCTTGTGGCTCCCTGGCAGGGTGGGAGCTGTGTGGCATTGGCCCTTTTTGGGTGCACAGTTTCCATGCCAGAAAAATTGAGCTGTTTCCCTCCCTCCTCCCCAGTCACAGAGTATTCCAGAGTTCCTGATCCAAAAACCTGCGTGCCAAAGAAGGGGCAGGAGGGAGTGTTCCATTTTTTTAATCACTTTGGTTTGATCTGTACAAAGGTGTTGAAAAATATACAAATTGTACATTAGGCCCCTCACTGCCTACTGAGCTGGCTCCCCCCCCCCACTTTACTAAGGAGAGCAGGAAAACAGCCCGAATCTCTTTGCCCCCCGCAGCTCCAAAGTTAATTTTCATCTGATTTTTACTGCTGGCGCATCTTTCGCTTCTTTAACTAATTCACCAAAATGACTCAAAATTTCTCTTCCTAAACAGTGGAGCTTGAAGGGTTCAGCAAAAGATCGGTTCCTGACACCAAAGAACTAGGACAGCAAAATCCCTTTCCTTGGCTCTCTTCCTGTAAAAGGAGAAGAATCACTTGGGGAACAGTTTTGAAGGGATGTTATCTTGCCAATCACTTTTTCTGCTTTTGTTCTTTGCACACGGCTGAATATCTTTGTAAATTAAACTGCTGCCCTCTAGTGATTTGGGCTTATCTGCCTGAAAAGATGAGAGCCTTGTTGCCACGGGAGACTGGAGGGGAGATGTTGCCGCCCCAAGGCCTGGATGGGAAGGGGGGGCGGGGGTGTTTGTAAAGATTCCACCTTTTCTGCAGCCTGCAGAGTCAGGGACGCCGCGGTGACCTCCCCTGATAAGGGCGGCCTTGGCCAATAAGGAGCCCTCAAAGCCAAAGCAGAAAGCAAGGAGTGACGGCAAGGCCGAGTCTCGGGGTGCACGATGGGAAATTCCTCTAGCCTTCAGGCAGTGCTAGCAGTGCCTCGGCTGATGCTCTCCACCCTTCCAGGACCAGGAAGGGACTCGGCCGGTGTTGGCACCATCCCGGGAAAAGGTAGCATTCTCCCCTGGCATCTGGCAGATTGAACCGGAGGGCAGACGGAGGGGCCTTTGGAGAAAATCCAGGGCAGACGGGGGCCCGGAGGGGGCCGTGAGCAGAGGGAGTGTGGTCAGACTGCGGTGAGGGCCTTGGACGTAAATAAGATCAATATAAAAATATTTCCTGGCTAGGGCTGGGGCGTTTTCGTGCAGGCCAAAGGTGCTGCGGTTGGGTAAGCTGTGGTGCCAGAGGACAAGATGGGACCTGGGTGGAGCCCCCCAGATGGGCCCGCCTTGCACGAAAAATGGGAGGGGCCAGCCCTTAGTCATCGTCATCGTCGTCGTCGTCGTCATCATCATCGTCGTCGTCGTCTTCGGTGTTTATCTCCCCTTCCAGCACGTCCTCGATCCAGTCTTCCAGCTCCTCCGCAGAGGGCAGGTCCTCCTCATCATCCATGTCCATCCAGACACTGTCGGCCTGGGGGGGGGAGGAAATTGGAGGAAAGAGCTGCTGGGGGGGGAAGCCCAGGCCCCCTGGCTCTGCCCCCTGGCTGGCTCCAGTGACCGGGCCTTGAGGGCTTCTGCTCGCTCTGCCTGTCATCTCTGCCCCCCCAAGGCTCAGTCCAGCGGCCCCCCATCACCCCAGCAGGCCCCCTTGCCAGCTTCCCTAGAACCTCGGCCAGCTGCTCTGCACCGAACACTTTGGGAAGCTGTCGGGCACCCATCGCCATACTGTGCCGGATGGTTCTGGCCTCTGACCGCCAAGAGGCAGCCACGTGTGTCTGGATGTACTCACGTCCGTCACGTTGACAATGCCAATCTGAGGCCGGGACAGGTCAATGCCGAAGGTTTTCTCCCAGTATGGGATCAGCTGCGAAGGAAGCAAAGAGGGGGGAGTGAGCGCCTGGGGGGGAACTTCCTGGGTTTGGTTGGGATGGCTGGAATGGGGGGGCAGCCTTTGGACTGTGGGGTAAAGAGCCCCTTCCAGGTGTTACCTACCCCTTGGACGTGGAAGGAACCAGCGGGTGGGGGACCCTGCCGGCTTTTCTCCCACGCCCCTCACCTGGTGGCCCTCTGCAGCCCTGCCCTGCCACCAATCAAAAGATCTGCCCACCCACAAATGCCCGCCTCCACAGCCGGCTTTCCAAGGGATGCCAGCCTGGAGCAGCCCAAACTTTGCAGGGCAGGAGGGAAGCAGAGTGAGGTGCCAGGGGAAAAGGCACCCAGAAGGTTCCCAGGGTGGCCCCTAAAAGCCCCCTCCCCCCATTTTAAAGGGCACAGCGGACTCTTCACCAGTGGGAATTCCTCTGGATCGATCCAGATGACGCTGAGATCTGGGTTGTCTGTGTTGTCTTGGGCGACTTCTTTCAGGATCTCTAGGAACTCGTAACCATCTGAGGAGAGAGAAGGGGGGGTGGGGGGATTAAGGGGCTGCCTTTGGCCCCATCAGCCTTCTTGCCTGCAGCCCCTGAATGGCGCCCCCCCTCGCCTCCTCCTCCCCCCGTCGGCAGAGGTCTCCTTTTCCACAGAAGCAGCTCTGGCCAAGGGCAGCCCCATGGTGGACGGGAACCAGCAGCCAAGGGACCTTCTCCAGATGCTCCTTGCAGGCCGGAGGGATGCTTGACTGAGCAAGCAACATGAGTGTGACCTGGGTGTCGAGAAGCAGGAGGCGTTTCACCCCTCTCGCACAAACCTGGTTTATAGCTGGAGAAATGGTGGCGGAGAAGGGAATATAGAATGCAGAACAAGAGGGTTGGAAGGGACCTTGGAGGTCTTCCAGTCCAACCCCCTGCTCAGGCAGGATATTCCTCCTTAGTTCCAGGTTGCTTCTCTCCTCTATTCGTCTCCATCCGTTGTTTCTTGTCCTTGGGGAGTCAACACAGGACGACACCCACCCACCCCCAATCTAGAGTGACTTACCAGGATCGTCTTCCTCTGCGAAGGCCACAATGTGGATGCCATCAATGTCGTCTTCCTGGATGGAGGGGAAGGGCAGATTGACTCACTCTGGGCGACTTTATTGCTCTCTTGGCTATTTGTTACTGGCAGACAGCCCCCCCCCCAAGGAGGAGAAGCAAGCAGCAGGACCCCCCATTCAGAGCACCCCGAATTCTGCAAACAAGCCAGGGTTCAGCTGAGGGCCCCCCAAAGTTCCCATGGCTTGTAAATGAGCCATTGTGGTCGAAGCAGGGCTTTGGCAAGGCACCCAGGTATGCCCCCTTGCACGAGGTCTGGGCAGCACTGGTAATGGGGGGGGGAAGAGGGGGCTTTTCCCAGACAGACCCGCCATGTCTGTTGGAGGGTTCAAAGGGGACCAGTTGGTGCCTTTGAATGTTTAAAGGTAAACAGGGAAAATATATTTATAATTTATTACCTGGCCAGCACAAAGTATCTGTTTTCACCGGAATTGCTGGCTTTGTGTTGATTCTTTATTATTCATGGGAAGCCGATACTGGGTTCCAATTATGTAGGAGGGAGGGGAGGGAGGGGGCTGAGTTTGGAGTTCCACCTTCTGCTAGCTGTGAAGCTATTGGGGGGGGCATGGGCAAGCTGCCCTCCCCGACTTTCTCCTTTGCCTTCAGTGCTTGCCTTAGGCCCCCTCCCTCCCGCCCCTCTCCTTGTCCTGGCAACTCCTTCTGCTCCTGGTGCAAGCCTCTGTGCCTGGAGCCCCATTGTCCCCTGCCCCTCTCCTCCTGTTCACGTGCAAAGGTCAGCAGGGCAGAGCAGCAGGAACTGGCGGCAGCAGCAGCAGCAGCAGCGTCTGCTTCCTCCCCTCCTTCCGTCCCCAGAGAGCTTCGTCCTCCCTCGTGGGGTCTCTGGGGACTGGGACGGAAAGGAGGAAAGGATGCAGCTTTTAAGCCAGCCAGCCACCAGCAGCCTGCACGTGAGACCCACATAAACGGCCGCAAGAAAGCCAGTCTTGCAGCAATTGTGCCCAGCTTAGCCGCAATCTAGCCAGCAGCTCAGCAACTTTCCTTTGGGGACATTTCAGTCCTCACCTTGTTACTTCGGCTGCCCTTCCAGAAGGGCCTTGTCCCAGGAGAGAGCCTGCTTCCTCTTCCCTGGGAGCATACTTAGGAATGGGGAAGGGGCTCTTCCTGCCTGGCACCCCCCCCCCGCCCCTTTTCAGGTCTATGAACGTACCCACGTTTCATACATGCTGTCTGGGTGCAGCTTCCTCAGCGTTGGCCTGCAAGAGAGAGACAGACGGAGGAAAAGAGCAGGGTGAGGGCAGAAGGGCAGCAGAGACCAGCAAGGTCTGTTCAGGCCGGACAAGGTAAAGACCCCCCCCAGGTGAAGGCTATTTTCTTGGCAGCGGGCCAGGGAAAGTTTTTTGGACTTCCCAGTCCAAGGATTCCCCACCTGAATATTAAGCAGCTCCAACCCTATTTAGCAAGTAGCAGGCAGGTGCTTGCTGTGTAATGGCACACCTGCAGTCATTACAAAACCCCTTCGTTATAGGCCGGCCTTGGCGTCCCTGGCTTCTAGCAGCTGAATCTCTCTGGAGGGAGTGTCCGGTCAGCGCCAAAGAGGGCTTTTGAGGCAGCAGCCTGCCCCCTTTTCTTCCAATCAGAGACCTGCCACCCTGGGTGCCCTCTTTTTGTATGGGCCATCATGCAGAGGCCCCCTTAGTAGGCTGGGGAGAACCCCCTGCTCGGGGATGGGAGGAGGGGGAGGACCCATTTGAGACGTGTTCCTCAACTGGGGGAAGGGTCAGGAGTAAGGGGCTCCAAAATGCCATCTTCATTGCAAGGCTCTTAATGGGGGGGCATCCTTTCTGGGCATCTGATCCCATTGGGAAGCAATCCCAGGAGAGCCTCTCTCCTCTCCGGGGCCAGGGCTTTTATGGGCCGATGTGCATCACCAGCCCCTGTGCAAGGCCCAAGGAGAGGAACCGGCCAACCATTGGGGCCAAATGTGTGCCGTTTCCATGGCAGCCGGAGGAGGAAGAAGAGAAGAACAAGGCAGGGATGCTGCTGCTGATGCTGGGAAGACGGTTGCCATGGCAACCGAGGAAGGTCTCCCCATTGCGCCAGGCACAGCAAGTTGCCGGGGAGCCCCCCTCCCCCTAGGGCAGGGGGGCAGCGAGGCTTCACCTCTTGTGCTCTTCCAAGAACTGGACTATTTCCTCCTCGCTGTTCGGCTTGTCCGGGATGGTGACCGGCTTCTCCATAAAGGGCTCGTAGTAGTCAATCTCGTTCAGCTTCAGAGACAGCTTCTTCGCCACCTGCCAAGACAGAAGAGAGCCGGTTGGATGGGCAGAGCTTCCTGGGATGGGGGGGAGTTTCCACAGCTGCCTCCTGCCCTAGCACTCCCTGAAAAGGCACGGACTTTGACCCCAGAATTCTGGCTCTTGGCTGGGGAACATTGGGAGTTCAGGTCCACTGGTCTCAAAGCTGCCATGTCTCTCTCTCTCTCTCTCTCTCTCTCATACCTTGCTGTCAAACGTTGCAAAGAAAGGGATGTAAGGGTGGAATTCTTCAGCAGCATCTACATAGGCCTTGAAATCTGGAAGAGAAGGCAAAGGGTCTCCCCTGGTAGCCCCAGCAGACCAGCCCCCTCCTTACATTGGAATCCTGGGTCTGGTGGCCTGAAATTTCTTCATCATTGGCCCTACCCCACCCAGCTTTCCATCTTGGATTTTACGACCTGGGTGTCCTGAACCCCATTTCTCCTGGGACCCCCTCCCCCCTGATCCACTCACGCTCAGAGTCCTCGTTCTTGAAGTAACCGATGAGTTTGGGCTCATCCTCGATATTCTCAAATGCTTCAACCTCATTTTCTCCATCGATAAACTCCACGGGGTCCTCCAGGACCTGCAGGGAAGGGCGAGGGTGAGGCCTTGGCTTGCTCTCTGGCCAAATCTGCCTGGCTGACACAGGGTGGTTCTGCCAAGAGTCCTGGGCTTTTCTGAGGGCAGGCTGGCAGGGGAATTCTGGGAGTTGGGCCACACATCTTGGGGGTTGAGGTTGAGAAACGCTGGTTTAGAGGGTGGCCATCAGCACCCTGGACAGGGCCTGGGAGTCAGCAGCTCTGGCCCCCTATTAGTCTCAGGGAGTTCAGAACCAACTGGGGGGAGGGGGGCAGGAGGAGTTACTCCCAGCCCCCTTCCCCTCCCCCCCAGGATACTGCAGGAACCCTTCCTTGGGTGACACAGCTCCAAATGGACCCCCCCTCCTCAGCCTGACCCCAGTCGTGCTTCCCACTGGCCTGGATAAGATTGCGATGGAGACGAGTGCAATGAAGCACAATTGAGGGCAGCAAGATCCGAGCTGGCTCAGCTGCAGAACCTGGGCAGTCTTCAGGCCGGGATGGGGAGGGAAGATGGCCAGAGAAGCCTTTTGAGGGGTGGGAGTGTGCCCATGGACCACCAGCAGGGTGGGCTGGAAAGAGCCTCCTCTTTGGTTCTCCTGCCTTTGCGTTGGGGGTCTTTTCCCCCTGTAAAGAGGGGAAGGGGGCTGCAGGGGCTGCAGGGGGCTGGGAAGACAGTTGCTACTTACGTCAAGGAGAAACTCCACCAAGGTGTCGGCTGAAAATTCCCCGTCGTATTCGATGACTTCGTCCTCCTTGAACACGTACACACTGTCTTCTTCCGCCAGCCCTGCGGGGGAGGCCAAAGAGGGGTCAGCCAGAGGCTGTCTTTGGACCTTTGAGCATGAAGACTGGCAACCTGGTTCTGACAAAGTGGGCATCCCGTGCCAGGGTGGATCGGTATACAAAGGGCGGAGGCATTTGCTTTCCATCTGGTCCTTCTCAGGCAACTGGGGCTCAGAAGAGCCAACTTCTGCCCTGGGGCAAGTCGTTTAGACTGTGAGCTTTGGGGGGCACAGACCCACTCATCTAGGGAACCCCAAAAGTCCCTTAAGAAGGAAGCGGGCGTTGAATGAACCCAGAGCCTGGCAGTTTTCACTGCCCCCTGGTGGCCTCCGACGTTCGCTCTGCTTCCACCAGCAGAAAAGATTCCTAGGTGGGTCCTAATCGGAACTCGTCTCCAGCTTGGGCAAGGGGGAAGCGGGCCTCCTGCGTCTTCAGGGAGGGTCTTCTGATTAGCCAAGGAAGGTCTCCGTGGCCGCCAATCATTACCTAATTTTTTGGCCACCGCAGCGTCTTTCTCTGCGTCCACCAGGCCAAAGCCGACCCCCTTCTCCTCCAGGACTTGGGCTGCTAACTGGGAGGAAGAGCCGCAGGCGGCAGACAGGCGGAGAGAGAGAGGGAGGGAAGAGAAAGGGAATGAAAGCACCGCAGGGACCTTCTGGAAGGATTTCTGGGGAGGGGACCCAGAACTATGGATTTGTTAAGCCTTGACCCCCCCTGGCTCCCAGCCCCCCACAGCAGCCCGAAGGGCTTCTCGATGTTTTTAACTGTTGCCAAAGGCGACTGCTCAACGAAGGCTGCGGGTCGCCTTGCTCCTCCTAAACTTTGCCATGCCTCCTCTTTTCCCTCTGGCTGCTTTAACCTTGGATCGTGGCAAGGGAGAACAGCTGCGCTGGATGCCGGTGGCCATCCGGTCAGGGATGAAAGTGGGTGGATGCAGTTGCTGGGGGGGGACCCAACCCAACCGCTGATTGCTGGACTGTTCTTCCCGAGCCGCGTTGAGGGGCTCCAAGGAGAGCTGGAGGCCCAGGTCCCCTTCCTTCAGGCTCAGAGTTGGCTCTTCTTTTTCAGACGCTCACAGGCTGGTCTCCTCTCAGAATCGCTTCAGCTCTCCCCCCCCCCCCGTTAGAGGGGGTAGATTCTTTCCGGCTCCTGAAATCTGAGTCAGGCCTTTGATGGGGAAGCAGGTGCCCCCCCCCGACCATGCATAAATGCAGGGCCCCGCCTGGGCATCTGGGGACAAAGTAAGGGTCCAGTCCGGTGAGGGTTCGGGTCATCAGAGCTGATCTCCCGGGCAACCCCCGGCCAGAGTGGGGAGGTCACTTCAATGTGTTTTCTGGAGAAAGCCAGATTTCTGGGCCAGGGTCTCTGGGCTGACCCAGCAGGGGCCTGTTTTTGATTTGCCCATCTTCGCACCATTGCTGCAAACACGAGGACTAGTGGCATGAAAATCCTAGTTATTCCCAGTGCAGGGCTACTGCCTGCCCCCCTTCTCCTTCTCCCCACCTTTTCTCAGCCCTCTCCCTCTTTTGGCCCTCCCCACTTCCTCCCTGAATGCGGAAGCTCCCTGGGGTCAATTTTTAGGGTGGTCCTGCTTGCAGTCACAGCACCTCCTTCCCTCCCCCAGGCTGATCTGGCTTTACTGCCCCCTCCCCACAACATTCCCAAGGAGGTGGGCCTGGCCGCTTCCCCTTCCAGGGGCTCCAATTTTGGAGGTGGCAAATTTAGCCTGGTGACCTCCCCTGCCCCACTTGATGCCCCTTGCCCTGGCAGAGAGAAGGGCCAATATCGGCCAGAGGACCCGCATTAAAGGGTTCAAGGGAGGCAGTTAAACTGTGCCTTTCAAATGCCCGTCCCACCTCCCGAATGCTAGACTGCTACAGTAAGCGATGACGTCCATCCCTCACCGCCTCCCCCTGACCCGCGGTTCCTGAAGCCCCGGTGCTCTGCCTTTGAAGACCACCTCCCGCTCCCCGCCCTCAGCCCCTACCTCCAGGATCAGCTCCTCCATCTCAAACTGCCTCTGCGAAGCCTTGTCATCCCCCACCGGCTCGTGGTAGAGCAGCGCCAGCACCTCGTACTTCTTCAGGACGGCCTTGTAGTTCTTCATATTGACGTCGATGACGCGGTCGATGCCGTCATACTCGGGGAAATCCAGCCCCTCCTCGCCACGGGCCCCGGGGCCGGCCAAGGCCAGCAGCAGAGCGGCCAAGATAAGGCCGAGCCACTTCATCTTGCCGTGAAGGGGCTCTGGGGGTCCTTCCCCACGGTGAGAGAGAGAGACAGAGAGAGACAACTGCCCGGGCTTCCCTTCCTGCCTCCCCTCCCTCTCGCGGCTCCTGGTCAGGTGCGGGCCGGGCCGGGCGCTGGCTGGGCTGGCGGCTCTTGGCTGACGCAGGCAGGTGCCCGGGACTGGCCGAGGAGGAGGAGGGCGACGACCACACGGAGGGGTGCGGAGCTCCAAAGGCGGAGGAGCCAAGCTCCAGGCAGCGCATAAAAGACCCTTGGGGGGGGAGGGCTCTGGGGCTGGAGGGCCGTCTTATCCACAGATATTTGGCACCGTCCCCAGCTGGCCCCCTCTTGCTCCTGCCTATATATGTCAGTGGGGAGAAGGAAGGGAGCAGGCCGCCTGATGGGGAGTGCCAGCCCCCCCAAAGACCCCCGCGGACCCCCTTTGCACAGGGGCTACCAGGGGCCAGGCTTCCCCCCCCCACGGTGGGTCCCTCCGGCTTTCTCCCCTCTTCCCCCCGGCCTGCATAGGAGGGCATCTTCTTATCGCCATATTAAGGAAGGGGGGCAGAGAAGGAGGCATGCGGGGCAGGGCAAGACAGCACGGCTAAAAATAAGAGGAGATGACTCGGAGGTAAATCAAGACCGGCTTGTGCGGATGGCAGGGAAATTAGAGAGGGACGGGGGGGGTGGCCTGGACACTGTACGCCAGATGCCTGGGGGCTCTTGAGTTACAGGGGGCAGTTAGGTAAGTGTGGGAGAGGGGGGGCTCAGGGAGCTGCTCCTTCTGCGCCTTGGCTCTTCCAGGCGTCTCTGGCCGGCAGCCTCCGGCCGGCCAGCAGATCCAGACGCAGCCGCTGTGCTGGGAGGCTGGCGTGGAGAGCAGCTCGGGCAGAGGCCACCATGCCCGGGTACCACAGGCGGTGGGCCAGGCCTTCCAGAGGACCAGCCCGGCTTCTGATGGGCACGCTGCCTCCGGGAGAGCTCCGGGCAGGGAAGAAACAGCCTCTGCTCACCACCCACCAGGGCTCGGCTGGTGGAGAGAGCCTCGCTCTGGGCAAAGAGATCCCTGAGGTCCCCGGCAAGCCCTGGCTGAGATGGGGGGCCGAGGCGGTGTTGGCCTGTGAGCGAGGCTCCTGCTCTGCCACCTCTTGAGCGGGTATGGGTGGCCCTGGGCAGCCGCTTTGCTGCCTGGGCAGGCAGAGAAACCGAGGCCCTAAAACACAGGCAGGGGCTTCCCTGTTCACGTGGGCTGGCCGTGGGGTGCACAGGGGCTGGTCTCTGGCAAAGCTGGCAAAGCTAAAAGGCCTCTGGATGTGCCCGGCACAGAAAGCATCCCTCTGCCCTCCCCGGCCCTGACCAAGCCGCCACCTCTAAGTCGGAGAAGCGAGCAGCAGATGCCAAAGAAACCGGATCGGCCCTTCCAGGAGAGAAACGGGGCTGGGATGCGGCCTTGCGCTCCTCCTGCCCAAGCGACCCGGGTGCAGGGCAGAGCACAGATCGGGGGGGGGGAGCTGATCTCAGGTTCTGTGCTTCAGTTTGACTTTGGGAGGGTGTCACAGGCCCAGTTTGGGGGGCAGCTCAAAAGCACATGGTGCTCCACCAAGCCTGTGTGTGCTGAGCCGAGGGCGGCTTGCGGGCATCCCGGCTAAGGCTGGAGGGTGGCATCCCTGGTTGGCATCTGAGGCCCCCGGCGGGCTCAGGCTTGCAAAGGCCTCAGCAGCTCGGCCCAGGCTCTCCAACCCCACTGAAGTTCAAGGGAAAGGAAAGGAGGCCACGTGGGGTAAACCCCCTCCCCAGTGCAAGAGGATAGGCAGTTTCTCTGGAGGGGGGAATACAGCATCCTTGATAAGGGCTTCCCCCTCCCACCCCCCACCCCAATCGACGGCTCCTTAGTGCCCCCAGGAGCAGGCTTTTTCCAAGTGACCTTGAGTCTGGGCATTTTTAATCCCAGGTGGACATTGATACCCCCAGCCCCGGGAGAGTGAGCAAAACCCAAACCCTCCTCCATCCGGCTGCTGCTTCAGTCCTCCTCCGCTGCTGTTCCCCCCCCCCCATTTTACATCCCCTTGAGTCAGCAGCTCCAGGAGAGGCCCTCTGGGGGGGAGGGGGGTTGTGGGGCAGGCAGAGATTTTCTTCTGCAAGTGAGAAACTAAGCTGGGCTCACAGATGGGGAGACACCCCAGCTGGCAGGGCAAGCACTGGCATTTCTTTGGCCAAGGGTGAGTCTCTTCAGAGGATGACGCTGTCGCAAAGCGGGGTGGGCAGCTAGCTCTCGCCTCTGCCTTGGCCCAATGTGGGGCTGAGCCTCGGCCCCAGTTGCTGCCCCGGCCCAGCTGGCCTTGGTCCCTTGGTGTCCTGCCCCGCAGGTGAGCACTTCCGCCTGCCAGCGAGACAACACACTTGTTCCTGGCTGTGTGTACTGTCACTTGTGATTTAGAGCCTCCTTTGCCCGCCGTCCCCAGGAGGATGACAGGAACGTTGAGGTGACCTGAAGCCTCCACTCCACATTGCCAGCCGGATGCCGGCAGAGCTGGCACGTCCTTCTCCCTGTGCCGTAAAGGGAGGGGGCATGTCGTCACAGGAGATGCACTTCAGCTGCAGAACAAAAGTGGGCCAGCCTCTCCACCACTCTCAGGGGCTGGAAGTCCCCCTGCTTTCCCCCCCGTCCCCTTCAAACCTCTTGAGGGGCTGGCCAATGTCACTGCCTCCGCCGGGCAGCCTTTGACTGCACCTCAGGTCCCCGAAGGGCCCCGAAGGGCCCACCCTTCCGGGAAAGACTTCCCCTCTCTTTTGGAGACTTTGCTAGGTGCAAAACCCAGGAATTTCTCTGTGGGGCAGAAGAGCAGAGCCAGACCCCCAGATGCCTGGGGTCCAGCCCCAAGAATCCCCCATCGTATTTACTGCGGCTAAAGGGGAAGATGGTCCAAAACATGGGGGGGGGGGTAATCATCACTTGATGGATGTTGAACTTTAATGGGGAGGTGATTCTTTCCAGTATTCCCAGTTCCCATCACCACATCCAAGGCTGTGGGAAGTCTGGGACCCTCCTGAAATACACCCCCCAAGTTGGGGCACTGCCCCTCTAAAAATCGGGGGGAGGGACCTGCCTGGTGCAGTGAGGCAAGGCTGGGCTTTCGGCTGTCTTTAAGGCAAGCTATGTCCTGGTGGCTATTTTTAGCCCAGTCCGGCCGTCCAGCAGCTGCCGTTATTTTAATCCGTGTTTTAATCGGTGCCAAATGCTGCTGGGGCTGAGCTGAAGTCAGCCGGGGCTATTTTGGCCCTTTCTGCTGACCCACCACCTTCCCTTTAATCCGCTGCCTGGCTGTTCTTTCCCAGAGGCACCTGGCCCCAGGACACCTGGGGGGCAGAATGAAATGGCTGGGGAAGGGGGGAGGATACGTCCATCACCTCTGCTCTGGGGGAAAAGGCCCTTCTGTGGGGGTCAGCAAAGGGCCCCCCAAACGTTGCTCCGGAGGGGCCTCTTCTGCTTTGGTCAAGCAGCAATGTGGACACCCAGCAATCCATCCACCGTGGTCGATGCAGTCACACACACACTCCCCAAATGATGGAGGAGTTGCCTTTTCTCCTTTCCTGAGAAAGCGAGGCAAGCCTCTTCCATCCGGGGGCAGAGATGGTTCGGATGGGGGCCCCCAGGCCAGGACGGGGCTGAAGAAGACACCGCTCCCACCAGCTGGTCCAAGGGGCTGCCAGCTCCACGGCCTCCGTCACTTCCTTGGTCCAAACTTTTAGTTGCCCAACCTCTGCCCTCTTTCCTCAGGTCTCCCCTTGCCAACCGTGGTGCTGCCTTCTGGGGGGCAGACCCCCATTTCTAGACCCCAAGTGTTCTTTCTGAATGAAGCAGCCTGGGGGGCGGGAATGGCAGGATTATGTTTATTGCATCTTTCAGCTACTCATTGGGTTACAGGCTGTGAGGGGCTGGATCCGAGGGCGGGGCTGCGCCCTTCTGCTCTGGGCTTAATAATAGGTCTCCTTCTCCACCCAACCTGGAAAGGAAGGAAGGAAGGAAAGGCGGTCAACAGCCCAGGAGAGAGAGAGAGCCGAGCCCCCAGACCACCATCCAACCAGCCTGTCTTCCCTCGGGTTACATAACCCACTCCATTTCTATGCTGCTTCCTTCCTGAGGCAGGACTCCAAAGCCCATGGTTCTGCGAAGAGGCTGAGAGCAGCACCTGGAAGACCAGGTGCCTTGGGGGCTGCATCTGCCCCCCCTGCCCCTCTGGTGGGCCAGCACAAAAGATGCCAATCCAGTCCCCCCCCACGCCCAGCCCCTGGGGGGAGGTGGGGAGTCATGGGGGCGCACTCACCCCCTGGGTAGCGCCGCAGGAGCAGCTTCCGGACCTCGTCATAGATGAAGATGAGGAGGCTGTAGGGGAAGGCGCAGAACCACCAGGTGACCCTGCAAGAGGAGAGGGAGAGCTGGCACGGAGGGGGCACCCGGCACGCAGGGCACGGGGGCTGGAGGCGGGTGGGAAGGAGCCCCCGTGCTTGGGGGGGAAGAGCAGCCCCACTCACTTGAGGGGGTACATCCGGAGGGCCACCCCCATCCCAGGGCAGTACGACAGGAAGGCAGCCAGAGCGGTTTCCTCCAGAAGCCCGAAGATCAGGATCTTGTTCCTGGGAGGGAGGAAGAAACGGAGGCTCAGAGGTGTCCCTGGGGGGGGGGGTCGTTCACGGTGGACAATGGCAGGGGCAGTCTAGCTCTGGACATGACTTCTGGGAAAGGGCTGTTCTAGTGGCCTTGAAGCCTGGACAGGGATTCCTACAAGCCAAGGAGGAAGGAGGGCTCCCCAAAGGTCATCTAGCCTGCCTCATCTGTGGAAGGCGCCCAGCGCTCACTTCATGCCCTGCTGGAAGACAGAATTCCGGCGTGTCTTGCAGATGATCAGGTCGGCCCACTGCACCACCACGATGCTGGCGAAGAAGGCCGTATGGCAGGTGAACTCCACCACCTTCCGCTGCTCGTACGTCTGCCAGGAGGGAACACACACCGCCCAGTGGGGACATCTGGAGAGGCAGACCCCTCCCCACAAAGGCCCCCTCATCTGCCTCCAGTGAGGCCCACCAAGCTGTTCCTGCAGACGGAAGCCCCCTTATGCTACAGGAAGTGGCAGCCAAGGCCAGAGACCTCCCGACTCACCCACTCCTGGCCGTAGCTGTCCTCAAGGTCATTTTTGGAACGGTCATCCCAGTCTAAGCGGATGCCCAGCAAGGTGGTGGGCAGGAACCCGTTCTCAGCCAGGATGACAAAATAGGTGAAGAAGCCCCCCAGGGCCTGGATCATGCCTGGGGAGACATACCGGGGTCCTCTTAGGTTCTTGGCCGAGCCCCCTCCTCTGACGCTGAGCCACGGGCACCCCTGGCCCAAGCAGGCCTGGCTCACCAATCTGCCCGTAGGCCATGCTGATCAGGCGCTCATTCACCAGCTTGTCCGTCTTCGGGTTCCTCGGCTGCCTTTTCATGATGTCGCTCTCGGCTGCCTCGTAGGCGAGGGAGATGGCAGGCACCTGAGGAGGAATGCGGTGGATCCTTCAGACGGGGAGTTCAGCTTGAAATCCCTCGAAGGAAGCCGGCCAGACTCACCATGTCCGTGCCCAGGTCAATGCACAGGATGGTGACGGTGCCCAAGGGCAGCGGGATGTTGGCAATGATGAACAAGAGGAAGGGGGTGATCTCGGGAATGTTGCTGGTGAGCGTGTAGGCGATGGATTTCTTCAGGTTGTCAAAGATCAGCCGGCCTGTTGGGGGATGCAGCGGAGTGGGACCCCTGCAGGCAATCCCCTGGTGTCCCCCCTTTGGCTCCCGTGGGACACACACCTTCCTCCACCCCCGTCACGATGGAGGCAAAGTTGTCGTCCAGGAGGATCATGTCCGCTGCCTGCTTGGAGACATCTGAGCCGGCGATGCCCATGGCAATCCCGATGTCTGCTTTCTTGAGGGCGGGGGAGTCGTTCACCCCATCCCCCGTCACGGCCACTATGGCCCCCTACAGGGCCAAGGGGGGGTTAATGGTGGATGATGCCCCACATCCTTCTCCCAGTTCGCTGAGCCTAGGAGCATCGAACCCCCTATTTCTGGCTTCAGACAAGACCCCTGTCCCCAATAAGAAGACCAGGCCAATGATAACAAAGTCCAGCACTACGGCTACCTCTTGGGCTTCATTGACCTGATGAAGCGGCGCCTTGTGTGGACACATCCACTGAGCCTTGCCTGGCTGATGGGTCCCTCCTGCCCGCTGTGTGCTGCCCCAAAGAGCCAAGCGGCCCCACCTGCCTCTGGCACCCTTCCACGATGATCAGCTTCTGCTGGGGGGACGTGCGGGCAAAGACGATCTCCGTGTGGTTCTTCAGGATATCGTCCAGGTGTTCGTGAGGCATGTCCTTCAGATCAGAGCCATGGACCACACAGGCTTTGGCTTCCCTAAGTGGAGACACCCGGCAGTGTGAACAGGGGCAGCACAGGGACCCCGAGGGATGGAGCAGCTTGGAGGAGGAGGGGCTGACCTACCGAGGGTTGACCTGGTTGATGGGAATGTTCAGCCGGATGGCGATGTCTTCCACAGTCTCGTTGCCTTCAGAGATGATGCCCACCCCCTTGGCGATGGCCTTGGCTGTGATGGGGTGGTCGCCCGTCACCATGATAACCTGCCGGGAGAGAGTTGAAGCATCTCCAAGGACTTTCTTCAAAGGAAGCCTCCAGTCCAGAGTCTCCTCCCTGCTATGGGGCTGCCCCATGAGTTTCCTCTCTCAGGCCGGTCTCTCTTACCAGCGCACCCCCACTGGGGAATGCAGGGGCCACGTGCAACTGAGGGAGCGTGCTGTGCCCACAGTCGGCTCACCTTGATCCCAGCGCTTCGGCATTTCCCCACTGCATCTGGCACGGCCGCTCGAGGGGGGTCAATCATGGACATGAGCCCCACAAAGCAGAGGTTGGTGATCGGGAAGTTGACCTCATCCGCGTCGAACTTGAAGCCGCGAGGAAACTGGTCTTCCGGCAGGTAGAACTGGCAGAAGCCTGCGAGACAGAGGAGGCTGTGTGAGAGGCCGGAGACACGTGGTGCAGCTTCCCCGGCCCTCTTTGCTCAAGCCCTCTAGGGGTATTCCTGAGCACAGCCCCCCAGGTGAACAGGGCGCAGGCCTCACCCAGCACCCTCTCGCCCAGCCCGCCCAGCTCCAGGTAGGCGTTCTGGAAGGCATCGCGCATCTCCTCGTCCAGGGGCACCTCCTGTCCTTGGAGGAGGATGGTGGAGCAGCGGTCAAGGATGCGCTCGGGGGCCCCCTTCATCACCAGCACGTACCCGCTCGGCTTGTCTTCTGGCTCATGGATGGAGAGCTGGAGGGGGGAGCAGAAGCTGCTGAGCCCTGGAGGGCCTGAAGCACACTGCCCCCCTCCCCAAAGAGGCAGGCTAGCAGGGCCGGGTGGGGGGAGACCTGGGCTTCGGTCTGAAGGTGAAGGACACCCCCCGCCATTCTCCATTTTCTTGGGTGCTCTTTGGGACAGCCGAGGCCTCCCAACTGCCCCCCACTGGCCCGTTTCCTTCCTTCTGAGCCTCACCTGGTATTTGCTGGTGGAGTTGAAGGGGATCTCGGTCACTTTGGGGTTCCTGTCCCGCATCTTCTTGACGGAGCCGCAAGAGAGCTCGATGCACTTGAGGAGGGCGGACTCGGAGGCATCCCCGGCCGTGTCTCTCTGGCAAAAGGGGGAAGAGGAGCTGCCCAGGCCAGCTCAGCCCCAACTCCCAACCCAGCCCTGCTACCTTCAGAGGGAGGGAAGGGAAAGTCTCCCTCAGCTCAAGCTTGGCTGCTGCTGACTTCAGAAAGACTCAGGTGGGCTTTCTTGGCAAGGAAATGGGTGCCTTTTGCACTGCCCTGCTCAAGGCCTTTGCCAGCCTCCCACCCTCGGGATCTCCCAGTGGCCTTCCATCCAAGTTTAGGCCTGAGCAGCTTTCTCAAAATACGGAGAGCTTGACTAGGCTGCCCTCTAGTGGCCAAAGACAGGCATACCTTGGAAATGGGGATCTTGTCCTGTCCCGCCTTGAAGACAGCCCTGTTGCACAGCCCTGCGATGCGGGCCAGAGCTGTCCAGGTGGCTGAGCGCTTGTCAAAAGTTGCCCCTGGGGAGAGAAGGGGTCCCTTCAGGATTTCAGGCTTCGTGTTTCAGGGATTAAACCTCATCAGTGTAAGCATGCCCTCTACAGATGCTCAGAGACGCTTTTTCATTCTTGTGCTCAGGTCCAATTTTGAGTGCGCTCCCCAAAGCCACCCTGCCCTGACTGGAGGCCACAGCCTCTCAGAGACGGTCTGGGCGGGCACTGAGCCCTCACCGGTTTGGTCCTCGGTGGTGTCTGCCTCGTGAATCTGGTTGTCAAACCACATGTGGGCCACAGTCATGCGGTTCTGGGTGAGGGTGCCGGTCTTGTCCGAGCAGATGGTGGAGGTGGAGCCCAGTGTCTCCACGGCCTCCAGGTTCTTCACCAAGCAGTTCTTCCGTGCCATGCGCTTGGCGGTCAGCGTCAGGCAGACCTGTCGTTCGAGAAGGGGGAGGGGAGATCGGTTGGGGAGGGTCCAGGGCCACCGTGCTCCAGACCAGAGACGCTTTGCATCTCCCATATTCCAGGAACCCAGCCAGGCCTTCCCAAGGGCCTCAAGGCCGATACTGCAAGAAAAACGGCTTCACGGCAAGGAAATAGCCACACCTGCACGGAAGGCAGGACTCCGGCCCTCTGGAGGTCCACAATGTCTTCAGCATCTCTCCCTTTCCTTCCGCCACACCAGCCCCGTCTTTGGAGGATCCTCCCCCTTTGCATCACCATGCGGTGGGATCTCCCCTATTTTTCTGGAGAACGGCCCCTCCTCCCCCACAATGAGCCACTGGTGCCACCTACCGTGACGGTGGCCAAGAGGCCCTCGGGCACATTGGCCACTATGATGCCAATCAGGAAGATGACCGCCTCCAGCCAGGTGTAGCCCAGGATGAGGGACAGGATGAAGAAGGACATGCCCAGGAAGACGGCCACCCCGGTGATGATGCGGATGAAGTGCTCGATCTCCATGGCGATGGGGGTGCGGCCCACCGACAGACCGGATGCCAGGGAGGCGATGCGCCCCATCACGGTCCGGTCCCCGGTGGAGATGACGATGCCACGTGCAGTGCCTGGCAGGGGGAGAGAGGAGGGTGAGGGCAGCCATCGACCCCTACTTATCTGCCTCTCCCTCAACCGACCTGGACCTCCTCTGGCCTCGCGGAGCCTTTCACCTTCCACACAGTTGGTGGAGAAGAAGCAGATGTTGCGCGTCTCCAGGGGGTTCTCGTGGGTGAACTCCGGGGACCGCGTCTGAGGCTCCGACTCGCCCGTCAGGGAGGAGTTGTCCACCTGTCCAGGAGAGAAGTGTGAGAATGGCTGCCCAAGCCTGAGGGCCAGGGGCCTCCTGGAAGGGGCACCCCCGTGAGTGGCAGTGCACCAGCAGCGGCCCTGGGCCAAGCCAAGGAAGCTGAAGGGCAGAGCGGAGAAGACCTCGGCTCCTTCTCCGAGCGAGGCCTCCCCAGACTCCCAGGGGAGCCCCAGACTGGCCACTCTCACCTTGCACCCATGTGAGGAAATCACCCTCAGGTCAGCAGGAATCCGGTCCCCGCCGCGCACCTCCACCAGATCCCCCACCACCACACCTTCCGCGTTGATCTGGATCTTCTCACCTTCCCGGATGACCAGGGCTTGCTGTTGGGGGAGACAGACCGTCCTGGGGGGGGGCACTGCTCCTCTCCCCACCCGTTGCCCTCCCTTGGCAGGAATAGAGGGTCTCTGGCAAGGGCCCGAGGGGCTGACGAGGGCTTGGGGGTTCCCTAGGCCTCCAGCGCTGGCCCTCGCGCGCACCTTCCTTCAAAAGGGAGGAAGGGCGGCTCACCTGAGGCACCATGTTTTTGAAGGAGTCCATAATTTTGGAGCTCTTGGCCTCCTGGTAGTAGGAGAAGCAGCCGGTGACGATGACCACGGCTGCCAGCACCACACCCAGGTACAGCTGGGAAGAAGCGTTTGGAAAGAGAGGAAATCCAGGGTGAACAGGGGGATCTGGCCAACCGCCTCGACAAATCTCATTCCTTGATGCTTCTCCAGCCAGGCGGGTGCGCTGGTACCCCAAGGGGGTCCTGAACTGCAACTCCCAGCATGGCTCTTGGCTGAGCACAAGGGCTGAGGTTGCTGGGAATTGTAGTCTAAGCACAACCGCAGGCTCTTCAGTTGGGGATCTGGCTGCTTTTATACAGCGCAAAGAATAAGCCAGGGAGTGAGGGGAATGGTTCAACCTCCAGAAACGATAGTGGCAGTGAACCAGGAAAGAGCGGGGGGGGGGGGGCTGTTTCTCCTAAGTCTCATTGAGGTCCTATCACATCTTCCTCGGCTGGCATGGTCAACACCAAGGGATGCTGGGAACTGTAGTGCAGCCGCACACCTGACGGTCCTTTTTTGTTCCTCCTTGTGTTGGACCAATAAATCAAGTGGAAAGGTCCTCCTTCGCCCTGATAGGTCACCCCAGAGTGAGTCATGTGATCCTCCCTGGCTGCCTATTGAAGGCTTGTGGTCTGCTGGGGTTGTGTTGGCGAGCCAGCTCTTTTCCCCTTGACCTGCCAGCGTCCAGGGGGGAATGGTCAGTCTCAGGGAAGACCTTGTGCTCTCTTGCTCTGCAGCCCTGAGGCTGCGACCCTCTGCCCTCTGTCTTCTAGAGCCGGTGGTCTTGATGGCCTCGCCTCTTGCAGACCCATCCTGGAAGGGGGGGGAGAAAAGTCTCCTTGAAAAATAAGTAAGGGGCAAGTGGGGCCGGACAGCTGCAGCCTCACGGAGTGTTCTTGCCTTCCCCGGAAGCCGCTGGGCTTTTATTTACAGAAATGGGTCAGACAGACTCCTAAGCAAAGTGGTTTGACCGTCGTGTTCATTCCTTCTTTCCCTATGAAAAACTGGTTCAGGGAAGCCTTCCCAGGTGTGTGTGTATCCTCCATTTCAAAAAGAGACATTTGTGAAGGAGCAGGAGGCTGACTCGGCTTCTGATCGTTGCTGGAATTGATTTGCTGCCTAGTGGCTCCTAAAGGGGGTCTTCCTCCCCATAAAGGAATGTCTGCCTCAAAGGAATGAAACCGTCTCCTGCAGGTCCAGGACAGACAGTCCTGCATTTTGCTGAGAGGGGCTCTTTCTTCGGTGCCCCCCCTTTCCTCTCTGACCCCCAGTTCTCATCACCAGTTCTTTGCCCCAGGAGCAAAACCTGATTGAAAATGAGAGAACACCCCCTCCCCAAACGAAGACTGTGCCCTTGCTGTCCTTTCTCAGCCTCTGCGGAGGGATTTGCCAGCCCAGCGCTGGAACTGGGCTCTGAGCTGCAATCCTAGCCATGTTCCCAAATAAGTGCAGCTGTTAAAAGCCATTTTTGGAGGAAAAAACACACGAGAAGATTAAAAATACACGGAAGGAAGTCCGGCCTTCCCTGGGGGGATTCTCTGGCAAATGCTGCTCTTGGGGCTGCAGTGAGGGAGGGGCCGGTGTGAGACTCCTCCTACTGGCCTGGCTTTGAGCTGGGTCCTGGGGGGACCCTCTGCTCCTTTCCCGCCTGCTCCAGGGTTTCCCCTGGGTTCGGACCGTCTGTTCCCACAGCTCCACCTGCCCCTGAAAGAGCCTTCAGCTATTTTAGCAGCTGTTTTCCAGGCGGGGCAGGGAAGAAACGGCCTGGTCTGGCTGCCCCCGCCCTAGCTCAGAGGGAGTTGCTGTTTTGTTTGTGGAGAGGCCGAATAGTTTCCAAGTAGAGGAACCTTTCAGGGTCAGACAGCTACTAGAGCCTGGAGCCCTTTGCTGTCTCCCAACCCCCCCCCCTTCCCTGCTTGTCCCCCCCAGTGTGTCCAGTGAAAAAGGGCCCTGGGGCTGCTTCGCCCTCCCCGGTCCTGCGTGAAAATTCAGTGTTTCACTCCGCTCAGCTGCCCTTCAGGGTTCTCATCTGGGGCAGCCTCTCCCCTTAGAACTCCACTTTAGAGGAGAACCCTCGCAGCCCCCCCCAAGGCGCAGGGAAGGTGCCCAGGGAAGCCTCCCACACTCGGCTCGCGGGCGCCTGGGGACTCACGTTGTCGTTGACCGGCTCATCCTCCATGGCCGCCTGGATGCTGTAGGCCAGGAAGCAAAGGAGGGCCCCGATCCACAGGAGGATGGAGAAGCCCCCGAAGAGCTGCCGGAAGAACTTGACCCACTCCGGGGTGGTGGGCGGGGGGGTGAGGGCGTTGGGGCCATCCTGGGCCAGGATCTCAGCTGCCCGGGTGTTGGTTAAGCCCTGCCGTGGCCAGGAAGAGGCAAGGGAACGGCAGAGGAAGGGGTGAATTCACGGGGGGGGGGGACAGAGAGATACAGGTTGGGGTAAAGCCAAAGGCCGTTGGGGGGTGGAGTTCAGTCATTACGCACAAGACAAAACAGACAGAGTTCACGTGAAGCACAGCGAAAAATCACCCAGTGAAATAATAAATGGTTTAACTATTCATGCAGGTTAATGCCAACAGTAAAGTCTAGGAGAAGGATTCCCCCTCCCCCAGTGGGCAAAGCCTCCACAGGGCTGCAGCTCAGTTACAGCCAAAATGGTTTTTCTGGTTCCCCTCCTGGGATTTAATGGGGGGGGAGGGACCCAGGCCCTCCGATGTCCCAGTTTGCTCTGGCCCACACAGCAAATATCCTTGGGGAGGTTTCCGAGGAGCCCCTGGAGCAGGAAAGTGGGTGGGGAGCTGAGACACAGCTGGATGGGACTCACCCTGGAGAGATCCACCTGGTACTTCCGGCTGATCTCGTCCAGAGAGAGCTTGTGATCGTCCTGGTGAAAGAGAGAAGCCCCGGAGAGCCTCAGAGTGGACGGGCACCCCCAGACTCGCCCTGCAAACCCTGACCATCTGTCGCCCCCAGAAGCGCTCGTCTGAAGCCTAAGTGATGGAGGTTGCTAAGGGGGGGCCACCAGCTGCCTCCCCCCCAATGCTGGCCAGGACCGGCCTTACCAGGTTCACTTCCTTCTTCAGCTCGTCCAGCTCTTTCTCCTTCTGCTTCTTCTTCCCACCGCCATTCTCGGCCGTGGGGCCCTGGGGCGCCGACTCTCGCCCGGTCTGGGAGGGGGAGATGCCGTTGACAAGCTGGGCCAGGAGCAGCACAAACCTCGGGGGTCCCTCCCGCCTGCCTGCCTGCTTTGGGGTGGCAACTTAGCTCACCTCTAGGGGCGCCGAAAATGTGGGGGCTCAAAGCCCCACTTTGGCACCCTTTCCCTGAATCTCCAGCAGCACAAAGGGTCTGTGCCGGGGTCAGGACTGGATGCCCCTTTGCTGCTCCTGAGCTGTGCCCTCCCCAGCCTTTGGGCGTTCCTGCTTTCTGCCAGGATTACCACAGAACAATTTGCTCTGCTTGGTGACCCCCTATGGGGCTTTTATTGTCCTGGTATCTCTGGCCCCAAAGGACTCACCGGAAGGGCCGGGAGCTGCAATCCTGAGGCTGAAACCCGATGCCCCCCCCACCCCCGTGTTGCCAAACTTCTGAAAACAACATGGGAGCAGGATGCACCCCTTCCTCCTTGGATGCAGTGCCCAGGTCTACCCACTGAGCGCCCCCCCCCCAGTTCCAACCGCAGGGAGAAGCCGCTGCCTCTGGGCACGGAGACCCTTCTGGGCGGAGGTACGTGCTGTGAACTTGCCCCCCTCTCTGCTAAAGCCGTCGACTCCTGGGGGGGCATTCCAGCATCGGGGGGGGGGGGAGCAAAGCCTTTCTGACATTCCTCTCCCAGCATAGCCCCTCCCGCATCCTCCTCCCCGAGGCGGAAAAGTTCCAAACTTTCTCCAGAGCTGCTTTGCTCTTTCTCGGCTGCTTCTCTGCACCTGCTCCCGCCCCGCCACTTCCCAGGTGGGGGCCAGAAATGTGCATCAATCTGGGGTGGGGGGGAGTAGGGTGTTTGCAATCTTTCTCTACCTTAGGCTGAGACCCAGCCTCACCTGTGGATATCATGGGGGCCCAATGCAAGGAAAGGGGGTTTAATTCTGAAAGTGGATCTTGGGAAAATGCTTGGGAAGAAAATCTGTGTCCAGTTTTCAAAAGATCAAAGCTTTCAAATCTCCCCATCACAGAGCTTGAAATTAAGCCACCACCACCCCCAGTCATCCAGATTCGGTCCTGCTTTAATCTTGCACAGGGCCTCTGAAGGCACGGCTGACTCCCCACTGATTCCGATCCAAAGAGGAGAGGGCCAACCCCCCTATACATGCCACAGTCACCCCTTTCTCCCCCCGTCTCTAAAAGGGTCACCCTTTGCACTTTCTGGCCCAGGGACCTGCGCCCACATGCAGACCGGGAAAGGGGCTTCCAGTGACCCCAGACTGAAGGGTGGGGATGCTGCCACAGACCCCCAAGTGCTCTCGAAAGGCTTCAAACGTCACCCCCAACTGCTAAAGCTCTGGCCTGGGGCTTCAGCAGCTGAGCCCAGCAGAGACACCCCCCCCCGGTGGGCCGCGAAGCCAAGGCTGGCTCTGGGACGAGAGTCCAACAGCCAGTGTCACTCATGCCTCCAGCTGGCATCTCTGCCACCCTGGCCCTGTCGGAGGGGGTCAGCCGGACTTTGCTGCCAGTTGAATTGGTGACCTCTGACTACACCGGCAGGCAGAGGGGTTTGGAAGGAGCGGTCAGGATTCTCGGGGCTCCCAAAGAAGAGAGGGGAGTTTTGGGCCCACTCAGTCCAGGCCCCCAGCTGCACCCACTGGCCCAGCCTGGAGCCATTTTTCCTTTGGGCTGGGTACCAGGTCTGTGCCACTGGTCTGCCCAACCACTCCACTGCTGCCTGGCCTTCCTGCCCCAGGATACTCACCCCTTTGCCCATTGTGCCCAGAGTGAGAGGGCCAACTGGATGTCAGTGGAGTCCCCCTTTCCTTAAATAGCTCTGGTTCCCCTCTGCTCCGCTCTCTCTTTCTCTGGGTAGAGGCACTGGCTGAAAGGGGATCTTGAAGGGAGGAAGGCTCCTCCCCTCATGGACCCTCCCCCTTTTCTCAGGCTTTCCCAACCTCTCCCCTCTCCCCCCCCCCCCGCCACAGGCTGTTTTTAAGAGCAGAGAGTTGGTTCTGCCCACTCTCTGGCCCCGCTCAGTCCCTCTCTCCTGGCACAGAAGCCTCCCTGGGCACACTAGCCTGTTACTGGCAGCAGAAAAGCCCCCTTGCTGCATTAGAGGGGGGCTGGATAGAGAGGGGGGGAGTGCCCACTGTCACAAATCACAAACTGAATGCCCCGTGTGCCAACTCTGGACTGACTCAGCTGGCCTTGCATGGATGCCCCACGCTGGCAGAACCCAGTTCAGGGAATCAGCGGCACCTGACCCTGATCTGGGGAGAACCTCTGGACTGGCCTTTGATGGGCCCAGTGCTGACCTCTGCACAGGGTCTCCCCTGGCCTGGCTGTGTCCTTCAGTCAAAGCCCCACAAAGGCCAGCCCTTCCAAGAGCCATCAGCTCTGGGATTGTTCTACAGGATGCTGAGTCTTCAGTTTGCGAACCTCAGGCTGTGCTGATAAACCACGTTCTCGATTAGTGTAATCTGGCAGGAAAACTGAGGCAAGAGCAGCCCAGGAAAGCGCAATCTCTGCCTCGTTGATGGTGGTTGCTGGAGGGAAAGGAAACTAGGTTTTCAAGCGGGGCAAACCTGCAGAGGGTCCCGTGGCTGATCCTGAGCTGCCCACGAGAGACCCAGCTTGAAGTGGCCACATCCGAGGCATCAAGGCTGCTTCTGCGTGTGTGTGTGTGTGTGTGTGTGTGTGTGTGTGTGTGTGTGTGTGTGTGTGTGCATGCGTGTCCCTTCTTGGCCTAAAAGGGGGGAGCTCTTCTGGAATGGCTGCCCTGCAAGCCAGCTAGCTTTGGGGGGCCCCTCGCCAGCCCCGGAGCTGGGAGTTGGGAGGCTCGTGGCTGGAGGGAGAGGGCGGAAAGCCTCCAGGCAGCACTGGGGGACCCCGTTTTCCTCACTTTAATGAAACCTGACCTTCCCTGCTGCTCCGAAGGGATTTAGCTTCAGGGACTGCGAGGCCGGGTTATTTATTTCCAAATCTCTTTTTAATATGACTTTGGAGGGCAGCAAAGAAAAGCCTTGAAATTTCGTTTGGGGGCCAGACCCGTGCTGCGATGCCCTGTGTGTCCCAGAGAGGGCTATGGGTGTGTTTGTGTGTCTCAACCAATGGTGTGGGCATCTCCAAACACCCCTTGATTTTAAGCTGGACTTGGGAGGGGAGGCATCGGGTGTGTGGCTACTTTTAGAAAATTGCTTCGTTTCTGTGTAACTAATTGCCAAAGAGAAACTTCGCTGCTTTTTAAAATGAAGCTTCAAGCAAACAAATATCCCGCTGGATACAAATGAACCCAAAGAGTTTGCAAACAATTTGACAATTGCTCCCGCCACCTTCTCTCCCTTTGCTTTCAGCCTCAGGTCTTCCTTCCCGTGGGAAAGAGGGTCTTCCTGGGAGGGGGAGATGCGGGGGAGGGGAGGGCCCTTGTAGCCTCATCCTCCCAGGCTCCCTCGGCTTCACAGCCGTTGGGGAACTGGGGTCCCCTGGGTTGAATGTTGAGAGCACAAGGCTTCGGGGCCCTTGCTGAGCCAGAGACTTGCTCAGGGGGCCCCTTGGGGCCAGCTTCGCCGTGCAGCGCGGGAGGTTCTCTGCCGGGAAGCTGGGGGCAGGTGTTGGGAGGGCAGGAAAAGAGGCTCCGTCTCCTACAAAAGCAGCCTGTGGTCCTGGACGGAGAGTCATTTTGTGTGTGCTGTTGTCCGTGCAGTGTTTTTGTTGCCTTTCGTGTCCCTCTGTGCCAAGCAAGGCAAAGCAGGGGGAGGGGGGCTTCCTGCAACCCAATGGGGTGCTGGTGAGGGGTGGTTTTGTGTTCTTAGTCTGTGCCTAGGGAGGCACCAAAGGCAGCCCCCCCTCCTGAATCGGGATTGGCTTTCGTACATTGCAAAACCTGGTGGGGGCTGGGGGAGGGAAGGAGCAGCTCACGTGGAAACCAGGCAGGAGAATCAAGAGCAGAGGCTGGAAAGTTCTCGGGGTGGGGGTGGGGAGCTGGGGGACTATGAAAACTGCACACAGTGGCTCTCGTTTCGCTGCTTCATCCTTCCACACTGAGATCCCACCAAACTTGGCCAGGCATCCTGGCCACGGAAACGCCTGCTGTTTTGTTCAGGACAGTCATGCCGGACGGACACCAGCGGCTACCTTGCCCTGGGCTTCTGGCTGTCTTCCTTGCAGGAGGCCCCCCAGTCACTGTTTGTGCGATCGGGACCCGCAAAGGCCTGCGGAGTCAGCGGAAAAAACATGCCAGAGTCGCTCATTTCTTCGGCTGGCACCTGCCTGCCCAGAGCCCACACTGGGGAGGGTCAGAACTGAAGCAGCTTCTTGCATGAGAAGTAAAACGTCTTCAAGGAATAACAGAAGTTTTCCAAAAGTTGCCTTTTGGAAAAGCACCTTTGGGGCAACTGTGGCCTGGATGACTGAGAATCTCCGCAGACCACCAAGCCCCAGGCAAAACTCTACTGGGGGGCAAGAGCAGGTCGCCCCAGGAGCTGCAGCTGTTAAACCGGTGAATTCATTCCTCTCTGCATTTAGCCAGCCCTTTTTAAGCCATCAGAAACGGGAACGTTTCTTCGCAGTGCCTTGTGTGGTCGAATGGCAAGTTGTTCTTGTGCCACAGACTTCCTGTCTCCCTGTCCCACGTCCACAGCAATCACGTTTCCAGCACTGAAAAAGAGGGGGAAACGCCTCTCCCCATGGCGGGTTGGCTGTCCTGCACCCATTTCCCTGAAAGAGGCTCAAGAGGCTCCCTGCCAGCCAGGCAGATCCCGGAAAGGGCTGTAAGAGGGGCCGAAATCTCCCAGAGCCCCTCTTTAGCCTGAACCACATTCCCAGTGGGAGGATCGGGGATCCTTTGCACGCCTGTGAGTACAGAAAGGAGGAGACATTTCCCCCCCCCCATATTATGTCAAGGATGCGAAATATTTGCTTCCCGCGTGTCTGTGAGAAGAGGGATTTTTTCCTGCCTGACCCTTCCACGGCTGAGGGATCCAATGTGGGGTGGAGGAGGGGCTCAGCCGAGCGGACCTGGGCCCCCATTGCAATTCCGAGGAGGAAGCCGTGGAATCCGAATGGGAAAAGGCAAGGAGGGGAACGGGGGAGACCTGGTTCATCTGGCAGGCAAAGGACAGCCACCAGCCCGGCTCCTCCTGCCAATGTTCCCAAGTGGCCGGAATGAAAAGAGGACGGGGTCAAATGAGTGAATGAACCAAACCGAGGCTGGAAGAAGCCCGAAGTCTCTCGGCTGCACCTGCCAGGCAAGGGGGCAGCTCCACAGCCGGAGCTTGGATGCCAGTCCTCCCTTGGCAAGGGCAGATTGTGGCAAGCGAGCGTGTGCAGAGGGCTCAGAGTTAGAAGCAAGCGTGAGGACAAGAAAGACTCCGTTACACACTGAGATGGCTGCCCCCAAGCCCAGAAATCGCCCCTGAACCTCCTCGGGGGCCCCTTTCCTCCTCTCTTCTTGGGGGATCCAGGAGTCTCCCTGGGATTGGGGGGCAGCCCCCCTTTGCTGGGAGGCTCCAGGCAGGGCTGGGCAGCCCCCTCTGGCCGGCTCTCTGCTGCAGTCTGGCACCAGGCTGGGGCTGCCCCGGGGCCCCTCGGCCCTTCTCCTCCCTGGAAGTGGGGCAGCGCGCTGGCCCAAATTTGGCAGGCAGCCTATTCCCATCACCAAGGGAACATGGCCGCCTTGTTCCTTCGCATCTGCAACCTGGGAAACGCAGAGGCTGCAGGCTGGCTGGGTAAATGGGGGGGAGGAAGAGAGAGAGAGAGAGAGAGAGGAAAGAATGCCTTGGGAGGGGGGGGCTGGTCCCTCCACCACCCCCCTTCCCAAGCTGTGTAAATAAATGCTGCTGTGAAAGAGCGCCAAGTCCACCGCAGGGAAGGGGCCTGAGAGACCCATCTCCACAGGCTCTTTGGCATCCGTGTGTGTGTGTGTGTGTGTGTGTGTGTGTGTGTGCCTCTCTGTTTGTGTGTGCTTGTGAGAGAGAGCAGCTCCCTCCTTCTCCAAAGAACAAACTGAGTTTCCTCTCCAAAGACACACTCTACGGGGCGGAGGGGGGGGCGCTCTGGCCTTCTGCTGGGCCCGGGGCCTCCCCCCAAGCCAATCTGGGTGCTAACCATGACCCTGCAGGGGGCCCGATTCTGAGGGGCCACCCATGGGAGCAGCAGGACTCCTCAGGCCTGGGCAAGACTCAAGTCAGGCAACTTCTCATCTTACCTTCCTCACAGGGTTGTTGTGAAAGAGAGAGGCGTTAAAAGAACCTTAGTACATAGGTCTCCATTTGCGGGTCTGATTTTAAGACCGGTCAGTGGGCCAGTCTTAAGCCAAAACGCCGAGGGGTCTGGGAGAGAGATGGAGCGCTTCGTCCCCTCTAGTCCACTCTCTCTCTGGATACTTTTGGGGAGCCAGCAGGGCTAGAGGCCTTGTGGCTACTTTACTATTTGCTGCCCAGCTGGTGGCCACAGTGACACCTTGAGGCTGTGAGTTCCACAGCCAAATGTTCCGCCAGCAGTTCCTATTAGCGCAGATGACTGGGTCCCCTTCGTCCCTTCTTCGGCCGCCACCCGCTCTGATATATTTAGGGTACTCCTGGATTTCTGAGTATGTTGGCCGGGGTCCCCCGTTCCTCCAGGAGAACAGCTGCCCTTACCGTGGCGTTTGGCGCCCCCCCCCGGGGGCCGCGGGACCCGCTGCACCGCCCAGAAGAGCTCCTCTGCACCGGGCATCGCGCGGAGCTACGGGCTGCCCCCCGCCCCACCTCGCCGCCTCATTCCGGAGTCCACCGTCCGCCCTGGCCGTTTACACCGGCGTGGGGGGAAGGCGAGCGACTATCGCCCTACGAGTACGAGGTTCCCGGGCACGCACAGACCGCCCGTGCCTGGGCTCTCCGGACAGCTCCGGGCGCGCGCCCCGCTCTTCGCTGGCGGGCGCGCGGCGGAGGCGGAGGCGTGGCTAGTCAGCGGAGGCCGGCTTCTCCTGGGCTCGGACGGGCTGAGCGAGCCGCCACCCCCGGCAAGAACCGTTGCGGCTCGGATCCCGGCCACTCGGAGAGGGCACGGCAGGGCGGTGCCGCCTGGCGGGTCCCGCCGCCTCCCCGGCCACTCATGGAGGGTCCCGCGCGGGCGTTGAGCCGCCGCCGCCGCCTCCTCCTCCTCTGCTTTCTCCTCCTGCCGCTGGCCGGTACGTGGAAGGGCTGGTCGGGGCGCCGGGTGCGCGCGGGCAGGCGGGCGCGTGCTGGGTTTGGTCGCGGCCGGCCGCAGCGGCGGGAAGGGCGGGCTGGTTGGCGGACCGTGCAGGGCTGGAGACGAAAGCCGGCCTTGGCTTGCTCTCCTGCAGCTGGGCCGGGGCGGGCGGGCCGGGGCATTCCGCCTCCCCTCCCGGCCTCGGAATGGCGCGGCGATTTTCCGTGCCCTGCGGAGCGTTGCAGGCTTGGAGGGCTCGGCGTCTGAATCTGGTCCCGGGCGAGGAGCCCGGCCTACGCGAGGCGCCTGGGAAGGCAGGGGGAACACGAGCCTCGCCCAGCTGAGATCCGGCGCTTTTGAGGGCTGCCACGGGGCGGTCAGATGGGCGCCCCCCTCGCCGCCAGGATCGGCTGACCCCCTTCCTCCCACAGGCCTTCCTGCCGCCCAGGAGTCCTCGGTGCAGGCAGGCATTCAGGCTCGCCTTGGTCTCCTGGGGGTGGGGTGGGGGGTTCTTGGCTGGCCAGATCCGGGCTGAGCCTTCCGGTTATTTTCGGGGCGGGGGGGGGCTCTCTTGTAAAAGTCCTGCAAAAGTCCACAGAGCCAGGATGGTCTTCCTGAAGCTTTCCCGTGTTCTGGATGAGGCCTCCCAGCCTGCAGAGCCTGCAAATAATTTCCATGGCACTTTCCAGGTTGCTGTGCAGTTTGCCAAGCCCCTCTCCTGCCCCCTTCCAGCCGGGCCCTTGGAAGGGCCCCAGGGTGGTGGAATGGGCACTGTCCTCAGTCGGAGCCCCTTCCTCAGCCAAGGCTCTCGGCTTCCTTTGCTCTGCTCCTCTGTCGCTCGGATCGGAGCCACGGAGCTGTTGGCTAACCTGCCTTCGTTGCCTGCCCAGCCCTCGGCGGCGCCAGGAAGGTCCAGATGCCTCCGGGGCCCTTGTACCGCGTGGAAGGCACGACCCTCGCCATTCCCTGCAGCGTCTCTGAGTTCGAGGGTCCTTCTCTGCAGCAGTTTGAGTGGTTTCTGTATCGCCCGTCGGCTCCCGACATCTCCATTGGCATGGTCAGCACGCGAGACCCCAGCTTCCCTTATGCCGTTTTTGGGGCCCGAGTGCAGGCTGGCAACGTCTCCATCGTGCGCGTTCGGGGCGATGCTGTGGAACTGCGTGTGAGGACGGTCCGGATGGAGGACACAGGGGTCTACGAGTGCTACACGCCCACCACGGATTCCAAATACCAGGGCACCTATAGTGCCAAGGTGGAGGTCAGAGGTGTGTCCACTGGATGCCACCTGGGGCGAGACCTGCCCGGCTGCCTGGGTCCTGACCGGGCCGGTTCAGCACAGCCGGGGGGGGGGAGGAATGAGCAGCGCTGCTTCCTGCACAGCTGGCAGGGTGCAAGCTGCGTGGGGCGGGGCCCAGCCCCCAGGAACTGGCTGCGGAGTGGCTGCGCAGCTCACCCCGGGGTTTGAGAAGAGGGGGAACCCCTGGCTGCTCTGGCTCATCTTCCAGGGGAATGGTGGGAAGGGGCTCCCACTCCTGGCTCAGGGAACTGACAGCGTCCCTTTCCTTCTGCTCCCCCCCCCCAGTTATCCCTGACCAGCTCTCTGTCTCCGCTGCCCCTGTCCAGGGCCGGGGGGGCAAATCTGCTCCCCCTCCCCAGATGGTGCTTCTGGAGAGCCAGGACCTGCTGCTCACCTGCTCCGTGGCCAGCGGGACCCAGCAGCACACCCACCTCTCAGCCACCTTTGCAGTCTCCGCGCCCGGAAGCCCTCGGCTGCAGCAAGAGGTGATTGGGTTGCAGAGGGACTTAGCCCTGGAGGCCGCCGGGCGTTTTGCCCCACGGCGCTCGGCCGGGGAGCTCTCCCTGCTCAAGCTGGGCGACCGGCGGTACCAGATGGCACTGGGACGACTTAGGCCAGAGGACTCCGGGACCTATCACTGCACAGCCGGGGAGTGGATCCAGGATCCCGACGGCAGCTGGCAGCAGATCACTGAGAAGCGGGTAGCGCTGGCTGATGTCTCGGTTCAAAGCATAGGTGGGTTTGCTCCTCCCCAAACACCCCTTTATATCTTGGGGGGGGCTCATGGAACCCCGTTCCTCATTTCCCAAGGGGGCACTGTGTCTCTCCCAAGGGATCTGCTGGGCGTCCCCCATAATCTCGTCTCTCAGAGTTGGCGCCAGCCTTCTCCATCCTGGCAGCGTCTCTCCCTTCGCTCCGCTCTGCCATCCTGCTCCAGGGGGACCATGGTGGGGGGGTGATCAGTGGGGTGCGGCGCATGTGGGATCGCCACAGGCAGGGAGGGGCCTGTGACCCCCCTTTTTTCCTGTGCTTGGCTTCCAGCGAGCCAGCTCTCGGTGTCTGCCGGTCCCCCCAGAGTCCTGCTCAGCCCCCGAGATTCCCTGGAGCTCTTCTGCAACATCTCTGGAGGCCCCGTCCTCCTCTTGCCCCATGTTGCCTGGGCGGTGAGCTGGGAGATGAGGAAGGAGGCTGCCAGGCAGGGGCATCTCATCGCCCGACTGGAGGCCAGCGGAGGACTTGTCCTGGGCCAGAACTACGCCAGCCGCGACGTGGGCACAAGGCATGTCTCCCTGCAGAAGCTGGCCTCCCTGCTGGGCACTTTCCTGCTGCGTATCGAGTCGGCCCAGCCAGCAGACGTGGGCTCATACCGCTGCGAGGTTCAGGCCTTCTCACGGTCTCCGAGTGCAGAGTTGCGCCAGTTGGCCACCCTGAGCTCCGAGGCGGTCATCGTGCAGATCAAGTCCCAAGGTAGCCCTTTCTCCCCCCCCCCCCCGCAGAGGTAGCCTGGTTTCCTCCTTGGGCCACATAGCCTTTGGGGCCCTCGTCCATCCCTCTAAAGGCGGCTTCCACTGCCAGTCCGGCTAAGCTAATTTCCCAAGGAGTCCGCAAAGGTCCTAGGTTTGATGCAGTGGGTGAGCCATTCTGACTTTCTCTTTGGCTGGGATCTACAGAGATCAAATTCTCCTGGAGGCTGTAGAGCCTCTGGAATTTGGCAAAGACCTAAATAACTCCACAGTAATTAACCATAATTCGAGTCCATCAATCAGAAAAGAAAGACGGATCATAATAATAACCTGCTGAATTTCAGGGGCCTCTGTGGGCTGCTGTTCCCTGGCTTGATATCGTTGCTGTTTGGGCCTTGCGGCTCCTCAAAAGGATTTTAGACACTGTTGCCAAGGAAGAGACCCCCCCCACTTCACTCACCACAACTTAGGGGTGGGCTCAAAGGGCATTTAATTTGCGGGGCTTACCATGCGCTTGTCTCGGCCCCTGCATTTTGCCCCATGCTTCTTGTATTTCCCGAAGCTTCTTCAGCCTGTAGGACCACCCTTTCAGCTGATTTTTAAAAATGGGTGGCAAAAAGGGGCCTTTTCCTGCTTTGATTAAGAGAAGACAGAAACAGTCCCTACAGGCCATTCATCTTCCCAGTGCTGCCTGCCATCCCATAATTACACGCACGATAATTAGTGCCATTAATCTCTTAAATCTGCCTCTAGAGGAAGGAGCCCCTCTTTCCCGGCTGAAATTCTTAGCGATGCTGAGCTCTTGCACCACTGGGAGGGTGGGAAGGGCTCTTGCCCCCTTCTCAGGCTGCCCCCTTCTCCCCACAGCAGTGGTACTGGGGGCCGTTGCATGGCTGCCCTTCCCCACCTACCGCGGTGGCACAGCCGACATCCGGTGCAACATCTCGGTGGAATCGGCTCAGGAACTCCACCTGGCCCTCAGCTGGTGGGCGGAGCTACCACAGCCGGGCTCCACTCCGCTTGGGGTCATCTTGGCCTCCGTGGACCGCGAGGGGGTGGCCCAGCTGGAGAAGCGGCCGTCTGCTGGGGCACTGAGCGTGGATAAAGTGGGGCCACAGAGCCACCGGCTGCGCCTGCACGCGATCCAGCCGTCCGACGAAGGGCGCTACTACTGCGCTGTGACCGCCTGGGTGCACTCTCCTGACCACAGCTGGTATCAGGCCGCTTCAGCAAAGTCCAACATGGTCACTGTCTACCCGTATCCGCTTGGTGAGTAGAGCCCAGACCAATGATGGCGAACCTTTTAGAGATCGAGTGCCCAAACTGCGACCCAAAACCCACTTATGTATTGTGGGGTGCCAGGTGGGCGTGCCTCATTGGGTGGGCGTGGCCCATTGGGAGGGTGTGGCTGCGGTGGTCATGGCAGAATAGGCGGGACGAAAAAGTTCAATTAATTCCAACTTTGCGAGACTTTTTCTCGTGAGAAGTTGAAATTGATCGATTGATAGAACCTTTTTTTTTGGGGGGGGGAACACAGCTGCGGAGGCCTAAAGCAAAAAGGTTTTATAAAACTCAGCTGAAGGCCTAGGACTGGGGCGATGGCATACATGCCCACAGAGAGGGCTCTGCATGCAACCTGTGGCATGCGTCCCATAAATTCGCCACCATGGACTTTGGGTTATCTATATTTCCTGGGAAAATACCTGGGAAAATCCCATCGGAGGAAAATTCTACTTAGCGTTAGGGTTAGGTCACCATGAACTCATAGAGCAAAATGGACATCACCAACAAACTCGGAGCTCTTGGGTATGGTTAGGAGGGCGCTTACTTTTCTAGGCTGCCCCATCTATGTTTCCTGGTAAAATACATGGGAAAATCCCATCGGAGGAAAATTCCACTTAGCGTTAGGGTTAGGTAACCATGAACTCATAGAGCAAAATGGACATTGGCATTTTTTTTGCACATGGTGGCAGAGGTGTAAAGCGAAAAGGTTTTATGAAACCCAGCTCAAGGCCTAGGACTGGGGTGATGGCGTGCATGCCAACAGAGAGAGCTCTTCGTGCCACCTGTTGCACGCATGCCACGGGCCTAGACCATTTTGGGCCCGAGTCTTGCCCTGCTTGGGCCTTCCTGCCAGGGCTCCACTTCCTCTTCCCCTCCCCTGCCTTTGACCCTGAGGGCTGACGCCCCTTCTCCCCTCGCTTCCTCAGCCATGGACACCCTCCTCGTCCCTCTGGCAGTCGGCATCTCCAGCGCCATCCTCATGGGGGTCTCCATCCTCGTCTCGGTCACCTGCTGCTTCATGGCGAGGCTGCGCAAGAGGTGAACACTGACCAGCCGGGGCGGACATAGGTGAGCAGACCTCCATTGGCGGGGGGGTCCCAAGAAGAGGGGCTCCATTAGTTGTGGCAGGGCCACCTGCAGAGTGTTGGGGTGAGGTGAGCGGGCAGCCCCAAGAAGAGGGGTGCGTCAAAAGGAGCCCCGACTGAAGGGCTAAAGCGAACTCGTTTCGTGGCTTCCGAAGACGGTGCCAGGGATGTTGCCAGAGGCTGCTTTCCGGGGGGTGCAAGGAATTAGCCTAATTTAGGAGAGTCTCAGCCAGTTGCCGAACCTCTTCTCTTCCCCCTAAGAGGCAGCTGGTATTTTAGGCCAATCTGTTTGACCCGTGTCTTCTTTCTGTATTTCATTTGCAGTCCTGCCAGTCAACAAGATGGCTTCTTCTCAGCCAAATCTCTCTGCCCTGTGCTCATTTTCAATTTGCTTGAGGGCCAGGGGAGATGGACTTTCCTTCATCCCCCTCCCCTCCATTAGCAGACCCCTCCTGCTGCTCTGTTGTGTCCTCTTAACAACAATGGGAGCTGCTTCCTGCTCATCAAGGCAGATGTGTCTTCTTGTTCCATCTCTTTGGGCTCTGGCGGAGCAAGGCTGTGTCCTCAGCACTTCGGAAGGGCTGCTACAAAAGGAGGCGCACTTGAGCCAGGGAGGAGCCCCTGTGTGTCCGGGGTGCAGCTTTTCTCTCTATCCTCTTGGAGGCTTTTGGGAGCTCTCTACTCCTCCCCCCTCCCCCAGGGGGGGAAGACAACCGGAAGGAGTCGGCCTCCTCCCAGAGAAGCTGAGGACATGAGATGGATGGCTGTCCTGGAGACCCACCGGGAGCCCCAGAGCAGTGGGCAGCCATCTTCCAACACCCGGATTGTGTCAAAGGAAGCCCTTTTGAGGGATCAGGGGGACCATTCCACCCCACGCCCACCCTCCTGAGGATCTCAGCCTCCCCCTCCCCTGGCGTTGGTTTCCTGGTGCAGAAACTGCTGCCGGAGTCCCTGACAGGCACAGGGAGACGCCGCAGCAACAGGCTGCAATCCAACAGGGGAGCCGGGCACCATGGAGGCCGCCCAGCAGAGGAGCCCGGCAGCCGAGCGGTCAATGTCTGCCGAGCGGTCAATGTCTGCCTTTCGGCTTTCGAAGAAGAGCAGCTCTGTGTCCACCAGCCAGGGGGGCTTTGTTTCTGTCCCCAGCACTCGGTACCAGCAGGCACTTCTGGGCCTCTCTAGGAAACCAGCGGTGCCATCAAGGGAAGCAAGTCATTTTTGTGTCATTTGTGTTGTGTGTGCATGCAAGGGGGAGACCCTGACTTGGCTCCCCTTCCAAATTCCGTTGCCAGCAGGAAACGCCAGGCTGTGGCCACAGCTCAGTGCCTACCCGGAGAGAGCAGCTTTGGGTTCCTGGCATCCCACCGGGCATCTTCTGCACTTGTACTTACTTCTGCGCTTCGCTGCCTGGCTCGGAGGGAAGAGGGTGAGACCTGCCCAGCCAGGAGCACCTGATGGTGCTGAAATTCATACTGGGGCCCTCCCAGTGCACGGAGGGGAGAAGCCCTCAAACTTGAAAATAATGTTCACGGGGCCAAATGGGACTTTAATAAAAATGTGAACCACAGAGTTTTTTAATTCCATTTATATCCCGCCCTTCTTCGAAGACTCAGGGCGGCTTACAAGCTTAGCAGTAGCCTTCATTCTAGAGTCACTTCCTGGAGGTGTCAAGTTTTCTGAAGCCCCAAAAGCAAGAGGCACAAGATCTAGCAGAGCAGGGAAAGGCGGCAGCTTCTAAACGGGCTGGCTGGGAACTATGGAAGTTGCAGTTCCTGGGCATCAAGAGGGCGCTGGGGGAAAAACTGCTGAACAGTATCTGAAGGGGCAGTCTGGTTCCCCCAAAGGAGAAGTGAGGTGGACTCTGGGCGGCCTTTTGCTCACAGAGGCGCCTAGCATGAGGGAGTTGTTCGGACCCTCCAGGCCTAGAATCGCCTTGCAAGGGCTTTGGGGCCCGGGGGGGGCCAGCCCCAAACTTTGGTCCCATCATGGCTCTCTGGCCTGACCTCTCTTGCTGTGGGGCTCCCTGGGAGGAGCTGCACTACCCTTCCCTAGCCAGGGCAGGGCAGCAAAGCAGTTGTGAAGGCTTCTCAAAATGCTTCTCTCTCACACACAAACACACACACAGTGCATTTTCCAGCATAAACTCTCCTGTAAACCATCTTCCTTTGCCAAAGAAGGTCAGTTTCCAAAAAGATCTGCCTACTTTGGAGCATAAAACACTGCGGGAGGAAAAGAGATGAGCGCCGTTCGCTCCATGCGCTGGGGAGGCATTTCTCCCCCTCCCCCCAATCCGCCACAGGCGCGAGGAAGCCAGGTCACCTCCACTGCTTTGGGCTCCTGGAGGAAAAAAAGGGATAAAGACCCCTTTAAGGTCTTCAGGATCTGAGGAATCCCGAGTGTGATGGTTGCTAACAATTTGAAAGTAAAATGAATTCCAGGTGTCATCGGCTGCACTGAGGCTTCAAGGTACAACGGGAGCCCTAAAATGTTCGATAGCCTTTCTGTGTTTTCTGCACTCTAAAACCTATTCTGGATGACCCTATTTGGGCTTTCATATGCAAATATATGCAGACACACAATTCCTTGACTACACAACTCATCTGGTAAGGTTTATTTCAAAATATGGAATGTCAATATAGTCCATATGATAGATCAAGCTTCCCCCACCCTCTTTTCTTCTCCTGTGGGGGAAACAGCCAGCCATGCCGGGTCTGCTGGGTGAAGAAACTTGCTAATCAAAGCAGCTTTGTGCTGGGGTCACATCTCTCCCTGCATCCCCCCCCCCCGGGTCTCTGGGGTCTTTGGCATGCCCAAAACGAACTCTGCAGTGTTTTTTTAAAAAAGTTGCCTTGTGCAAAAAAGTGCCTGCTTTGAAACAGCATAGTCTGCTGGGGGGCCGGGGGAGCTGAGCAGGTGTGGGGGGCAAGGAGAGCAGCCAGAGTATTCATGGTCCTCACCTGTGGTCTTCACTGCCTCCTTGTTCATGCAGCCACCTCTTCACACCTTCCCTGGTCAGCCCCCAGTTGCCCCCAGGCTGCTCGTTTGTCGCACTGTGAGTCTCCTCACCCATCTGAGCTCGGGAAGCTAAGTAGGGTCAGGTCTGGCTAGGACTTGCATGGGAGACCCCCTGGACTCAGGGCTCAGCTAGGAAGCCCAGGAATCAGGAAAGGCCAAAGCCTCCTTGGTCTCACTGCTGAGAAAGCCACATGGGCACATCTGTGGGGAACCACTGCCGTCCAAGGGCCTCGTCTTTCCTAGCAGTGGGTCTGGACCCCCATTGAATATGGTTTCCAGTTCCACGTTGCCTCCCGATGGCTCCAGTTGCCGCCTTCCCTGCACGCGGGCACTTTCAAGAACAGCTGCTCGGTTGCGTTTCTCTTTTGCGGTCTGTGCTGATAACCCCAAGGCCCAAACCAGCCGGAGGGCAGCTTCGCTTGCTCAGATGGCTCCTCTGCTCCCTCTGGCCACCTTGTGCCACCGCCCAGGCCTCCTGGCTCGCTCTGCCCGTCCGGAGGCCTGTTAGACCTTGGACTCACTCTCAGTGCTGGTGAGGTTCCCATTCCTCTCTTTGTCCCCCTTGTCCCCCTTCTCTGTCCCCTCCTCCACCTTCTCATCCAGCCGGCTGGGGATGGACCAGTACAGGTGGGCATCCATGCGAGCTGCAGCCTCCGCCATCTCCCGGGCGCTGCAGCTGGGGGTGGGCACCTCGAAGGTCTGGTGGAAGCTGTTGTAGTCCACCTCGTAAAATCCATCCTCCAAGGTGAGGACCGACATGAACCGATGTCCCCACAGGACCTCGTCCACCAGGTAGGAGCTCCGGGCTTGGCACGTCATCCCTGCAAGGGAATTGGGGACGCTGGGTAGGTGGGAGCAGGTCAAGAGCAGCATTGGCCTCTTCCATGAGCTACCAGTTAATCTATTAGTTTCTAAAGCACCTACCTAATCCTAATTTTGCTGTCCTGAATCCAGTGGGATGGACCCTTCTTCTCACACCCATCTGAGGCTGGGGGCTCTTCCCAAAGCTTTCTTGATGGAGGGTATGAATGTGCCACGGGTCACCCCAGGCACCTGGCTAGGACTGGCAGGGGGGGCAACCAAGCCAAAAACCCCTCACTTGAAAAGGGTACACCTGAGCTGAAGTTGCTTTCTATGGCCAGCTCTCCTCCCTTCCCCCTCCAGCCCCTCTTTTGGCAGTGTCCCCAGCAGGGATCCCAGGGACCCCACAGCCCCCACCCACCCACCGTACCTGTGGCCTCCACCATCCCTTCCAGGATGACCACGACCTCAAACTCCTCCTTCCGCAGCTGCTCCTTGGACACCTCCCAGAAGGGGCTGTGCTCGTTGATCTCGTGGCTGATGATCAGCGGGGAGACCAGGAAGAGGCGGTCATCGCCTGTCTCGAACCCCACGCTGAGGTCCGTCTGGTTGAGGGGGATGAACTCCCCTTCTTGGGTCTGCTTGGACTTGATCAGCTTGGCCCTGATGGAGGCCTCCACGATGTGGGAGTTGCGCAGGTCCCCCACCCTGAACATGAGGCAGAGGTGGTCATCCCGCAGCGAGATGACGGCGTGGGAGGAAAAGACCAGCGTCTCTGCCCGCTTGTTGGGCTGGGAGATCTTGACGAACATGCAGCCCACCATGAAGGCATTCACCATGGAGCCCAGGATGGCCTGGAGGAGGAGCAGCACGATGCCCTCGGGGCACTGGTCGGTGATGACCCGGTGCCCGTAGCCGATGGTGGTCTCGGTCTCGATGGAGAAGAGAAAGGCCGAGACGAAGCCATTGAGGTTGTTGACGCAGGGGGTCCAGGCGTCATCCCCCAGGTGGTCCAGGTCACCCCGGCAGTAGGCAATGAGCCACCAGATGAGGCCAAAGAAGAGCCAGGTGACCGCGTAGGCCAGGATGAAGACCAGCAGGCTGAAGCGCCACTTCAGGTCCACCAGCGTGGTGAAGATGTCAGTGAGATAGCGGTAGGTCTCTCGCACGTTCCCGTGCTGGACGTTGCACTTGCCATCCTTCTCCACGTAGCGCTGGCGCCCACGCTTCTTCTCGGCCTTCTCAGGGCCCTCGCCCAGGCGCCGCAAGGCCGCCGACTTAACCGGCTGTGAGGAAAGGGCTGCTTTGCCCTCAGAGATGGGGGTCTTGGGCAAAGCAGAGAAAGCTGAGTTGTCTTTGGCCATCGTAGTGCCGGGCGGCCTCCAGATCTGCAAGGAAACCCAGGCCAGAGCACAGAATGAGGAGGACGGCATGGGGAAAGCCCACAGACGGTGCAGAGAAAGAATCTCTCCGTGGCAAAACTGAGTTCTGGGGAGCAGACGTCTTAAAGCCCACAGCTGGGCTGGTTGGGGTGTGTGACAAGAGGGGTGGTGAGCCCTCTTTGTGGACACCCACCTGGGAAGCAGAGCCTGGATATTGGGCCATGTTCCCAGGAGGCTCCGCAGGGTGAACTTTGCCCTTGGAAACACACTGTCTGGGTCTGTGTAAAACACCGACCCCTCAGCTGACCATTTAAGTGTTCGCTTTGCACAATTGCAAGCAAACAGAACACACAGGCAGACCCCACCCTTTGCGTACACACAGTCCTTTTGTAATGTCCATCTTTGCTGAGGATTTCAAAATCTGCAAATGGTTTGGGAGTCCAGAGCAGAGGCAGAGCAAAGAGCAAATCCAGACAGCGACTAAGGGTCTCGGGGCGGGGAGGAGGCTTAAAATGTTTGCTCAGTCTGTTGTTCTCCAGGAGCTAGGCTAGGCTGCTCTGCTGCAGGGCCGTCCCTTGCCACCACAATTCCCACAAGGCAAGTAGGAGAAGGGACGGCGGAGGGCACCTCCAGCAGCCAAGAGAATACCCAGAGGGCCTTCCCCAATTAGCAGGCGGGCTATTTTTGAGCAGTGCCCACACTGTGAAACTGATCGATGTCGTGCCATTAAAATGAGCAAAGGTTCTCCTCTGTAAATATTCTCTGGGCTGTTTCCTTGGGAGGCCAGCGACCCTTGAGCCAGCTTGGAAGATTCAGGGGGAGAGAAAAAGAGAGAACTGGGCTGACAGGAAGAGATTTTGTCTCTCCTCCTTGAACTTGGCTTATCTAGAGACTCTGCTGGGTCACAGACTCTGGATGGGAGGAACAGCACCTGCTTTTAGACAAGCTTCTTGTGCAGGAAAAATGGCTGGTTTCATAAAGTGGAAACTGGGCAAACCCACGGAGGAGAAAGAGGGCAGTCCTGCTTTGATGGGGTGGAGCGGAGGGGGGGAGCCTGGGGAATGTTTTCAGCTTCTCCTCCTCCTCTTCAGGGACCTTGGAAGAGAACCTGCTTGGGAACTGCTGTGGGGACAAGGGCCTGTTCTCTGCCCTAGTCAGGTCCATTTCCCTTTTTCCTGGGCTGGAGGGGGGAGGATATTCATGAAGCCCTATTTATCTCCCCTTCTCCTCGAGGGCAGGGAATGAGTTGGCAGGTGTAAACTTGTTGAGTGACAGGCCTCCATGCCACATGTTCCGTCAGAGAAAGGGAACAGAAATGTGCTTTTGGGTAGAGGGAGGTTGGCGGCTCTTCAGGGTCCCCAACCTCAAGCCCACTGATCTTCCAGCCCTACTGGTCCCATCCCTGCCCTCGTGTGTCAGAAAAGAAGGCAGTGGTTAGCTGAGGCACCTTGTTCTCCCCCTGGAGGACAAAGGGCCTGGGTGGGGGTCCTACTGGCCACTGGGGGTCCCACACACTCAACCCTCGTGCCAGGAGCCCACAAAATGATCCCTCTGCTGAGCTGAGTCTGCAGGCATAGTCCCATCTGCAGGTCAAATCTCTCTGGCTCCGGAGGCGTCTCCTGAGTTTGAGTGAAATATCATTTATTTAGCCTAAGGATGTTCTTATTAGGAAATGAGATGAATAGCGATAACTATGTTGACATCCACATGGAAAAGAAAGCCTGGTAAAGTTCATAGACTGCAGGTTTTTCTCAAGCACAACCTTTGCTTTTCCTGTTCCTACTCCACAAGGCTGTTTTGCAAGCCCAACACACTTTAGGGGGAGTACACCAAATCCTACCCCCTACCCCAAATTTCACCAAACACGGCCTATCCAACAGGATTGCTATTCCAGTGAAGGACACACCAGAAGGTGCCAGACCTCAGCTGTCCCTGATTCCTGAAAAGAAGGCTCCATCGAATCGGGGGACCTCAGAAGCCCCCGGAACAGGAAGGACCGACATGCAAGCCCCCCGTTCGGGCAGAGCCGCCTCTCTGCCGGGGACCCCAGCCTCCCCTCCCCCTCCCCTACCGCGCCAGCAACGGGGGAGCTGTCCTCACCTGCTGGTGCTGAAACGGCTCCGCGCTCCGGACTGGGCGATTGCAGCGGCCCCGCCTCGCACACTCATCTCGTCCGCCGCCCACAGGACATTCCTGGCCTGGGGTGAAGCCCGGAACCAGACGCCCGGGCCTGCTTCCTCCTCCTCCTCCTCCTCCTCCTCCTCCTCCTCCTCCTAAATTTAGCTCAGCTCCGAGCCAGATCTCCCTTCCTCTCCCTCCCTCCCGATGTGTGTCATCTACCCCCTTCCCAGGCAGCCTTTCTTCCCTACCGTCACCAAGGCAACTGCTCTGGACGTCCTCCGGCTGGGATGCTGAAATTGCACAGGGATGCGCGTGAAAACCTGCGGTGTACAGATCCCTCGACCAGCAGGCAATGGAGGGGAGCAGGGTCCTTGCTGGCAATTGGTCTCAAGTAAAGCTCCAGACCCATGCTTCCCAGCTGACATAATCACCAGTTGGCATAGCCTCCTGCCAGCTATGCAAGACAAGGAAGAGAAAGAGGCATCTCTTAAAAGAGGCAGAAAGGCAGCTGATTCGCCTTCCATTATTATTATTATTATTATTATTATTATTATTATTATTATTATTATTATTATTATTATTATTATTATTATTATTATTATTATTATTATTATTAGCTACTGCTAAGCTTGTAAGCCACCCTGAGTCTTTGGAGAAGGGCGGGATATAAATGGAATTAAAATTAAAAAAAAATAAAATTAAAATTTTTTGGATCTGGGGAGTTGAGACTAGATATTGCCTTGGAAAGTGATGTTCCTCGGCCCCTGGGCCATGGGGCTTTCCTGACTGCAGCCTTCCCTCACCCACAGCCTGCCCAGGCGGGAGGTCTGGGTGGGAGGGGGGAGGATCTTCTTTGCAGGACCCTCACAAAGCAAAAAAGGACGGTCAGCCTGTGATGGAAGCAATGCCAACTTTTGACCCAAAGCAGTGATTGGGGTCAAGGGGAGGTTGAGTACTTCAAGGGCCCATTGCCCAAACTGTGGCCCTTAGGGGTCCTTGCTGAGGGACACCAACTCAGCGCTGCCCTACAGCTCCTAGTCAGCCTGGGCTGATCCTGAAAAAATGTCGTGGAGTTGGATTGGGTTAATGCTTGGGTAGGAGAGCGCTGGTAAATCCCGCGGCTGAGGGCTTGCCTGAGAAGTTGAGAAAGTATTCAGGAAAAAGGAATTGCAATTCCCCTCTTTTTGCTTCCAAAACACCTAATTTAAAGAAGAGTCTGTTTTTCACTGGAAGTATTTGGTTCCTGTCCACAAAGGTGTTCAGGCACGGGGGTCCAGTGAGATGGCTGCACCCAGCATCCTCTGTTACTTTTGCTTAAAATGTTTCCTACGGCAAAGGCAGAAAAAGGTCCCGATTCTCCCCGGACACCCAAAGGGTCTCTGGTGCTGTGCAGAGCAAGGAAGGATGAGGCCAGCTGCTCCTCTCACGCAGGGGATATACTGATCCAGTTGCTTAGCTGCCAGTTCCAAGATGGGCGGAACCCACGAGAGAAGGCGGCATAGCACATCAATGATAACAGCAAATATATCGTGTGAGAAACACATCAAGAACACCCCAACCGCTTCCCCACCCAACTGGGTCAGGTCTTTGCTTGGTAAGGTCAGGCGCTGGGCCTGCATTGCCTTCTCACCCCAGCAGTTCCCTGCTTTACAGGCAGAGGGCGCAGGACCTGCTGAGGGCCTGGAAGGGCTCCCAGACGCTCTGCAGCCTCCAGTCAGGGCAGTGGCCCCTGGGGGTCCCTCTGCTCCAGACTAGGCAACGAGGACTTTGGAGCCCCCTGAACGTGGGCGCTCTGCTCCCACCCAGATGAACTCCTTCCTGTAGACTTGAAGCCTTCTCTGATGCTCCTGCTCACTCTGGCTTGTGGGGAGCAGTGGGGGGAGGCCCCCTGTGGGGCGGGGGCTGCACACAGGGAGGGCGGTCCCAGGCAGGTTCAGCCTCTCTCTCCACTGGGGCGGGTGGCAGAGCAGGAAGGAGAAGCAGGCAGGGCTCTGCCTGAATTGACCCAAAGTGCGCAGAAGTCCCAGCCCCCCCGCCCCCCAGCTATATGCTCATCCTGTGGGGCGGCTGTCATCGCCAGCAAAGGCGCCTGGACAGAGATGAACGGCCCCCTGCAAGCAGAGGGGAAGTGGCTTGTAAAGCCTATTGGTCTCTCTGGCTGTCCTGCTGCCTACTTCCTCCTCCTGCTGTCCTGCCTGGCCGCTGCACCGCCACTGCCCGCCTTGCCTTGTGACCCTTAGCATGGATGGAGAGCCTTGATTTCCACCTCATTAACTCTCTACTAAAACTTTAACCCCCTGGCTTTTCCAGTGGGGGCCCCTCCCCCCCTCCCCTCCCCTCCGGTCCATGGCCAAGTCCTCTCTCCCTTCTTTCTTTTTCTGTCCCTTTTTTCCTTTCTTTCTCACTCTCCACTTTTTCCTCCTCCTCTGCTTCTCCATTCTCCACAATTTCTGGCAAGGCTCTCGACTGATAGGCCAGCTGAGGACGTCAGTTGCCTCCCTCAGCTGCCCCCTCCTTTAAAAAAATAATCCTTTCATTCACTTGAAGTTGAACAAACTTTTGTCTGGCGCAGAGAGGGGGAAAAGGAGGCATAAAATCCACGGGGGAGGCTCAGCCTTGCAGAGCAGGACGACGCTGATTTGATGCTGGAAGCGCCTCACCTCTTTTCCCCACGATCTGCGCAGCCTGGCAGCCTCTGCGCCTCCAGCCCTGTGGGGAGAAGGACTCGCCCACCGGCCGGTTGGAGAACCTGATCAGGCGGGTGCTGAGAGAAGGTCTCTCGAGGTGAGAGTCCCCCAGTTTGCAGTCCAAGCTCAAGGTAAGGCGGTCTAGCCTTGAACGTGGACAGGAGGACATGGGAGGGTTCAAAATGCCCCCCATCCCCCAGGTCGGGCCCCCTCTTGCTGGCATTTCTGACGGAGTGATGGTGGGGGGTTTGCTAAGTAGTCCCTTCTGGAGTTTCAGCAGGTGATAGTGATGAAGGCAACCAGCACAAAAGCACAAAATTCTCTGTTTTAGATGGTCGTAGCAAGCTGTGCCTGCCTTGGTCCTTCTTGGGGGACAAACGTCTCTCCCTTCCCCTCGTCTTTCAGCAAGGTCATCCCTCCCAGGGGCTCAGATCCCGCTCCCTGAGGGAGGGGTGGAAGAAGAGACACGCACGGATGTTCCATGTGGGAAACCCAAAACCTTTGCAGGGAATCTCACCGCCCTGAGTTCTCTGTCTGGAATTAGATGGGGAGAGGCATTGCCCCCCACCCCCCACCCCGCAGCTGGGCTTTCCCAAAAATAGAAGACCAAAAACCTCCACAGGTGCCAAAAGGTGATGCTTTGGGGCTGAACTCCTGGTCTGGGTTTGGTGACCCTTTTTGAAAGGTGCCACTCCTTCCACAGGGGGACGGGGGTCCTCTGAAGAAAATAGGGGTGTGTGGTGGTTAAAGGGAGAAAGAGAAGTGGAAGGAAGGCAGCAGAGAGAGGATTTTGGCAGGCAGAGACGTCCAGGCAGCCCTCTGAAGTCGCAAGGTCTCTGATTCCAACTCTCCGCTTTGCAAAATTCTTTCCTAAGTGATGCCGTGGCACTTCCCAGCCGGAAACCCTCCAGGTGGGCCACATTCAGACGCTCTCTTGCTGCCCTGCTGGTCTTTCTTGATAACCAATCTTCACCCTCACGCAAAGGGTCTCTTTCCTGAAATTTCTCCTCCTTTGGGAAAAAAGATGTCTTTCTCTGTCAGCATTCTGGGGTGAGGTCGAGTCCCGAGGCCGCCTCTTTTTCCCTGGATAAATTTTGTAGCCTCAAGGCAGCTAATTTAATCATTTCATTTTGCCTTGCCAGGGCAAAGGTTGCGGCGGACAGAGCAGGGATGCCAAGGCCAGGAGTATTTGTATTTTGTATATCTGAGTGTAAATTCTGGGGAGCGTTCTCTTTCCTACTAAAATAAGGCAAAACTACTGGGGGTTTAGGGGTTTTTTTGCGGATTTCCTGCCTGACTTTAGGGGAAGCTAAGATCATTTAAACAGCGTGAAGCATTGATTTGGCCGAGTGAGGCAAGCGTGCGCCTGGCTTCCCTGAGAGGTGGAGGAACCGGCCACAGCCCAGAAGCCCCCAACTCCAAAAGAGCCGCGGAAGCGCCCAAGAGACTCCGAAGCGGAGCTGAAGGGGAACTGGGCGACGTGGTAAGCTTGGCTCTTCCTGGACCTCCCGCAGGGGGGGAATCCAAGCCCCCCCCATCACACTTGGCAAGCAGAGAGGCGCAGGCGGCAAGGGCCCAGGTGTGTCCCCTGTGCTGGCAGTGAGTGGGGGTCAGAACAGGTGAATCCAGGGGGGGTGCCATGAACACGGCCAGAGGAGCTCCGGTGGCAGGACTCATGCCCTCTGGGGTGGGCAAGAGAGGAGGGAAGGGGAGCCAAGGAGAGAAGACCGCGACTGCCCCTCGCATACTAACGAGCTGGCTTCTCAAAGCGCTTTTTGTCTCTTGCAAGCTCCATTCAGGCCTTCTCCTGGGGGGCAGACAATGGGGCTTCTGTCCTGCCTGCTCTTCTTACCAAACAGTCAAATGCTTTCACTCCCCCCCATCTCTTCCCCCTCCCCACAAGCCTGGCCGGATCCAGCCAACTGAGCTTGGCGGTTTCCAATATCTGCAGAGGTCCAGTGGGGAGCCTCGGCCCACATTGCCCTCCCGTCCTGGGCCTTGCAATGGGCCCGAGCCAATGGAAGGGACGGATGTGGCTAGCCGTATCCCAGGAGAGAGCGTTGGGGGCTGGAGAAAGGGGGTCGATTGGCCAGAGGGAGGGGAGCAGGGCTACAAAACCCTTTCCTCACCAACTGCAGCCAATGGAGGCGGACCTTGGGCTGATGTCCGGGAAAGGCCTAAGCTGGCAGATACCCCATGCGTCCCATTGGAGTTGGGGGCCGAGAAACCCCCAGCCTGGCCTGCAGCAGCCCTACAAGATGCCCAACTGGCACTGCAGCTGTAACGCTCCACCGTTCGGCTGCACCGGTTGGTAGCCTGGTTGGTATTTAAGCACCTCCTGTGTTTCCCCAATTCTTGACCTGCCAGCCAGGCTGCTGAGCATGATGGGAATGATTATCCCAGGCTGCCAAAGTTCCACAGGGCCAGTGCGGCCGCAAGAGTGTCTGGGAAGCAAAGGGTGAGCCATTTGGATGCAGGACATTGTCCAGCCCAGCCTTGACTGAGAGGCTGAGGGATGTGGGCTGGCCTTGCCCCACTTTGGTGGGTTCTCTGCCCCCGGCCAGACCCCTCGATGCCCAAACACAAGTTTTAACAAGCTGATGCTTGTTCTGAGTGCCATTTGGATGCAGGACATTGTCCAGCCCAGCCTTGACTGAGAGGCTGAGGGATGTGGGCTGGCCTTGCCCCACTTTGGTGGGTTCTCTGCCCCCGGCCAGACCCCTCGATGCCCAAACACAAGTTTTAACAAGCTGATGCTTGTTCTGAGTGCTACCCAGCTGCCCGGGAGGGAGAAACGTGTGTGCAGCACCAGCTTTTAAGGCAACCCCTGTTTACAGTTTAACCACATTTGCTGAAGGCGAGGAAGGAGCTGCTGCGTTTGTTCCCCAGCCTTCGGAAGGCGTCCTCAGAAAGTTCCTGGATGCCAGGCGTGGCTGGTTGGCTTCCTCAGATACCACCAGATTGGGGGGCGGGCAGGAGCTGCCTGAAGTCTTAAGAAAGAGGCGTAAGCCCCCCCCCAAAAAAAAACCCGCTCCCTGGTTCAGCAGAGAGCATTTTGCTGGCACTCCCCCCCCCCCTTCGCTCTCCTTCCAAATCCATCTCTCTGAAAATCCCAGGTGCTTAGAAAACAACATGAGGCCATTTATTTGGCAATCCAGATCTGGGGCAGCCAGGATCTCAGGCAGAAGGCAATCTTCGGGAGATTAAGCCCTGGCCAGGTTTTCTAGAGGAAAAATAGTTATATATTATGTTCTTCTTGTAAAACAGGCTGTAAACTTTTACATACTGTGGCAGCCTCATTCCCTGCCTAATGAATGCAGGCTGAGGCAGACTGAGTTAATGTTTAATGCCTCCAAGATGTTAACAGCAGCCACTTATGGGGCCTTTTGAGGGACCGCTTTGGGCCATGTGGGGGCCGGATTGGCAGGGGGCGGGTGAGGGTGAGAAGGCACTGTTTTGGGCAGAAAAGAAAATCAGAGTTCCAACAGGTGCAGCTTCACGGCGTCTGGCGCCCTCCATAAAGGCTCAGATGCCCACTGGGAGTTTGCTCTGGCCAAGGGGCAGGGGGCCTCCGTGGTGTGGCTCTAGGAAGGGAAGAGGCACAATGGGGTCCGTGGAGGGGGCTGCTTTCCTCCCACAAAAACCCCCCAGGATGGTGGTTCATTCACTGATTGTTAAAAGGCTTTTTCAAGCAACCGGGAGGATATTTTCTTCTTTGCTGGGAACAGGATTAAAAGGGGGGGGGGAGAGCTTGAAGAATGGACAATCCATTCAATGGGCATCATACTCTGTGTGTGAGTGAGAGGGAGGGAGGGAGGGAGGGGGAGACTCAGCTCCTTGTTTTTCCCCCACAATTCACTGGGCTTCACATGCAGGGAAGGAAGGAGGAGGAGGGGTGGATATCAATAAAGTCAAAGTGCTAGGAATCCATTAAACTGTGAACGAGGGGGGCTGTGGGGTAATAGAAAAGGGGGGTCAAGAGCCCCTCAAGAAAAGTCAGAAGACTGTAGAGCTGCAGAAGAATAGTGGGTTGGCAAGGAGTGCCATTTCATGCTCCCTCCCCCCCCCCGGGACAGAAGTTGTGGGGATTTACTGCTCTTTTGTGGTTCATCCCGAATGCAGGTGTGATTCCCCCCCCATATCCCTCTGGTGTGAGCCCTCCTTACCTGCCCCTCTTTCCCTCTTGCTCTCTCCTCTGCCCAGATGACCTCAGCCACCAAGGTGTACTACAGCCAGACCACCCAAACCGACAGCCACCCCCTGATTGGCCCAGTGCTGCGGAAGAGGAGGGTCATGACCAAGGATGGACGAAGTAACGTGCGCATGGAGCACATCACGAACAAGCGCTTCCTGTACCTGAAGGACCTCTGGACGACCTTCATCGACATGCAGTGGCGCTACAAGCTGGTCCTCTTCTCGGCCTCCTTTGCCGGCACCTGGTTCCTCTTCGGGGTCGTCTGGTACCTGGTGGCCCTGCTGCACGGGGACCTGCTGGAGTTCAGCCCTCCAGCCAACCACACGCCGTGCGTCATGCAGGTCCACACGCTGACCGGGGCCTTCCTTTTCTCCCTGGAGTCCCAGACGACCATTGGCTATGGCTTCCGCTACATCAGCGAGGAATGCCCGCTGGCCATCGTCCTGCTCATCAGCCAGCTGGTCCTCACCACCATCATGGAGATCTTCATCACCGGCACCTTCCTGGCCAAGATTGCTCGGCCCAAAAAGAGGGCCGAGACCATCAAGTTCAGCCAGAACGCCGTGGTGGCTCAACACGACGGCAAAACCTGCCTGATGATCCGGGTGGCCAACATGCGGAAGAGCCTCTTGATCGGCTGCCAGGTCACGGGGAAACTCCTTCAGACCTACCTCACCAAGGAAGGTGAGAATGTCCGGCTGAACCAGGTCAACGTGGACTTCCAAGTGGACACGTCTTCCGACAGCCCCTTCCTCATCTTGCCGCTCATCTTCTACCACGTGGTGAACGAGCGCAGCCCCTTCCGGGACCTGGCCCTGAGCACGGGGGAGGGCGACTTTGAGCTGGTGGTCATCCTCAGCGGCACCGTGGAGTCCACCAGCGCCACCTGCCAAGTCCGCACCTCTTACCTGCCGGAGGAGATCCTATGGGGCTACGAGTTTACCCCGGTCATCTCTCTCTCAGCCAGCGGGAAGTACGTGGCTGACTTCAGCCTGTTCGAGCAAGTGATCAAGGTGGCCCCTCCATGCTGCCTCCACGAAACTGTGCGTTTTGGTGACCCCGAAAAACTGAAGCTGGAGGAATCCTTCCGGGGGAGAGCCGAGCGGGAAAGCGCCCCGCTGAGTGTGCGGATCAGCAACGTCTGAGCCCTCCTGGGGGGAACTGGTCCCCCGTAGCTTCTAGGCGTCCCTCGCAGCCTCCCTCCCTCCTCCCCGGCCACGGTGGCCCCTGCTCTCCTGCCAGCCTCTTCAGCTGCAGAGGGGGGAGAGGCTCCCCAAAACAGAAGGCAGCCTTGCTTTTATTCCCACAGAAGAGCCCCCAACTAAAGGAACTCTTCCTCCTCCTCTGCGCTTCTGTTTTCCCCTTTTCTAAAAACAGGCAGAGTGGCGGAGGCTGGGCTCACCAGTCAGGCAGGCCCGAAAGTGGCTGTGGCTGAAGTGGCCTGGGAGTGAGGATTCTGTGGATACAGCTCTGCTCCGGCCACGTAGGGTCACGGGATCCTGGCTATGGACCTCCAAAAGCTTGGGAACCCCAAGCCACAGGTGGCTGGAGCCTTGAGGAGGAACTCTAAGGGTCCTGGCCTCTGCGCGCACGCACACACACACACACACACACACACAGACACACACAGAGCTGCAGTTTTTCTGCTATTACTGTAAACCATCAAAATGCTGCACTTTTTAAGCCCAGGAAGGAGGATGAAGGAGAGGCGGCAACCCAGAGCAAGTGGGCCCTCCCTACTACGAGGACAGAGAGCAGCAGGAAAGAAAAATAAAAGTGGGAAGAGGAAGAAGGGCACCATCGGCTGGGGAAACCCACTTGATTCCATGCTAGTTAAAAATCAGCTGGTGGTGCCTTTTCCTCAAGCTAACATAAAGCTTCATCCTTGTCACTTTCATCCAGCCAAACTCAATCCAAGTATTTTCTTTCAAAAGGTAAGATAAATATTTCAGCAAATGGGGAAGGAAAACAGGCACAAAATGCTTCATGGACTTTGAATCCTGCCTGTTTGCAAAGTGCCTGATCGAGGGGGAAATGTGCCAGCGCCCCAAAGTGTGCCAGAAAAAATCCGCTCAGGGGGAGAAGGAATCACTCTGGGCACACACCTGTTTGCAGGTGGAGGCCCACTTCAGTCAGGGTCGCCCCCAAGAAGAGCCCGTCTCCTGCCTTTGCAGTGGAACCTGTTGGGGTCTTCAGAGGCTCTCCCAGAGCTGGAGGAGCGAGGCGGTGCGGGAAACCTCTGATCTGCAGCAGCCACGGAGAGTGGGGTCGACCGGGCTGTGGGGCAGGCGGGTCAAAGCTGCTGGCTCTGGGAGGGAGTCAAGCTGGCCTGGCCTGGCCTGGATGGTTTCTCTGGGGAGCAGAAGAGCCCAGACTGGTGTTTTGCACATCAAGACAGAGGGAGAGTGTAACTTCCTCTTGGGACGTAAATGTCTGTTGTGATATTTATATATGTTTATTTATATAAATGATCTATATGTTGCTACTCAAAACACAAAGCAAAGAAGAAAAGAGTGAAGGAGTGAGGTTGCACTTTGTCAAAAACAAGTGAAAGAGCAGACACAATGTGGTCAGCACCAAAAAAGGAAGTTAATCATAGGTTACTCTGCGGTCCTCATCCCTCCCTCCCACTGCTTCAAATATCCAGAGATTTCCTTCCTTCCTTCCATCCTTCCTTCCTTCCTTCCTTCCTTCCTTCCTTCCTTCCTTCCTTCCTTCCTTCCTTCTTTTCTTTTTTTAAGTTTGCACCCTGGACATATACCTAACAAACATCACTTCATCGGTAGATTGAGATGTGCTGTCTTGGCCTAAGATCCACGTTCCTTACTTGCAGGTGAGTTTAAGCGACAAAACTAATTGCTACCCCTCCCCCTCAATTTCACAGAGTCATTCAGTCTATGCAAGGCAAATGCAAGACCTGGAGATTTGGAGAGACCAGCTGGATCAGTATGTGCCATTCAAATCCATTTGGATCTACTGGAGATCCGGCTGTAAAGCTTTGGGAGACACGGGAGGGAGGAGGAAGAGGTTGACTTAATTCTTCTTTCTTCCTCTTCCTTCTAAACCCAGGATATTTCAGGGTGAGTTGTCCCCCCAGTTCCCCCCTAGGTAGGAGGAAGGGGCCTTGTGTGAAGTCGGTCCCACCAGATTTGCAGGCCTCGAATAAAGAAAGAACATTTTTATTTTTTGGAAACAAAGATGCTGCGCAGAAGAAGAAAGACAGAGTAGAGGAAGGTTTCCCGGTGTTTCTTTCAGATATTTGGGGTTCGCGCACGCAGACAGGAAAACAGAAAGGGAGCTTAGAGACAAAAATTTGATGCAATACAAAAACTGGGATTGTGCAATATACCTCTTCATTACACATTTTGTGAAACATCCTGGGTGCCATTTGCGGCACGGAGTCAGAAGGCTGGGCATTTTAACAAAGCAGTTACTATGAGCCGCCCAGATCCAGTTGATGTCCTGTCACGCCTCAGGCCAGGTACCAACAAACACACCCAGAGGGGGTTGTGAAACTTGCTGAGAAGTGTGGGAAGCAAATAAAGAAGGAGCAAAGGAAAGGATTCCTGGTCAAAGTCCAAGCTGGCCATAACCACTGACCAATGGTCATTTCTCCGGCCCTTTATGCTACCAGACACTCTTAGGTTTAGCTTTCTGTGGCTGAATCAACATGATTCTCTGGAATTTGTGACACACAAAAAAACACACACACCAATAAGGACAGATGTTTTGATGACTGAGTTCAAACTGCATGTTAATCTGATTCCCGTTTTTTAAAACGTTTATTTTGTGCCTAGTAATTATGTACTGTACTTCATAAATATGAAGGTTTTTATCCACTGAAGACTTTTTGCACTAAAAGTCCAATTTTATTGGCGGGTAAAAGGGAGCTGTTTTCTTCTGTTTAGAACGAAATCACTAAATAAAGACAAGTTAAAGAGTCAGATTTTCAAATGTCTTGCAGGGCACGGAGGTGTTTCTGAAGCGGGGGGGGGGGTCCCAGCATTTTCCAAGCGGGGAAGCTTCCTACAACGACCCGCTCACACGCACAACGGCAAAGTAACCGCAGGTTTTGGGGGAGCGCAGCAAACGGCTCTTCCCAGACCCAAATTGGTCCCGGCTGGAATTGGGGGCCCCTCCCCGCTCCCTTCCTCGCCTTCCACGCGAGAGTGGCCCTCGGCGAAGAGGCATCGGGGCCAAGCGGGCTGCGGCCAGGAAGGGCTCTGTCCGCCAGCAAGGCCGGCAAAGGCGGGAAGGGGGGGGACTTCGACTCCCCGGGAGCTGCCCCGCTTCGGTCTCGGCTTCTTCCTCCGCGCGTGGTCGAGCATTTACTCCCCGCAGGGAGCGCCGTCCCGCCCTGCGCCCCCAGCGGGTACAGCCCGCGCGTCCCCCTTTCCAAACCTGACAAGGCTTCGCCGCCACCGGGGGGGCGCCCTTTCCCGACTCCGCGGGGTGCTCCGGTCCGCCTGCCCGCCCAGCCCCAGCCCCGGTGCAGCCCGACCCGACCCGAATGAGCGCGGCCGCGGAGCGAGGAAGACGAGGCTCCCGCGGGGCTTCGGTCCCCGACGCGCTCTGCCTCCCGGGGCTCCGGCAGCTTCCGAACTCCTCTCTGCTGTCAGGGGCCTCCGGTTGGGCAGGCTCAAGGCCCTGGACGGCACCTCGTCGTCCCCCTCGCTCGATTTCTCCCGCGGCCTCATTCACGGCCAGTTTCCGCTCCGAGCCAGGGGTGCCCCGTTCCGGAGTGGCAAAGCACCCACCGGCCCCACCTGAAAGCATAAAGCTGCAGTAAGCGGCAGATTTATCTGGCAGGTCAGCCCCGCCGTCTAGCGAACAGTGAGTCCCCAGCAAAGCAGCCCCGGCGCCGGGTTCGGCTCTGAACGAGCCCCAAAGGCCGCCAAAGGCAGAGCCGCTAAAGAGTGCGGTCGGCAGGAAGGGTCCCGTTGTGCCCCGGGAAGCCTCTCTGGGGTCACGGAGGTCAGCACTGAGTCCAACGTGGCGGGGGGGGGCAGGGGGAGGAGGGGACCTTGCAGGGTCCAGGGTCTGGGTGAGGCTACCTCCCCCCCTAACCACCACCCCCGGAGACGCCCTGCCAACCGGAGCCCGAAACACCGCCCAGACGATGGCAACTCTTGGAGGACTCAGATTGCTTGACTGACTGCTCCGCTTTCGTTAAACGAGGAGAGAGAAGAGACGCTCGGCCGGAGGTGACGTCACCTGCTGTCTCTGTTCTGGAGAACCACGCAGCCCCCCTCCCTGCCCCCTCCCCCAGGCTGTGCGACGCTGTGCTTGAAAAGAGTGCCAATGAGTTTGGACAGGTTTTTCAGGTGTTAAGCTGGAAATTGCACAAACCCTACAAACCACAAGCTGCACAAAGTGTTCAAATTGTACAAACAGTACAAACTGCCTGCTTTTCCCAGAAGTGAAGCTTCACGTGCGGGGGGGGGGGGGCGTCTTTCTTCTTGGTTCTGGGGAGGGTTTGAGCCCTCCAGTTGGACCCTGGGAATTATTTGTTTGTTAAATTTATATGCCAGAATTAAACCCAGGCATTATTTATTTATTTACCTTGCTAGGCCCCAAACATGGGACAAATCTTTATTTCCTGTGTCAGCCTACCTGAAGGCCATCGACAGGCAGTAGTCACACCGGTGACAGCTCATATTTGTGTAAATTTTAAATTGCTAACAAAGAATTAAGGGAGACTGATATGCATTTCAAACTTATTAGTTTTCATCAGTCAGCCATACCCTTCTGAGATTCGAACCTGGGCTGATTGCACATTAGGCAGTTGTTTTCACCTCTAAGCCACAGGATCTCTCTCGCTTTGTTAGCTGAGAAGCAAGGGGAGATATATGTCAAATGCTTGTTAACTATTTTTAGGGGCTCACTGGGCAGCTCATAGTAATATATATATATTTTATTAATTTTCTCTTACATACATATATTAATTTTTCAACCAACGTGCTGTCTGAGTATAACAATGCTAATACATATTCAATTCCTAATCCTTCATTCTTTTCTCTAGCCATTGATAAAATAAATCCCAAGTTTGATAATATTCTGTTTCTTCTTTATCTTTCAATCTCATAATCTGTCCATCTCTGCACATTCAAGTGTTTTTCTGATTATTTCTTCCTCTGGTGATAGTCCTTCATTTTTCCCAATAGTGCGCAAAGATTGTTCTTGCTGCTGTAGTGATGTGTAAAATCAAATATAGGCTTTGTTTGTTTATCTTTTCTGGCATTATGCCTAATAAAAGTTCAGGTTTAAAATCAACATGTTCTCCCAACATTTTTTTCTAACCAAGTGTGTATCTTTTTCCAATAGCTTTGTCACATGTCCACCAAACATGATAGTACGTGCCTGAGTTATGCTTACGTTTTCAGCATCTATCTGACATATTTTTAAACATTTTTGCTAATCTTGCTGGTGGCAAGTGCCATCTATAAAACATTTTATATAAATTTTCTTTATACAAAGTTGACATTGTTAATTTATAATTTCTCTCCCATAACTTTTGCCACTTTTCTAGTTCTATATTATAACCAAAGTTTTTCGCCCATCTTATCATTGTTTCTTTAATTTGTTCACTTTCCATTTCCAGAATTAACAAAAATTATACATTTTCTTAATTAATTTCTCATCTGAGGTTAACAAAAATCTTATCAAATACAGTTTGATCTTTACAAAATCCATACAATTTCACGTCTTTTTCATATCTGTTTTGCATCTGTAAATGTGCCCACCACGACAGGTTGAAACCCTGATTTTCCAGTTCTTGTTTGGATTTTAAATTCCCATCAATATTTAGAATATCTCTATATGTCCAATTTTTTTCAAAGTCTACTAAGTTTGGATGTACAAATGCTTCCATCGTTGATAGCCACCCTGGAATTTTTAAATATATTTTAGCTTTAATTTTTCTCCATACTATTAACAAAGCATTTCTTATATAGTGATTTTGGAAATATTTATGAACTCTATTTTTCCCATACCACAAAAAAGCGTGCCATCCCAACTGTAAGTCATGCCCCTCCAAAAATAGCAACCTTTTATTCCTAAGAGTTATCCATTCTTTCACCCATGTTAAAACAGATGCTTGATAATACAAAACCCACTCCGGTAACCCAAAACCTCCATTTTCCTTAGCGTCTTGTAACGTTTTCATCTTAATTCTAGATTTCTTTCCTTGCCAGACAAAGTTCAAAATTAATGAGTTTAAATCTTGGAAGAATTTTTTCTCAGGTTTTATCGGAATTGTTTGAAATAAAAATAAAACCTTTGGCAAAACATTCATTTAAAACAATTTTAAAAACACTAACAACCTCAGCTCAGGAGAGCAGTGGGGATGGCTAGCCAGCTGCGTGCGGAGCCGAGCCAGAGGGCCCTTCGCCTTGCCCAGCCCAGGCCCCGGCCCAGAGGCCCCTCTTTGGCTGGGCCTGTTTTTCTCAACCTCTCAGAGACTTCCTCTTCATTTGGCCAAGCGGAGCGGGGGGGGGGGGCTTCTCCTTCAGCAGAGGCTTCATTTCTCCAGAAGCAGAGCCGAGGCATGTGATTTTCTCCCCAGAAATGAGGGAGTTCCTCTTGAGAGGTGGGAAAGGAAGAGGAGACGCCCTTTTCCTGGTGGCTCACTTTGCACTTTTGTCTCCGAAGGGCCAACATGAACTCCGGCATCCTCCTGGCGTTCCTGCTGCTCAGCTCGGGAGGTGAGGCACGGGAAGGGCCCCACGAGGTGCCTCTCCTGCTGGGGATGGCCAGGGGCAACTGATCTCACAGCTGGGGTTCTTCCTCCAAGGACACTTTTCCCATGCTCAGAAGGGCTCTTCTTTGGAGCCTCTGGATTCGAATAGGCTTTGCTTTTTGCTCAGCAAGACAGCTTTCAAAAGTTGCAGGATCCAACCTGGAGATTTTCCGAGAAGTGGCTGTTTGTGGCTGTGCCCTTCATCCTTTTAATCCTCCCCCTGCTTCGGCTTCTTCACCTGGGACACAGATGGGCACAATGCCCCTCTGGGTGGGTCTCTGTCCAGCAGGAAAGCCCAACGTCCCTTGGGGCCAGGGGCCAAACAAGTCGAGGGCCACTTTGTCAGCTTAAACCGAATCCAGGCGAAAGGGATGGGACCGAGGGGTTGCAATTTGTGGTGCTGAGCAGCAGAGGGCGCTGTTTCTTGGCCAGCAACAGGAGGACAGAAAGTGTAATGCAGTATTGGGGGGGGATTGACCACAGGTGGGGAGGGGGAAAGCACGTCTCAGGTGTGGGCTTGAAGAAACTGGGTAAGGAGGTGGTAGAGAAAGAACTGGCTGGTGTTTTACAGCTGTTGGGGGAGTATTTATTTCTGCAAATTGTCCCCCCACAAAAGCACATCAACGGGCCCCCTGATTGGCTGCCCCTCCTGTCCCCCATTGCCCCTCTGGGTCTCCAAGGAGGCTTTCCTGGGTGGGAGGGGTGTCGGAATTTGCTCCTCTTTCCCGTGTGTTCCAGGAGCAGCCTCCTCACCTGAGCCCACCTTGAGGTCGGTTGGTGTGGGAAATGCCGTCATGCTGCCCGTGGCCATCCCCAAGGGGCAGCGCCTCACCAACCTCCTCCTGAGGGCCAGCTCGAGAGAAGAAGCCGTCGCCATCTGGATGGACTCAAAAGAGATCAGTGTTGTAAGCATCCACTATGCTGGCCGGGTGGCCTTCCTGGAAGATGAGATGGTCTTCAGAATCACCAACCTGAGCCTGGGCGATGGGGGCACCTACGAAATCTCCACCGGCTTCACCGCCGCCTCCCCAAAGTTGCTCAGCCGCTTCCTGGTGGCCATATTCAGTAAGGAATTTCCCTGCATCCTAGACAAGTAGCCATTGCAGAGAGGGTCCCTCCGATCAGGCTGCCCTGAGGAACAGGAGGAAGCGGAGAGGGTGAGGCAGTTTTCTAGGTACCGGAAAGTAGGAGAAGGCAGGACTCAGAGCAGAAATCTCAACGTAAGGGACGAACTAAGGTGGTCTCCAGGAAATCAAGTTCCACATTGCCTCGTTTGCATCCCGCCCATTTCTTGACGGTTAATGCATGAAACAGAGATATGAGGCTTGGGGGAGGGGGTCCCACCACTTTAGGCTGAGCAAGGGGATGCTCTCAAAGGCAAGCCTGGCTTGGTCTCTTTCAGATCTCTTGACCTGGCCCGGTGATCTCTCTAGCCAAATCCTTGCCCCGGTTAATGCTTTGAACAGCAGTTTCTCTGCTCTCTTTATTTTTTCCCTCCGTGGAACTTTCAGTTCCTCAATCACTTCTTGTGAGATTGTGCAAAAGAGCAGAATGTCATGGTTGCAACAGATGAAGTTGGTGTGACGTAACACCCACAAATCTGGCCCCAAAGCTGGTTCATTGTGCAGTGCAGCTAGGAGACAGATTCTGCGTTCGAAGGAAGGGTGACTCTGCTTCCCTGGAAGGGTTCAGGGGCTTAGGCTGGGTGGCCTCAAGGATCCCTTCCTGCTTTGGGATCCTAGATCTTCTCTCCCTCTGAGTGGCATCCCTGCTGTGTCCCCCGCAGACATCACCCAAAGGATCTCCTTGGAGAATGATTCCTGCCACATTGACCTGGACTGTGAGGCAGGGATGGGGCCCGGCCACAAGGTGACCTACACCTGGAAGGACACGAAGGCAGGCACCACCCTGAGTCGGGAGGCCCGGCTCTCTCAGCTGGTGCACCCCAACCAGGAAAAGGCCTACACCTGCACCGCCCAGGCCCCCCCCGCCCAGAGCACCTTCAGCGTCATCCTCCGGCATCCGTGCGCTCCCAGCACTGCAAGCCCAGGTAAAAGGCAGCACCTGTCCAAGACGGGCCCCTCCCAGTGGCTGAGCTGAGCCTCTTGTGGATGGCCAAGGCTGTTCTGCCTGCCCCCCCCCTTGCCTTTTCCACCCCGGCCAGAGTGCAGACTCGCAGCACCAGGGTCTGCCCCCGGTGCAGGGGCCCCGCCCTCAGCCCTTTTTTGGCAGAGGACCCCAAATCTTCCAGTCAGCCCTCGGCAAAATCTTCTGCAGATACTCATTTTGGGGGCATCATCGAACTAGATGGGGTGGTTGCCAGGTTCACCCTGGGCTGTGCAAGGGTGGCTACTTGGGAGTAAAGGAGCTCTTGGCCCCTTTCCCTCACTGGAGCTCACAATACCCAGACTACGTAAAGAATATTACAAATAACGCAGCCTGCCCAATTACCATTTTTGAGATCTAAGCAAATTTGTCAGCTGTGTTTAGAATAGTTGCATTTCTGAAGTTTGCAGAAGCAAACATTCCCTCTTCCTTTCCGCTGTCCTCTGCATTATTCATTGGTTTCATTGGTGGGTATTCAGCCATTCTTTTTGAAGTTCTTTAAGCCGTTGTTTGGCTAAGCCTGCCATGCAGTGATGTGAGCGAGGGGGGGAGGTCAGAGAAGGAGAGTCCTTTACCCGGGGGTGGGGGGGAATCAAGTGGGGCCTCCAGAAAGTTTGGCATCTAAAATACAAAAGGGGGGGACAAATGCAAACCACAAGGAAACAGGAGCCAGATCTTCCCTGAGCAACTGGGCAACTTCTGGATCGGTTGTACCGCAGTTCCCATCAGCCCCACTGGGAGAGGATAATGGGGAAGGCCAGGGAAAGGGGTCTCCTGACGCCAGGCTGCCCTGCCCTGGGGCACCAAGCAAAACGAAAGCCAGCTAATGTTGCTAAAAGGCTCCGGGTACTGAAATGGTCAACCTGAAATCTGCCATCAGTTGGGCACCATGGCTTCACTGTCCCCCTGCAGGACAGAGGTGCCCAACTCTACTTTGCCAGTCCTGGGGTGGTGAAGTTACTGTGTTTTTTCATGATAAATGCAAATATCCAGGGATTTGCATCAGTCTCAGCTCTTTTGCCCCCAGGCTCAGGGCTTGGCAAAACCTGCCCCCCCTCCTCCTCTTTGCCAATCCCCCACTTCCAGCTCCCCGCCATGGCTCAGATCAACCTCCACCCTCCTCTGACAATGGCTGTGAGCTTCCTCGTGTTGATGCCCCCCCTTCCTTTTTCCACCTTAGGACCCTGGGCACTGGGCCTGGCATCGCTCCTGCTCAGAGGACTCCTGGTGCCTACCATGACTGCCGCTCTGCTGCTGTGACCGGAGCAGACGCTGGGCGGCTGCTTCCTGCACCGGGGCCGCTTTGGCCTCCCCCCTGGCCCCCAAATCACTTAAATGGGGCAGCCAAGGGGGCCTGATTAAATCTTATCATGGCACCAACCCTTTGCGGCAGACCACATCAAGCAACGCTCCAAAGGAAGACCAGAGCTCTTATTTCATTCAGATTAGCTGGAATAAGAGAGTTTTATCCTCGCTTCTTACATCCCAGGGAATCAAGGTCTCTCCCAAGACGGGTTCTGATTTCCCAGGATTTAATCCCTTAGATCAGCTTCAGCCCCCTTTTCTTATTTCATGGGTCTCAATACCCCTCAAGGCATCTCCACCGGCAGCCCACCCCCAGGCTCCCCCACACTTCCACAAGCTGGCCCCAGGGGTTCCCGCAGTGCCAGTTCTCAAGGATGGGGGGGAGGGGGCAACCTGTCCAGCAGGTGGCAGTTGGGGGCCACCGTGCTGGAAAAGCCGCTTCTCTCCCCTTTCCCAGATGGAGCCTTTGTGTTTAAGGTGCTTCAGGACGGGACATTTCCTGCTGTTACCCATTAAAAAACATGGTGAAACCTTTCTGTGTGGTTCCTTGGGGGGGGGCTGTGGAAGAAGCACAGAAGAAGGTTTTCCTAAACACCCATCCCTGGTCAGTCCCGGTGGGGAGGCAGGAAGAACACCCCCACCCCTGTGCTTCTAAGAAGGGGTGAACTCCCCTGCTGCCTCCCAAAGGACAACCCTTGATGGCTGCTCAAACTCTGCCCCATGGGGCAGATCCTGACTCGAGGCCGGCTTAGCAGAAGCTGAACCCAGGACTCAGAGACACTGGGCTCATACCTGGATCTAAGCCCTTCAGGGTTTGCCTTGATTTCTTTTGCAAGCCACCATTGGCTGGCCTCACATCACTCAGGAAGCTAATTGGCCAGGAGTGTTCCTCCTTCAGCGCGCCTGCGGGGCTGGTTCTACCTGCCTGTGTCCACGTGTGCAAGGCGGAGATGCTGCCTTTGGGTCCTCAACATCATCGTTTCGGGGAGAGGGCAACGGACTGTCCCAGAAGCAGGTGCACCGGCCTGAAACATTGCAAAGATTGATCTGGCTAGAGGATCAGCCAAGCCTTTTGACCCTTTCAGGGCCTGGGGCTGGGGGGCCTCTCTGTACCCACAGTGCTGCTGGGGCTGCCTTCTGCCCCAGTGATTCTGCCTTGAGCAAGCAGGGGCCCTTTCCACTCAGGACTCCCCTCCCCTCACGGAACTGCCTTTGTGTTCTCCCTGAGACAGTGGTGCCCGGGAGATGCCATGGAGCCCCAGCAGCGGTGCCAGTGCCAGGCTCTCCGATCCACCTGGAAGGAGCACTGAGACCACAGGGCACGGTTGTCACTCCTTGTATTTATGGTCCGGGATCAGAGGGGAAGCTGTAATTCAAGATATCGTAAAGCATCCCTTAGTTTATAATAACTGAATTATTTACTGGTGATGCCGCTAAATGCTGAGTGGTATAAATTATTGAGTGACAGATCTGCCAAGAAGTTCTCATAAATAAGTAACCCTCTGTCGTCTAAAGGGTCTTACTAAATAACTCACTCAGGCTTCTGTCTAAATGCCCTCTTGGGAATGTGACTCCCACGGCTGGCTGGTGAATTGGGCCAGGCTTCTAGTAGAAGCCACCCCTTGGGGTGCTTGGGAATTGATAGGCAGAAGAGGAGGAGCAAAGGGGGACTGCCGGCAGGCAGGCAGACAGACAGACAGACACACACACACACAGAGTGAAAAAGTCTGCTCAAGAAGGGGACATCAAAGACCATAGGAGGCTCCAGAGAAACCTTGAAAGTCCAGCCCATCCTTTGGGAAGCAGCCTCTGGAGCTGGGGACAGCGGTGGGGCAGTGAGAGCCCCCTATGTGGCTCATTCCCACAGGTGATTTCAGATAGACTGCTCCTGTGCATGGAAGCATCATCCCTCAGTGCTGATTCCTCCTCAGCCTTGGCATTCGTGGGTGGTGGGCCCTGGGGAGCAGGTCTTACCCATCTCCACCCATCTGGGTTCCTGGCAGACCCCACCCCACCCAAAACCTGCCAAGGAGGCACTATTTGAATAGGCGGATCGTCCTTCCCTGCTTCTCTCTGCCTCCTCGGAGAGGAAGAGCAAGATGGGGCAGATCCCCCCCCCCAGGGCTGTCCGTCCGTCTGTCTGGGCTTTGCTCCCCTCCACAGTCATGAAATTCCCTTTGCCAAATTGAGCTGAGGAGGCCAGTTCCAGAAGAAGGGGCAAAGAGTGTGGAGTGCCCAGGGGGCTGGCAGTCACGAGGGGATGGCTGTGCGACGAGCCTCCAAGCAGAGACCCAAGGAGCGAGCGGGCGAGCGGCTGAGCTCTGAGGCAGCTGCCGCCAAGGGGCTCCTAACAAGCCAAGGGCCCAGGGCTGCTTTGAAATGGGTTTCTGCAGGCGGCGTGGAGACATGAAGCGTAGGAGAAACACCATTATAATTCTTGTTACGATGGTCACAGAAAAGGAGGCCCACAGTGGGAAGCAGGAGGATGAGGGCCACTGGGCTGGCGTTTTGTCTCCTAGGACAAACCAGGTCTCACACTGTTTAGACTTTCCAGCTCCTGATAACCATGGAAGAGTGATTACTGGGGCGGTGGTTGCTTAGATAAATAAGGCTGCCAAATCAGAAGAGGTCAAGACAGCCAACAAAGAAAAAAAAATCAGTAAAAACAAGGCATGCCAGAGGCTGCAGCTGCACCGGATTACTCTCAGCCAAATGGGGGCTCCTTTCACACTACAAAGCCTGCTGGGGCATTAAACGCCCCTGCAGCTACTTCCCAGTTGGGGAGCAGAAGCCCCAACACGAAGGGAATCTCCAGTTCCTCAAATTCAGCCTTGCGGTTTCTTTGCAACTTGCTAAATTCATGTCTACCTTGTTGCAGAGGATGGGCAGTTGGGTGCAACAATGTCAGTGGCCGATAAATAAGTCCAAACATCCTGGATTTTCCTCCTTGGAATGGAGATGGGGCTCTCTGGAGGGGAAAGGCAGCTGAGGCTCGGGCCGACTGGGGGCCGCTGCTGTGTCCAGGAAGGAGGGTAGGGGCACCCCAGATCCGAGGGCCTGGAAACAGCCCATACCCAGAGGGGTCCAGGTGTGGCAGCCATCCTCCCTGGATTCAGTCGCAGCAGCTGCACCCGAGCTTCCGGTTCTCCCAATGGAGCGACGTCTGCACGGGGCCAGGTGCCCCCACCTGCCTTGCTCAGCCGCCACTTGTTCCTGCTCACCTCTGAATTGGTCCAGAGCTACAGCTAATTGTCTGAGAACAATACCGTGGCTGTCTCCAGGCCCTCTGGAAGTGCACCAAGAGGAAGCACAGGGAGGCCCGGCATGGTGCGGTGTGCACACCTGTGTTTGTGCAAACTAGTCTTCCGGCGTGATCCCCAGCCACAGCTGTGTGTTGCCTTGTAACCAGGTGGATTACGAAGTGGGGACTCTGTTGCCTCTTGACCTCCCCAGCTGGGGCCATCACGTCCCATTCCAAAGCACCCAAGGCCCGAGGGGAAGACACACACTTGCATGAGCAACAACCTCAGAGAAGGGTGCCTTTGGGGCGGCTCAGAGAGACTGTTAATGGATTAATTAATTAAAAAGTTAATTACACCGAGAGGCTGGCTATAGCATGCAAGTGCTGAGGCTGGATGGAACCTGCCGTCTCCTTTTCCTTCAGATGTCTCACACTGAGCTTCAGCTTCCCCTTTTGTACCTCCAGCTAATGAAGGAGCTATCTCCAAGTGTGCAGGTGAAGCCCTAGTTATTCTGGGGTGTAGCAGCCCCGAGACCGGGGTCCCCCCTTCGTCCCGTCCCGCCGAGGGAAAGCGGTCTTTTTGAAGGCTTGTCGCCACCGGAGGGCGCCAGGGAGCTTCAGAAAAGCGCTTTCCAACTTTACAGGGAGCGAAAGAGGGTGGAAGTTTTTGCACGGATCCCGGACGTTGTGTCCAAAGGGGACCGATGGGGGGGACGTTATCCGCCCCTCCTCGTCGCTTCTCCCCCTCTCGCTCAATGCTGGGGGAGGGGCGGGTGCTGTGTTGCCATGGAGACCCCTGAATTGCCTGGGGCGAAGCAGGCTTGAAAGCCCTCCCGGTTCCGGGGGCTGAGCAAGGGGGCAGCGGGGAGCCCTTTGCAGGCCCGGGCGGGGTCGAAGGCCAGAAGGGAGGAGCGCCAGCCAGGGCCCGCAGCCGGTCTCCTCCTGGGGAGGCGCTATGTCCTGTCAGCGCCTTCTAGGCAGCCACAAAGCGGGGGGGGGGCTCCAGAGCTGCTACCCACCCCCCCATTAGCTCGGGGAGCCCACCAGTCTTCCCAGCGCCGGATCCCACTCCTCAGGTTAGGGCCGAAGCCTGCCTGGGTCACCTAGCAGGAAGCCCCTAGCGGTAGTTTGTGTGGATCCCAGCCTGTGTCCAAACGGCGTTCTAAGCCCGCAGGACGCAAGGCTCGGCTCAGGGCGGTCTACCTTGCAGGGTTGCTCGAAGCGCCCTGGGCCCTTCTAAGAAGCGAAGGAGTTGGCACAGGTCCTCGGATGTTGGGGTTTCCCCGTCCCATCAGCCATCGTCCCATCCCGTTAGGCTTGCGAATCAGTCGCGGCACCAGCTACCAGCCGTCCGAAACGGCGGGTGGCAGATCAGCCACACAAGCCCGGGCTGGTCCGTGCCAAGGGAGAGGCACTCTGCGCATGTTCAGAAACATCCTGCTATCCTGCAGGTGCGAGGTGGGAGAGGGATGTCAGCGGCCGCAGGATGGGGGAGCCGAAGCCAGCGGCAGCGCAAGCGGAGCGTCTCCCGGGAAGCTGCGGCTTCTGCCTTTGTGCAGCCCCGCCGGGAGGTAAGGGGCGGTCGGGCCCGGGGGGGGGGCTTGGCCGGGAATGAGTGCGAATCCAGGGCAAACCCGGCAAAGCTGGGAAGTCTCTCTGGGTTTTGTCGTTTGCTTGGGCTCCTGCGGTTTTGCGTGAACCCACCCAGCGAGAGTGTTGTATGAACGTAGGGATGCCTACAGTCTCGCCCCCCTGAATCCTCTCAAGGGGAGACCCTTTGCCCACAGGGGGAGGCGCCCCACGCCCAGCTGGGGAAAGCCGGAGTCTCGGAGTCACGTCTGCCAGCTGTGCCCGCCCTGCCTGCTCGCGAGTTCCGACCCAGGCATCGGGCAGCTCCGGACTACCAGTCCCATCGCTCGGGGCGCGCGGGCGGCGCGGCTGGCGGCGCAGCGGCATCCCCCTGTCTCCGGACCTCCCTGCGCCCGGCTGGGCCAATCCGGCGCGCTCTCGCTCCCCGGCGACGGTCCCTTCCTCGCTCCTTCCCCCCGCCCGCCCGCCCGCCCGCCTCCTCCCCCCTCCCTCCCCCGCCCGCCACCCCCCAGAGGTTCCTCTCCCGCCTCCTTCTTTCTCCTCCTTCTCCTCCCCTTCTCTGGAAGGAGCAGCGGCGAAGACGGCGCTGGGCGCGCGGGGTAGCAGGAGGCCCCGAGCGGGCGGGCGAGCGCCGAACTCAGCCCCGCCGCGCCGGGAGCGATGCTGCCGCTGCTGGCCGTCTTGTGCGTCTTCTCGGGAGTCGAGGACGCCTCCGCGCAAGGTAAGCGGCGCCCCGACGGACGGCCGAGCTCGCAGCCCGGAGGGTCTCCCGCTGGCCCCGCCGGGAGAGGGCGCGCGGCTCGGGGCGCAGCGGTGGTGGGGCCGGAGGGGCGGGAGAGGCGGCGCCCTAGCGCCCGCCCCGCTGCTCCGGTTCGCCTCTCGGGACGGGACGGGGGGGCTCGCTCACCGGGCGAGGCGTCGCGGGACAGAGCGGCTGCCCCCTCCGGCGTGGCCGACTGTTGAGCAACAGCCCGCCGCGGAGTTTGGCCGGGCTGCGCTCCGCGGGAGCAGCAGCGCCCGCCCCGCCGCCTCCAGCCCGCCGCGAGGCTGCCTTTGGAATAGCGGCGTCGGCGTCGGCGCGGGTCGCCCTGGCAGCGGCCAGAAGTCGGAGCCCCCGCCGCCCCTCCTCCCGCCGCCGTTCCTCTAGGCCCCCGAGCCCGACGTTTCGGAGGCGGGCGGCGCACCGTTGCCTCGCTGCCTTGTTCTCTCCGCGGCGGGAGTCAAAAGTTGTTAGCACTCGGACCGCGACCCCCTCGGCTCCGGAGGGCGGGGGGAGAAGGAGCGGCGCCTCGGTAGGAGCCGGGTCTGGGGGCGAAGGCAGGGGGCGGCCAGAGCGGAAAAGGGGCTCGTTGCCCCCCGTTCGCTCCTCCCTCGGGCGGCCTCGCCTCGCTTCCTTTCAACGTCCCGCGTAGAGTTGAAATTAAGACGGGGAGGGGGGGAGGGGGAGGCAGGAGCGTTCCAGGATTGGGCGGGGGGGCGCCCCGCGGACCAGCCAGAGGAGCCGTACAGGAAGAGTCCCCAGGGCGGGCGGGGTCTGGGGTCTCCTGCCAAGCGCCCGAGTCCAGGCGCGTGCTGATGGGGCGCTCGGCGGATGGCGGGTGTGCTTGGGACACAGCGCAGCCCCCTCTCCCTCTGCAACCAGACGGGGCCGGGGCCTGCGATACCGCCGCAGCCAGAGCCCCCGAGAGGGACCGGGGGATCCCTACAGAGGGGGCGTCGTCGAGCGAGGGGGGAGGTTGTTCTGGCCCCTCGAGCCCCGGGCATCCTTGTTTTGCATATGGCGCCCACCCCGGGGCGGGCACGGAGGGGGGAGCCCAGGCTCCGGCGTTTGGGGAAGGCGGGGCTGCCGGAGGAGGCGGAGGCCAGGCAGAATCCGCGCGCGGTGGCTGTGCTGGGGAGGGCTTGGGGGGGGGGGTAAAGCCTGACGTAATTCTCCCTTTCCCATCTCGTGTGCTGTAAACAGCTAGCGTTACTAATAGTTATAAAATGCTCGGTGTGTGTGTTTGTGTGTGTGTTTAACTGGGCTCCCTCAGGCAGCGTGTCCACAAGGGGTGGGGGGAGGTAGCACCTTCCAAGATCTCTCTACCTGCTCCTGCCCCTTCCAGTGGATTTTCCAGCATTTGCAGGATCTTGCAGGGAAATGTAGATAGCAAAGGGAAACAGTCTTCCTTGAATCCTTGAATGATTTCACAGAATTCTGGTATTTTGTTTGTTTTTTTAAGTCATGAGGACTAGAGGCTTGCACAAAGGTTTCTCATGGACATCCTGATTTCTGGGGAAGAAAAAGCTTGAGAGCATCTGGACGTGGGTCAGAGCAAAGGCCCAACCTGGGGCCTCTGGGGTGGGCTGGGGACTTGGAAAAGATCATTCTGCCCCTCCCCTCCCCTCCCCCCCAGACTGGATGCCCTGCCTAAACCTGGCCTGGAAAGCCCCACTGCTCCCTGGTCAGCGGATCTCCCACAGTCAGAGGCACTGTACCAGGAGAGATGGCAGAGGGCAGCCGGGTGTTTTCCAGGCTTGTGTGTGGGTGTCTTTTTTTTGGGGGGGGCATTCACCCTTGGGCGGGGCAGGGGGCATGGAAAGGAGGGGTTAACTTGCTGTGGGTGAAAGAAGCTGACTGCCCCATTGGCCTCATAGGGGGGATGAGCTTTGGAGCTGGAGGGCGCAGATGGTGCAGCCCCTCCCCTCAGGGCCCCATTCCATCAATCCATGCGGGGCTGGGGCTTCTGCTGGGATTCAGAGGGAAAGAATCAAACAGACCTTAGAAGATCTGGAGAGCGGCATTCCTGGGGGAGGGGCAGGCAGAGATGGGTCTTTGTGGGAGGAGGCCTCCCCAGGCAATTAGGGGGCAAATGGGAAAGGGGGCTTGCTCCCCCCCCCACTGATGGATTTTCTTTTTGCATTCCTTTTTGACTTTTCTCCTGCTGCAATGGGTGCTCTGGCTGAGGACAGTGGGAGTTGTAGTCAGCAAGTCTGCAAAGGCCCTGGCTGGGGAAGGGAGTGAGGGAAGAGAGCCTGGACCTCCTTGTGCTCCCCCTCCCCCACTCAAAGGACACGCAGACACTTAATTAGAAAGGGGGGCGTGCCAACATCCGCCTCCTTGGAATTGGGGGGGCATGCTGTGCTGCCTCTGTTCATTTTTCACAAAATAATTGTCTGTATTTTATCTAAATGAAAGTCATTTGTCTTCCCCTCCACCCTCTTTCAATCATCCGGCAGGGGTCTTTCCACGATGGCAAGTCACAAACTGAAATATTCATTCATTTTCAGAGCCGTTCTGCGTCTCCTCCTCAACAGGAAGAAGGGGAGCATCTGAAATGGAAAAGATTAAGGCTCATTGTCAGGGGAGGGAGGGAGAGATGAGGCTCCAGGGGAAGAGCAGGGCAAAGCCTCCATCCACAGGGGCAGTCTATCACAGTTTCTGGGAATAGGCAAAGGGACTGGAGGGAGGGGCTGAACTGTGCTAGATCCAGTCCCAGGTCTAGGCCACAGCATCTTCCTGGCTCCCCCAGGCTGGGGATGATGGGGAGTGAGGAGAATGGCAGGGAGGACCCTCTGAGCAACTCAGCTGCAGCAACTGCTTAGAAGGGGGACGGGGAGCCCCTCCTTCCTGGGGTCCAGCCTGGTCGCCCCCAGAAGCTCAGCTCAGCAGAAGGCCTGGCCGGCCAACCCCAGGGCCCGCCGGAGGGCTGCCCTTAACCAGCCCCACAGTCTTCCCAGGGCCCCAGCAGGCTGCTGCTCCTCCTTCAGCCCCAGCACCCCCACATCCCCCCTTCAACCTTTGTGGGGGAGGGGAGGGAGCTTGGGCAGAATTCCTCCAAGAGGGGAGAGAGCTGAGCCCCTGCCCTTCCCTCTTCTAGATGCCACTTAAGGAAATTGGGGTCCCTGGGGATTCAAGAGCTTTAAACCCTCACCCTATGGCCAGAGTGGCGGGGGGGGGGAGAGGGCAGGGGGCTTCGCCAACTGTATATCTTTTTTTCACCCGTCCACTTTTCTGAGCCTGGCGTGCTTCACTCCAGTGTTTTGTGTCCCTCCCAGAGGGGAGGAGGTGGCGGTGATTGGCCGTCTGAGGAGAGGCGAAGAAAGCGGCCTTGTGGGGTGGGGCTGGGACTAGCCAGCCTCCTTGCTCCCCACCCCATGCGAAATGGCCTCCTCCTCCTCCTCCCAAGGGGAGCCTGGAGAAAGGATGCAGCCGCTGCATTGAAGCCTTGTGAGGCACCAAGCAGACCCCGGCCGATCTCAGCTTGAGTGCCCCCTCCTCAGGGAAGACTTTGCAAACCCATCTCAGGGACGGCCTTTGGAGTGGGGGCCTCTTGGCTCCAGAGGGGGATCCTGATGCATCCAGCCCAGTCCTTTTCCTGCCCTGACCTTCAGCTGCTGGGCTGCCCTTCCTTCTGGTCGTGGCCTCTCCTGCTTTCAAGGTGGGGGTCTGGACCTGATTACAGGATGTGCGAGTCCAAGTGGAAAGAGGCTCCTCTGCGCTTCCCAGCCATGTGTGGCTCTGGAAGGGGCTAAGGTCAAGACTCCACAAGCAGGAATAGTCTACCTCTATGGAGCAAGCAGCGGGAGGGAGGTCCTTTGCGAGTGGGGCTGGGTGTCTTCTTGGAGGAGGTATGGTCCTTCCTTCTTCCAGGTTCCTTCCCTGGCAATGGGTACCAGGGGATTAGAGCTAACTCTTCCTAAAGATTCCCCTAATTGCTTGGCTCAGCTCAGGTTTTATCATCAAAGCAGCCGTTATTTCCTCTCTAGCCTGCTTTTCTTTTTATTATCTCTTAATTAATCACTCTGGCGTTCACACTTAGAGGATAATTAGAGTCCCTTGAGCCTGGGAGCTCATCTTCATAACCTCTGGCTCTGGGGAGAGAGGGGGAGGGGGCAGGGAGCAGAAGAGGTCCTCCCTTGGGCCCCTCCTCTGGGGCCTCACCTGGCAGGTCTCCTCCCTGGCAAGTGAGCTTGGCACCCTGCTCCCCCCCCCCCGTGCCCATGGGCAAGGAAGTGTGGCTTGCATTAGCAAGCGGCTCCCTGTCTGGAGTGCCTTTGAAGGGGACCCTGGAAAACACACCAAGGGGCCAATTCCTGGCCTTTTCCTAAAGAAGGGGGCAGTTTGGCAGCTGTGGAAAGGAGAGGTCACTCGTCCCCCAAGGTTTTTCGGGAGTTTGTTTCCTCTTATGGCTGCCTGTTTTCCAGGAATCCTGGGGCCAAGAGGGCACCTTCCTCAAACTACAGTTCCCATGATTCTCTGAGAAAAGCCCCCTTGGGGGGCTTTAAAGGCACAGCTTGGGGGGCTGAGCCCAACTGAGGTTCCAATGAGGCAGGGGTTAATCAGATGGGCTGCCTGGCAATACAGCAAACCAGCGAGAGGGGGAAGGGCTTCTGCCTCTGAGTCCTTCAAGGCTTTCTTTCTTTCTTTCTTTCTTTCTTTCTTTCTTTCTTTCTTTCTTTCTTTCTTTCTTTCTTTCTTTCTTTCTTTCTTTCTTTCTTTCTTTCTTTCTTTCTTTCTCTCTCTCTCTCTCTCTCTCTTTCTCTCTCTCTCTCTCTCCCCCCCATCTTTTTCTTCCTTCCATTTTTACTCAAATGAAAGTGCTGTAATTGTGCGTGCATATTTGGGAGGGGGCTTAAAGTTGGGCCCAAGCCTGAAATATTTGGGGTCTCCTGGGAATCCAGATGGGTATGTTTGTGTACGCAGGAGGAGGGGGGAGATGATGGGGGGGGAGAGAAACGCTGGAAGAGGAGGAGGCTGCTGAAATATCACTATCCAACTTTTATTGCAAAATTGGAGAACAGTTGTACGCCTGGAGGTGTTTCCATAGAAACACCAAAGAAAGGGAGATGGGGACTGTGTGTGTTATGTCGTTTGTGTATGTGTGAGTGAGAGACCTGTTGGAGGCAACAACCCAATCAGAGTAAATGCTTAAAGGGTTGAACAAAAAACCCATTCAGAGATAATTAAGTAAGAGACCTACGTGTTTATCAAGGGAGCTACTCCTGAATGCCAGCCTCTTCCCCAGGAGCTGAGGCAAAAAGGACTCTTGTGATGGTGATGATGATGATGATGAAGAAGAAGAAGAACATGCTTGTCCTCTGGACCCAAAGGCCAGTTGATCAGTCAGGCAAACCCACTGGCTTCTTCCCCACCTTCCCCCTTGCTGAGAAGCTGCTGTGGCCCTTTGCAGCCCAGGCTGAAAGAGCTGGCAAAGGTGAAACACCCCGCCCCCCTCATGGTTTACCTAAGCAAGGATGGGGAAATCTGCCGTTTCAGGGTCTGGTTATAGATTTGCCCTTTTCTAATCTTGGTCAATTTCATTTGGGAACTGTTTACAAGTAACTAAGTGTTTCTTGAACTTTTGTTTTTGTTTTAAAACAAGTTGCTTTCTGTCTTAGTAACAAAAGGAGGGCTTGGTTTGCATGCAGACGTGGAGTCCGGGCCCTCAGGGGCGGCACTAAGCCAGAGCTGGGACAAGGTGGCATAGAGAGGGCCAGGCGTAGCCCACGGAAGATGTGGGACGGAGGTCTTCCCACCTCCCCCTCCTTGCAGCGACCTTCTTTAGGGATGCCTGGGGGGAGTTTCAGGAGGCCAGGGAGGAAGGGCATGACCTGGGCAGCCTGGCAGGAGAGGTCCAGAAGCGGGCCCTGGGAAGCGTTGCCAAGCGCGCCGTCACTGACCTTCTTGGGCTGCAGCCAACTCAAAAGACAGCTACACAAACAAGTGGGGAAGGCGCCACACGGTAATGGGTTTATTGGGCCCAACCAAAATGCCTCCAAGAGTTCGTTTTTAAGATTAACTGGCCCAGCCAGCCGTGGCTTTGCAAATTCCTCCGCGTGACATTGCAATTGAGGTGTTGCTTCGTTCCATGCGCAAGTCACCACTTGACCCTGCAGGGCCTTGTGTCAACCTGCCTGGATTCCATGTTGCATCCCCCTCAGAAAAAGCCCCTGCCCTCCCTGCCTCCCGCTGGGCTGGTGCCAAAAGCACACTCAGCAACACGGTTAGTCTTGCTTGCTTCTGCCCTGAGCCAGGGAGGGGGGATGGGGGGGAGAGCGCTCTTGCTCTGCTGCTGGGGCCTTCCCCTCTCCGCTCTTCCTCAAACTCGCCGGGGTGAGCAATGTCGTGGGGCAAAGGTGGCCAGTGCCAACTTGTTGGTTGGCGCACTTGGCGGCTGTGTTTGCACCCGGAGTTTCCTAGAGGCTCAGCGGCTGAGACGCAGCTATGGCGGAGGAGGCCAGGCTTTGGGCCCCCTCTCTCTGGCACCACCCTCCCCCACCTCAAATTCATCTCCCCAACCAGTCCAGGAGGCGCTTTGTGGTGCCTTCTGGCTTCCTGTGCTGCGCTGGGGTGATTATACTGTGAGCAGCCCATGAAAGTGGCTTGCAAAGAGTCTTCTGGGTTGCCAGTGCAGGTCCCAGGAGGTCCCGCCTGGCCGGGGGGGGGTGGGCTTTGAGGATGCCCACTTTTCTCGGCGCCTTCTGCCCCTCTGCACCCAACCAGATGCTGGCGATTTGCTCCCCTGAGCTTCTTCCTGCGGGGCAGACTCCTGCCATTGTGGGGCTCAGCCAGGCTCTCTGCTCTCTGGCCCCCCGGGACCCTTTGGTGGCCAAAGACACGCCCTGCTCGCCCTACAAGAGGTTGGGCATCCCGGACACAGTCAGAGGATGTGGGGAGGGGCAGCCCAATGGGTCTCCCTCCTCTTGTTCCTGAGCTGTATCTCCTGGGGAAGGGAGGCTGGGCGGCTGCTGGAAGGCTCCCTCCCCTCCCCCACAGCTCCTCCTGCCTCCCCTCTGCCTGGCAGGAAATGCTTCGAATTCCGGGCTTGTGGAATCACTGCAGTGTTGCAACCACAAGAGCCAGCGTGGAGGCAGGCGGAGAGGAAGGCCCGGCTCTGCTCCCAGAGTCCCCTCCCGGGGCTCCCAAGCAGGATTGACCGCAAGGAGAAGCCCTGGCTGAAAATCGGAGGGGCCGCCTTTCTGGGCTGCACCGCACAGCCCCCTACCACAAGGGCGCCCGGGGCCTGGAGGTGGGGGTACTGCTGTGCTGGCCTCCCCACCCTGGCTGCCTGGACTGCTCCCACCCCAGAGGTAGCAGAAGCCTGGGTGGCTGAAGGAAGAAGCCTCCCCCCCCCCAGAACTGGCTGTGGCTTGGGCAGTGCCGTCCAGAGGGGGGGGTGTCTTCCTGAAGCGCCCGGCCAGGGACAGCGCAGGGCTCTGGGGCTGGCCTCAGGCTCTCCTGGTTGTGAGGATGAGTTCACGTCCTGTCTGCCTGGAATGCTCTCTGCAGATTGCACGGGGGGGGGGGGGGGGAGGAGGTATTGCCAACCCGGCCCAACTGGAAGGGGGCGGGGAGTTAATTTGTTCCATATGGGCCAAACTCCCGTCCCTTTTAAAGTCTTGTGCATAAAAAAGGCAGGGACTGGTTTGGCCTGGCGGGTTGCGGGAGGGAGCCTGCTGTAGGCTCCCTCTGTGGGAGGGAAATTTGCCAAGCAATGTTTTGCAGCAGCCCTTTTAAGTCCCCCCCCCCCCGCATGGCTCCCAAGATGTTGCTGGCCCTCTTCAAGGCCAAGCAGGCTGGAGGAGGAGGTCTCCTTGCATTCCTTCTTGTGCACTGAGGGGGGTGGGGGGAGCCAAGGTTGCAGCTGAAGGCTGGCAGAACAAGGAGGCTTGGGGTGCAGCCGGCTGAAGGCGGGGACAAAGAATGGAGGGGTTCTCAGATGCCCTCCACGTCAGCCCCAAAGGGCTTTAAAGAGGCTTCAGCTGCCTGCCATTGGGGGGGGGGCACAGGCACAGGGTTGGGGTGAAGCTCTGCATGTGGCCTCTAGAAGGGGGAAGTTTTGCCCCCAGAGGGTTTCCCCTGTTCTGTGCGTGGCAGAAGCTGGGTGGGCACAGGGCGAGTGAGGCTGGCAGCCAGTCAGAAGGGCTGGTGCAAATTGAGTTTCACTCCTTTCCTCTCCCTGCTTATTTTCTCCTCGGCTGGGCTGGGCTGGCAAAGGCTGGCGCCCCTCCTCCACCCGTCCCTCGCCCGCTTCCCCTTCCCAGACCCCCCAGGCCTTATGAATCAGGCCTAGGAGGAAGGGACAGGATTCCACATCTGCTCAGCCTGGCTGGAAGGAGTGCCCCGCTCTCCTCACATCTGCTGGAGCCGGGAAGGATAATTCAGCGGCCAAAAGACCCTCAGAGCAAGGCAGGCGGGGAGCAGCTGGAGGGGCGGCTGCCAGCATCTTCCTTAATGACTGCCGATTCTTCTCTCTTTTTTGAGGAGGAGGGGGAAAGAGATCTTAATTAGCCGTTGTTCTTAACGGGGATAATATACAAATTAATTAAACTTGAGCTAATAAACAAGCACCCTTAGTATTCCCTTCAGCCACAGAGATGTAGATTCTTGCCAGAAATCAGACAAAATTCCCAAATCCCAGCCCTCTTCCAACATATTTCACCCATCAAAACATGGACGAGGGACATTTAAGCCAGGGGAGTCAAACTACAGTCCCCGTAGTTCACCCCTTGGTCCCAATTTTCAGCAACCGTAGCTGGGAGGGTGCAATTTGCAAGACTACTGATGTGGGGGGGAGGAACCGACATTGGGGGCTCCCTGGCAGGGGAGGCAGGTTTGCCCTGCTCCTGTGAACAGGGGCCGGGGGATGAAGCGGGGGACCCACGCAAAGGAGGAAGCTTCGTGATACGGAGGGCGCCAGCTGATGGCTGCCTTCTGTGATGACGTCATTGGGCAGCCTCTGCTGTGCTTGGACCAGTTTGGGCCCCGGCTTCCCCATCTGGAGCCTGCCCTCTGGCCTTGCCTGGCCTCGCTCAGCCCCTCACATCACTCGGCCAAAACAGCCCAGCAGCTTTATTTTACAGGACAGGATCCAAGGGCTTAAACATCACCATCGGGCAGAGCAGCTGTTTGTCTGGTTGCTGATCAGCAGGGCCCATTGCGGCACTGGGGCCTTTGGAAGTGGCCCTGCCAGGCAGAGCCCCATTCCCAGCAAGTGGCCCCCACCTGCCCTTTGGCTTCCTGCCAGCCGTGGGGCTTTGCCCGCGGGGAAGCCACACCATGTGCAAAGTGCTGCTGTGCAACCTGCTGTGCAACCGGGTGAGGCCCGCCCATCTCTTCCAGGCAGACCCCCACGCACAATCTGCAGGCCACTTGCCCCCACCCAGAGGGATGGAGACATGTACCCAGCTCTGACATGTGCCAGCCATGCTCTGTCTGCAGCCCTGGGGTGAAAGATGGAGTGGCAGCAACTGTGTTGATCCTGCCCCACACCTGGCACCCTCTGAAATGAACAAGTACCCCTGAACACCTTCCCCCCCCCCCGCTTCCATTAAGTGCCCCACAGGTCTTGCTGGCAGTGTGCCAAGGAGTTTTTCTGTCGGCCTCTCCTCCATTGTAGGGTGGCCCTTCTCTGAACCTCTCTTGAATGCCTCCTCTCCATTGCCCTTCCTGCCCTGGCTGGTGCCCCTCAGCAAGGCTGATCTGGTCGAGGCCCACAGGAGAGCACCACGCCCAGCATGTGGGCCCAGAGCGGAAGGAGCAGCCCCCTTAGGACCACAACAAGGCACCTTCCTGGCCGTCTTCCCCTCTGCCATTTGGGAGGCAAAGGAGAGAAACGCTTCACGAAGCACCAAAGTTCCTCTGGCTCAGAGTGGGGATCGCTGACCAAGACCTCCTCCTCTAAGGGTGTGAGTTGTTTCCCACGGGATGGTCCACTAGTGGGGTTCTGAGGGATGGACTATGCCAAGGGCTAATACTTCACTGGGTTCTAGTTGGGTTGGGAAAATGGGTCGCAGTTCTCACTTCTTGGGCAGTGAACTTCTTAAAAGCTTTGTGTTCATTCAAGAGTGAGATAAGCTGTGACAATAGAAAGGCAGATATTAAACATTTACATGCATGGAGTGGGTTAATGAAATATTAACTTTAATACGAAAAGTATTAATAATGCTTCTGAGAGTCAGATCTTGCGCTGCCCATGGGCACGTAGCAGGCACAGACTTCATTCCAGCCACTTCTTGTTCTTAAATGCGCCCCTTTATAAACCCCCCATCCCGGAAGGCAGGGCCTCCCCTCCCCTCTGGAATGCGGCATTTCTTTGTCTTGAAGGAGCTTCACAAAACTGTCTCTAGGTCTGGTTCTGGGGAATGGACAGGTGGGGGGAAGAGCCATTTCGGGCAGCCTCTGATACGCCAGCCAGCCGCTGCTCCCTCCATGGCTTCCAGCCAGACAGGGAGGGACGGGGCAAAGATGCAAACAAAGATGGCAGTGGGGCATGATAAGAGTGATAGATGGGGATGATCTGTGCTGGAGGGGGAAGGAAGGCCAGGCAGGCGCCTTCTTGGCAGCCCTCCTTAAAAACGCCTTTTGGGGCAACTGCTAGTCTTGGGGTTCATGGTGGAAGCAGCCGCTCTCTCGGGGTGGGAAAGTCGAAGCCCAGAAAGAGGGCAAGAGAGGTCACCTCCATTGCGTCCTGTCTGTGGAGGCCTGGAAGGCTGGCAGACCCTCCTGATCTCTGGCCCAGCCTGGGCAGGAGGGGCAGAATGGATGTCCTCCGCAGTCTTCCAGCAGGCCCGGTCCAGCTCGGGTCCAGAGCTTTGGTGCCAAAAGGCTGCCTTGTGTTAGCATCTCCTGCTTCGGCCTCGCCTCCCAGGCTGACTCGGTTTCCCTTCGAACCTCCCTTTGGAAACAAGAAGGAGGCTTGTGCTGGCAGCCAGGCCAGGATGGACAATTAGATATTTCCAGCAAAGCAACTGCGGCGTTTACATTTCCCATGTTGCCAAGAATAAAACAGAGTTAAACTAAGGCAGGTGGAGGGATTGGAGGAGAAATAATAACCTGGAAATTAACTTCCCAGGTGGCTGGTTTTTTCTCCACCATGGTGTGCGCTTGCCGGCTCTCCTGTCCCCTGCTGCTCTTCTTACGAGAGCCCTTCGGCGGCAGCAGCAGCAGAAGACAGTTGGCGTTGGGGTGCAGCTGCGGCTGCCCAGAGGCGAGTTCTCGCTGGGAACAACGTGCTGGAGATGCTTTGCTGCTTTAAGCCTCTCTGTTCTCCAACAACACAAATGCAGGGGTCCGGGTGGGCAAAGTTGGAATGGGGGAGTCCAACTTTCTCTGTCTCTGGAGAGTCACTCAGGTGCAGAAAGAGCAGAGTTGCCTAACGAGGAGGGAACCTGCTCATCCCTCGTTTCCAAGCTGTTAGCCTATAAATCAGAGGGAGCTGGGCATTCAGAAAGGCCAGTCAGGCCTCCAGAAGAAGATATGTGGGGCATCTTCCCAAAGGGAGACCTTACGGTGCCTGGTGCGGCTCCCGTAACTCACCAAGCGGGCAGCCCCAGGGAGGCCGAGCCGCCTCTGCCTCCACCCCGGCTGCTCTGCCCTCACCTGGGGGGCAAAACGGCTTCAGTTGCACCTGCCTTGCCACGGGAAATGGTTTGGGTGCTCTTCTGAAGGATCCAGATGCCCTTGAATGATTTCACACACACACACACACACACACACACACACTGCCTCCTCTACCACGTGCCCCCTGTACCGCTTTGGCCTCCCTCCCTCTGCTTTCCTGGCCCCACAGAAAGGCGCGTCCCCCTTCCACCTGCCTCTATTAAGGGCTGTGAGGGGATTTGTTCCCACCCGAGGGGAATGTTCGCCCGCCATGCGGATTTGGCAGCTCCACTCAGACTGCCCAGGGGCTTCCCCCCTGCCCCCCCACCCCGAGACCTGGGTCTTCTGCACCTGCGGGTCCCCTGGCAACCCTGCCAGGCCGCTTGGCTGCTGGGGGGGAGCTGAGGAAGGAGAGATTTGGGGACTGAATGGGAAGCTGGCTGTGCTGACCTACTTTCCCAACAGAGGAAGAAGAGGAGGGGGGAACATCGGGGAGGGGGGAGGCGGCCAGGCCAGCAATGGGGACCGCTCCTCCTGGCACCCACTGGGCAAAGCCCATCAGAGAAATATGCCCCTCCCGCCAGGCACGCCACTGCTGAGGGGGCAGCTCTCAACCCAGAAGAGCCCAAGTCTCTGGGTCACCGTTGCTCTTTTCATCTTTGTAGGGGGGGCGGTCTTCTCACTGCCCCTCCCCCCCAGGAATTCTTCATGGGAGGGGAGAAAAAGAGGAGCCCAGCTTTTAGGTTAAAAGTTTTATTTCCTCCTGTTAAGCAAGCGCCCCTTTTCAGCTTTCCCACCTGGCAAATGGGAGATGGAACTGGTATGTGTGCTCTGGGCCTATCCTGCAGGGCTGTTAGGGAGAAAGCTGGACCAGAGGAGCTTGCTGCTCTGTCCTTGCCCACCAGAGAGGTGCCCCCCTTCCTTCTCCAGCGGCCCCTTTGTCTTTCTGCCTGCCTGGGGGGGGGAGAGAAGTCGGGGGGGGGGAGGGTTTCACCCTGGAGTGATGGAGCCAGGTAGGTGGAAGTCCCCTGAACTGGAGGGGTTGCTCTGCCTCCCTCCACTCTAGGGAGCCCCCAAGGCCCCCCTGAGGCTCTTTGGGGCGCACCTGGGGGATGGCGGGGCCATGGAAGATGCCCTCCAAATTGGCAGCCCTGCTTGGCGGGAGGAGGGGGGGCTCCAGCTGCCGTGGCCACTGAGGGGCTTGCAAGATAATTGGATTCCTTGGGCCTCTGATTTACAAAAGGAGATGAAGTGGGGGGGGGGCGGAGGGATTCTCTCCGCAGAGAAAGGAAGGAAAAAAGAATGGCAGATTCCAGCAGAGCAGAGAGGGTCTACTTAACCCCTCCCCACTCCAGCTCAGGCAGCTGGGCTGCCCCCTCATAGGGCAGAACAAAGGGGCTGGGGCTGCACCCCTGCTGACATTGGGGGAGGGGCTGGGGGCACCCCTTTTTCTGAGATTCCTCCAGGGCTGCCACAGCTTTGCACCATTTCTGGGCTGGGGCAAAAGAGACCAAGGGTTCCCTTGAAGGGCTTTTCAAAAACGGAGAGGCCGGTGTGGGGCCCAGTTGACCCAGAAATCTCTTCCAGGAGGGGGGCTTTGGGGCAGCAGACCCAGATGAACCCATAAAGTTGGCAGTATTATTCCAGAAAGGGGGAGCCGGCCAGGGTACGGCTTTGGGCACTGCCTGAGAGAACCCAAAATTTGTTTTTCTGATGTTTTTCAAGATACACACGAACTTTGGGATGCTAGTAAACAACTGAGCTCTGAGTTGGCTTCTTCTCATCGACCTGGATCAGACTGCCCCCTAAGCTTGCCTTGCCCCACTTGGGCTATTTGGGGGGAGAGCTGGGAGCCCCAGGTAGCTTCTCAACCAAAAACTCCTCTGCACTGAACATCCAGAAAAATAAATCTTGCACTTGGCCCAGATTTTATGTAAACATTCAAAGGTGTTTTACCTGCAGCTTCTCATCTGCCCAATTAAATGCGGGGGGGGGGGCTGCTGGATGTTGGCAGGTGCTTCTCTTGAGATGCCTGGAAGCAGGAGAAAGTTTTCGTCGTTCTTTTCTCTGGGGCTTTCCTGGCTCTGAGGCTGTCTAGGGGGACCCAGGGCAGCTCAGCGGGGTTAAGCAGATGTGGGGAGTGGGCTGGAATGGGAAGCAGCAGTCCTCTGTGGGTTCTCCTGCCTCTGGCAAGGGCTGCGCACCATTCCCAATTTTAGAGGCAGGCTGTGCCCAGCTTTCCCAGGGGCCAAGGCTTCTCCGTGGGGACCCCAGGGGCAGGGAAGAGTTGCCCTCTGCCCAGCATCTGGCATCGGAAGGCGCTTCCTTGGATCGCCAGCCATTGCCACTCCTCTGATCTTGGGACCTTTGGGGCATTGTAGCTGCTGCTTTGCTGCTCAGCCTCTCAGCTCCTGGCTCGATCGTGGTTTGACCAGCTCCCCAGCCAAGCCCCAGATTCAGCTGCTGCCCATTGGACCTTTATCTGCTCAGCTGCGCCAGTCTTTTCCCCTCCTCTGTCTCCCTGTGTTTCTCCAGAAAGATGGAGCTGTTTGCTGTAAGGCAGTAATGCTATTCATTAGTTTTAGGGGCTCTTCCTTGCCCCCCCCCCGCGACTTTCCTCCGGGCACAGTTCTATTCCTGTCTTTGTGCACTGCAAACAGTATAATTTGTTTGGGGGAGGACATATATTGCTTTTTGAGGCCTGAGGTTGGATGGAGCTTTTTAATAATCCTCACAATAATTCTGATAATGATAATGTTATTTATTAGGTGAAAAATGTTTAGGAAACTTTGAGGAGGGAAAATAAGAGTCAATTTCCTTGTGTCAGCCGAGGCCTGTATTTATAGCTCCTCTTGACATCATTTTAATTGAAATTTTTCCTTATGTTTTCTCTGGACTAATTATGGTTCCCTCCTGCACATCCAGCAGGGCCAGAAATTTGCTCTCCCCCTTTCGGTGCTCCGTCCTCTCCTCCCCCTGGGTGCTACGTAGGAGGGCGGGCGGCTTCCTTCTCGTTTAATTGATTGGGGTGATGAGGCTGGGAGAAGTTTGATGAATGCCTGTTCATTAGCTGTCTCTTCCAATTATTCTCCGTGTCTGGCAGATCACTGGACTCCTGGAAGAAGAATTCGGGAGCCCAGGGAAAAAAGAGTGGAAGCCACAGAGGCCCGCTTGTGAAATGGGCAAAGCTGGAGCTGAGGGGCTTCCTGCTGTCCACCCCCAAAATGGGGCTGTGCAAAACGGGGGTCTCCCCCCCCCCCCGACACACACAGGGACATTTGCAAGGAGCAGTAGCAGAGGGTGCCAAAAGAATTTGTCCTCCTTCAGAGGCTGGAGAAAGAGTTGACTCTGCTGGAAGTTAGCTCCGGGGCTCCTGGAGGGCAGCTGGGAATGCAGTGGGGGGGCTTCCCTCCCAACCTCCCCCGCCCCAAGCCAAGGAGAGCTTCTGCTGGTCAGAGGCAGCAGCCAGATTGCCAGCCTTGGATCCAGAAGCTGTTAGCAGCAGCAACCGATTCAGAGAGACTAGTCCCCAGCCAGCTTCTGCATTCACACAGCATACTTGACTTTACTAGCATGGGTTGTTGGTGGAACGTTGTCCTGCATCTTGTGGGAACCAACTCATTGCCTGAAGGGTTTTCTCCTCCGGGATCTTTGGGCTTCCTGGATGCGATGCCAGCTTGGGTGCCTCTGGGGCAGGCAGGAGGCAGCTGCGGGTCCCTGGGGATCCTGTAGAGAGCCAGGCTGCTTTGTCTGCCTCTCCCCCAGGGCGCATCTTTCCCACTCAGAGCCAGAAAGAGGAAGGGGGGGTCTCCTCCCCTCCTAGTCCACCCTGGTTCTGGGCCTGGCTGGCTTCTGCCTCCCAGCCTTTTCTTCTTTTTTTGCCAAGAGGCTGGAAAGTGAGGCTGATGGAATCTGACGTCCAGCCAAGGTGTTTTCCGCTTGTTTGGATGCGAAAAGCCCCGTCTTGTGGCTCTGAAATAATCAAGGTGGAATATTTGATCGGACTGGGAAATGAGGTGCTAAATTTGTTGTGAGATTGGTGTCAAAACCAATCGAGGCCTTTGCTCCTGCGGGAAAGACGGTTAAATGAGAACTGGCGAGGAGGGCTGCCCGGCGGCACCAGCTTGCCAAGAGGGGCTTTGGCTCAGGGCTGCCACACACAAAGTGCGCGATCCCAGACGGTCAGAGCACCGAGACCCTGCCAGACCCAAGTGGGGCCCTTACTCAAGCCAGGGAGTGGCTGGGGAAACCTTCTCCGCCTGTCTTTCTGGGGTGCTGGGATTGGAAACAGTCTCCCAGCAACATTTACGGTCATTTTCAGGAGTTTAACAGATCTCCCTACAGTTTTGGGGGCCCCTCTGGATTTATTGTATGGTTTTTAGTGGTGCCACTTGACTAGAAGAAAGTTCTTGAGAAGCTGCAAAGTTCTCTGCAGGGATGATATGATCAGGATACTAAAATGGCCTACACTGCAGGGTGAGTGCAGGGCTTCCCCAAGGCCAGAGGGCAGCCCTCTCGGGCATCCCCTGAGACCTTCCATTCAGAGGCTGAGATGCTAGAAGGGTCCCACAGCCCAGATTAACCCACCTACGAATATCCTGGGATTGGGAATCTAACGCTCACTGGGCTCTTTCCTGGGTAATTGACAATCCCCCCCCCTTTTTTTCTCCTCCATCAATTTGAATACCCTTGAACAGAGATTAGACAATCCTTTTCAAGGTGGTGGTTTTTAGTTTAATGTCTGGAACAGTCATTGTGGTTTGTAAACTGTGATTTAGGGCTCCTCATTCCATGTGAACGCTGCCGGCTTTTCTTCCTTCGCCAGCAGACCTGACAAGGTGGGCATGCCAACCAGGGCAGCATTTGAGGGCAGCCAGGAGCCAGGTTTGCAAACAAGGAGCCAGCCGGTCAGAGTAAGGGCGCCCCTTGGAGACCCCCATACAGAGAGTGCCTGCCAGACAGATGCAGGAAGAGCCGCTTCCCTGGCACACGACGGGTAACGGCTCCGACGTGAACTTTGATGTTGCCAAATCTTGATGTCTGGCTGCTTCTGGAGGTTGCCGAGACAATCGCGTCGTCTTTTGCAGCTTTTGTGCCTGTCAAAACCCCTCCTCCCCTCCTCTCTTTCCTCTTTCCATTCCCCAGACCTAAATTTGTTCCCCGTCAGTTAGTTGGCAGATCTTTGTTCGTCTCATTTGCTGCTTTGAACGCGAGTCGGCTGTCTTGTTTCCACTTTTTCAAGGCTGGAGAAATGCTTTTGGCGGAGTGAGTGGGCTGGGGGGGGGCAAGGGAGTCTAAGGAGCGGTTTCCAGCCAGCCATCAAACATACCGCAACGCCCCTGGCAGGTTACGAGGGGGGGGCTTTGTAGCAGATGGGCAGCCCCTCGGTGCTGCTTAACATCCTGGGGGGGGGGCTCAAGGAGGCAAACTGGAGCTGGGGGGAGAGCAGTTTGTCCTGTCCCTGGGTGGCTTTCCTTCGCGCCCAGCCCTCTCCTCCCAAATTCACACACAGCCGCCTCTTTTGTGCCCAAGGGAGGGCATTTCGCAGGACCCTCCCCCTCCTCTCCAAAATACTGTTTTACTTCCATGTTCCTTGGAGGACACAATGCATAGGTTGCTTTTACGGAGGGAGGGAGGGAGGGAGTGGCTTGGGGGAAAGGCTTAAATTCAAAAGAGGGGGAGGAAACGCAGGGAAGGAAGAAAAGGCGATAGAAACCCAAAGTCTGAGCAGGGAGATTTAGTTCCGAAAGCGGTTGGTGGAAATGAAAGGCTTTCCTTTGGGCCCTGCTTTAACAGCCAGCGGCTCTCACCAGCCTTCCTGTTGATAAATGGAGGGATGGGCTTGAGGCGAGCCCCCTTTGCTTGGCTCTAGAGCTGCGTTAGTCTTCCTCAGCTGGGAGCGGCTGGGCCCCTTCCCTCCCCCTCTCCCCGCCTGGAGGAAGGAGGGAAGGCATCCTTCTGCCCCCCAGGTGTTCACCCCAACCCGATGGGGCACTTGACCTTCGAAGCCCTGTGTGATCCATGCGATTGAAACTCCGTTGTCAATGGCTGCCAGCAACCTTCGTCTTGCGAGAGGATGGGAGTTGTAGTCCATTAGCATCTAGAGGCTCAGCCTCCAGCACTAGCTGCTGACCCACTTTCTGCAGCTCCATCCAGGACTCAGTATCTGCTGGGCATCCCCAAATCTTGGCTTCAGGCAGCCTGTGACGACGTCTCTGTTGTCCTTTCCTGCATCCCAAGAAAAAGCCCCAAGAGACAAGTGTCCAAGAGGCCCAGGGACGGCAGGGCTCCTGGCAAGGCAAGTGCCTGACAGAGGGGCAGCTGGGACCAAGTACCATGAATCATCCCTCTCACTTTTGGAGAAGGAGGCAGAACAAGACCAGCGTTTTAAGCTGCTGTGCTCTGGGGAAGGGCAAGGCCTTCAGTGATTGGGACTGAACTACCCCCTCTTTCTCCAGCCCCCTACTTCTTCTTTCTCCAAAGGGCCTGGGATTTCCAGCCTCTCCTGGGAAGGGGGATGGGTCTGGGTCTCCTGAAGCGGCTGAGTACTTTGGAGACCCAGCTGGCTAGGCTAGAAGGCAACTCCAGAAGGGGGAAGTGCTCACCCATTTTTCTGGTTTGCTCCTAACCATGTGGAGATGGTTTTCCCAAAAATTTTATTCCCAGTTTCCAGATTGGGAGGAACGTTGCAGCCTCCAAGTCCAGTCTTCTCTCCCACCAGGCAGGCAGCTGTTTTTCTTGCACCCCACAAACCCTGCCACAGTTTGCCCCTGATCTGGGGCCAAGTGCCGAGCCAGGCGTTGAGGGAGGCGTAGGCGCTCCAGGAGGAGAGGGGCTGTGAGGGAAGGGGGCTCTTGGCCCCACAAATATTTTCTCTCCATACACAAATTATTTCTTGTGACGTGTGCTGGCATTTTTTTCCTTCCTGGCTCAACAATCAATAGGACTGCAGCTCTTTCTCTTATCTGGAGAGAAGTGACAGCAACCTTAAATGAAATCTCTGCAGTGCCTGCTTATCATGACTATCACCTTTTCCCAGCCGCTCTGCCTCAGTGGGTGTGCACACCTGTGCTCACACCGTGCCTGCGGCTGTGGCGAGGGGGAGGCAGAGTCTTGCCAGGATTCAGAAGATAACACCACCCTGCAAGTTTTAAGCGTGCACATCGCAGCAGCCCTGCCAAGTAGACACAGTCATTCCTGTTGTGTATTGTCATTTATAAAAGTGTTATTCAGTTTTCTGAGTGGTTTTGTTGCTGCTTTCAAATCAAGTCAGTACAGACAGGATAACAAAGAAGCAGAGAGAGGCAAGGAGGGACCAGCCTTTGTCAAACTGTTCAGTGGGTTTGGCTTCCCTCCTGAGGATGGAAAAGGGGGATGCCCAAGGGATCCTCTGCTGGGGGGGCAGGGGGGGTAGTTGGCTTGAGGGCCCCAAGGGACCCTCTCCTGGGGGGTTGCCTTGGGGCCCTAGGCTTTGGATGCCAAGAGCAAAGGATGGATGCCTTGCGTGTCGGAGTATTTACGGATGTTGCAGTCAAACTCTAGTGGTTTTGCTAGCACTGCTGAGTTGATTTAAAGCTGTGCCTGGAATTGGGGGCGTTCAGTCGTGTATTTTGGGTGCCAGAAAGTGCCTCCTGTGTCTGTCATTTCCCCCCCCCCTTAATTGTGCCATGTTCTCAATGCTCTGGGGCTGCAAGAGAAGCCTTTGGCTGGTTAATCCATTGACTGGAAACCCGCCCCCCCTTATTTTTTTTTAAAAAAATCAAACTTGGAAGGAAACACCAATTAATTAGGTGACAAATTTGTAACAAATTAATGATTATTTCAACAAATCCTTCAGAAAAGAAGAGGCTCCCCCAGATGGTGGATACAAATAGTAAAGAGGAGTTCCTGGGGGGGGGAGTTTGGGGGGAGAGGAGAGGAAAGCAGTCCTGCTTTGAGGGGTGGCCCTCCTGGATCTCGGAGCTTCAGCTGGTGCCATGGAGCCCTGAGGGACTGAGCGAACCTCTGCCGGGCGTGCATCTGCGGTCCTGAAATCCACAGGGACTCACCTTGACTGTGGCTCACAAAGGAGGTTCCTGAGGCTCTTTTGCTTGTCGCCATCCTCAGCCTCTCTCAGGCGGACTGCCAATGTTCATGGCAGTTCTGCAGATCCAATTCCCATGAATTGTTGCAGAAGAACTCAGCCCACCCTGTTCTCCCCCTCCCCTCAGTCCTCCAGACCCGATTCATCGAGGAACCGGAGGACCAGACGGTGGTTGCCGGGCAGAAGGGAGTGCTGTCCTGTGTGGTGCTGAACTACTCCGGGATCGTCCAGTGGACCAAAGATGGCCTGGCTCTGGGGATGGGACAAGGCCTCAAAGGTGGGACTCTCTTCCCAGCACATCTTCTCTGGAAATTGTCCGCCTCCCACCCTTGCCCACCCCCTGCCCGCCAGAAGGCATCATCTCTGAAAATGCCAGCTGCCCTCAGGGACAGCGCTGGGGGCGTCCTCCCCCCTCCCAGCATCAGCTGGCCTCCTTCCAAGGGGCTTCGCTCCGGGCAGCCCAACAGCGCCACCTCTCCAGCACAGAGCACCGAGGACGGACACCCCCCTTCATTTGCCGCCTCTTATTAATTAATGTGGCAGTTTTCCGTGATTTTTTATTCTGCAGACGTCTGCCTAGCCTGCTTTCATTCCTCACAAGTGATCATCCACCGTTTAAGACACTCAAATTTTACAGCAAGGTGACCCAACTCGATGCAGAAGAAAAGGCTGCTTTGGGAGCCTGTTGCACTCCTTGCCCTGTATTTCGTGGGGTGGGGCAATTTGCTGGGTGGGGCCATTGACCCCCCCATCTCTTGGCCACTGGGAATGGCCCCACACTCCCCCCACTTTGTCCCCCTAAGGACAAAGTTTACCTTCTGCCATTGACTGATGAGGCCTGGGCTATGTTCAGTCCAAATCTTGCAGAGGGTGCAGGGGGAGGGGATGGAGTATCCCCCCCCCCCAGATCTGTGGTGGAGACGGGGCTACCCCACAGACTTCCCCTTCTCAGAGCAGAAGGACATTGCTACAGGCAAATGGCAGAGTTTGTAAGTGGGCAGCCAGTGGCTTTGCAGAGCTTCGCCAAGCCCAGGCAGGGTGATGCCAGCTGGGCACCTGGCCCCACTCACCTGCCTCTCCCTCCTCAGCCTGGCCACGTTACCGGATCATCGGGGCGACGGATTCTGGCCAGTTCAATCTGGAGATCACCGACGCAGCTCTCTCCGACGATGCCTTATACGAATGCCAGGCCACAGAGGCTGCCCTGCGATCACGGCGTGCCAAGCTAACAGTCCTCAGTGAGTGGGGGAGGTTCCCTCTTGGAAAAACATGGCTGGAGCCTCAGCAACCTGGTCCCTCCTCCCCTCCTGCTGCCTCCCTGTCCCACGTTCTCAAGTTGCGTCCCCCGATCCTTCGTTAATAGCTATCGTGGCCAGGGACACTCCCAGTGGCTCTCTTCCAGACACTTGAGTGCTTTCTAAACAGAATGAGGAATGGGGGTGCCTGTTATCTCCCTGCTTTTCCCATTGGGGGCTGGAGGCTCTGCCCAAGTGTTGAGCTTCTATTCAGGATCCTGACCTGTGGCTAGCTCTGTCTGCTTCCCTTGCAGTTCCTCCTGAAGACCCGGTGATTGATGGGGCCCCTGAGATCTTGCTCCGTGCGGGCACACCGCACAACCTCACCTGCCGGGCGCAAAATGCCAAGCCCGCGGCCACAATCGTCTGGCTCCGCGATGGGTTGCCACAGTCCGAGGCCGCTACTGCAACGGTACGCTGGGCGACGTCGGTGGGAGGGCTGCTTGGGGTCTGCAGGTACCGTGAGGAAACCGATCCCCAGACACCATGAGGGGCCAAGATCTGCCATGGAAGCCATGCAGAATCCAAGCCTGCCCAACCCACTGCCCCTCGGGCGTATCAAACTGCAGCTCCCCTAATTCCCAGCCTCTCTCGAGTGTTCAGAGGCGTTGCAGATTTCAGCCTCTGTGCCTGCAGTGCCTTGTGCGAAGGGCGAATCCTGCTCAGCTGCAAATGGTTTCTCTCCACCTGCTCTTTCCTCCTGGGAGTGCTTTCCTCCTCCTCCCCCAATTCTTACTTCATTTCCACCAAAATCCAGAATAACCGTCCCACTGGCAGCGCTGGCAGCCTCCTCGCTCTGGCGAGGCTGTTTTTCACTCATTAATCCCCAAGCAGTTTATGGTGCATTGACATTAATTTGGGCAACCTCGTTGGGTATTTAATAGGCATGGCTGGAATGTTTTGGTTCCAGGCTAATTTGATCGGTGCAGTTACCCCCAGATTCAGGGCAGGGCACGTTGAGGGTTGCTGCCACCGGAGCAGGTTTCTCTGCTGGGAATCTTTCTAACAAAAGGCTGTGTTGCTGCTTCAGTTCTGGCACCCGTGCAGAAGCCTCCCTTGGGGACACCAGAGAACATTCTGGGGTCCTTTATACGGGGGGGGGGGTGGCACCTTATTCACGAGAGCCCAGCCAACATCCTGAGGGCAGGGAGGGAACCTGTACGGCTCAGCCGTGCTTTTCTGACGAGGAGAGAGTTGCGGTCTCGGTTCTGACGGCTCCCCTTGGCCGTGTCCCCAGACTTTCAGCTTCTGTTGCCTCTCCAGGAAGTCTTAATGGATGGAAAGAGAGAGACCACCATCAGCCAACTGCTCATCACACCCACCGACCTGGACATTGGGAGAGTCTACGTGTGCCGTTGCAGCAACGACGCCATCCCTGCGGGCAAGGAGGCCTCCATCAAGCTCAATGTTCACCGTAAGGAGCTGCACTTTGGGCTATAAGGGGACCCCAGTCTTTTTGTTCAGAAGGGGGGGCACGGCTGACTTGCTGGCCGTGGCTTGGGGTCTGGGGTCTGGTTAATATTTTGGTTTCTGAATTCACCCTGGCTGGGACAATGACCAGCTGGTGTGTGACAGCCTAGTGGTAGACCCCTTGGCAAAATTTGGCAAAAGAGGATGCCAACAGCATTGGCATGTAGGATGCAGAGGAAGAGCTTGATGGGGTCAAGAAATCTGGGGGTGCTGCTCCCAACTGGTGGTCAGTTCAAAGAAAAGAAGTAGCCATCGGCTACATGGCTGTTAACCGTTCCTTCTGCGTGGCAGATCCTCCAACGGTGACGCTGTCCATTCAGCCACAGACGGTGCAGGAAGGAGAAAGAGTCACCTTCACCTGCTTGGCCAGTGCCAATCCAGAGATCAAAGGCTACAGGTGAGCTAGGCACTGACCAGGTGGGAACGATGGACCTCCGGACCCTCACCTGCTCTTGCACGGTGGTTCCTCTGACTCCCCCCATGCTTGGCCTGATGGGATATCTCTTCTCGAATCCTGCCAGGTGGGCCAAAGGCGGAATGATTATCGAGGACGCCAAGGAGAGCAAATATGAGACGCAGGTGGATTACACCTTCTTCACAGAGCCTGTCTCTTGCGAAGTGCGCAACGACGTGGGCAGCACCAACGTCAGCACCCTGGTGGACGTCCATTGTGAGTGGGGGGCATAGCTGCCAAGGCTGAGATGAGAGGACCCCAAAGCCTTTGGTCGCCACCTGGGGCCCTTGAGGGAAGAGGGGCCACTTCCGTACCATCTCTTACCCTGCTCTCCTCTGCCAGTCGCTCCTCGCATCGTGGTGGATCCAAAGCCCCTGACCACTGATATTGGCTCGGATGTCACCTTGACCTGTGTATGGACTGGGAATCCTCCGCTGACCCTCACCTGGGCCAAGAAGGAATCCAACATGGTGTGTTCCCTCCTTGCCCTAGTGGACCAGATTGGTGTGTGTGTGTGTGTGGCCAGCAATCTTCAGCTCCACTTTGGGATGGGGCGTTGCACCCATGTCTTGACTGGGTTTTCTCAGGAGGAAGGGAGGGAAAGTGCTGCTCCATGTTGGACTGCTCTCTCTCCCCCCTCCAAAGTCATCCTGCATCTTTTTTCACCCCCAGATACTCGGCAACAGCAATCAGCTGTACCTCAAGTCTGTCACGCAGGCAGATGCAGGGCTGTACGTCTGCAAGGCCATCGTGCCACGGATCGGGGTGGGCGAGCGCGAAGTGGCCCTTGTTGTCAATGGTGAGCGAAAGCAGGGAAACCCCCTCACCAACTGGGCCCAGCTGCAGGTGGCAGCTGCTTTGTCTGGGCCTTCCCAGAGAAGAGGGGAGGCTGCTGACCACTTCAGCTGGCCCTCCTGGGTCTTTGTCTGTCTTGGTCTCCTAACACCTTTTCTGTCCTTCCTCCATGTCTTTCCAGGTCCGCCGATCATCTCCAGCGATTCCATCCAGTACGCTGTGCGGGGAGACCGAGGGAAAGTGGAATGCTTCATTGGGAGCACGCCCCTCCCCGACCGAATCGTGAGTCCTGAGGGCAGCGTGAAGATACTGGCTTGGCGCAGGATGTATTTATGGCTCTTGAAGGAGACCCGCCTGGCTGGCGGATGGGTGGATGTCAAGAGCTGTTTCCTCTTCTCTCTCGAAGGCCTGGGGCTGGAAGGAGAACATCTTGGAGACGGGGACCTTGGAGCGCTACACCGTCGAGCGGAGCAACACGCGTGACGGGGTGCTCTCCACCCTCACCATCAACAACGTGATGGAGGTGGATTTCCAGACACGCTACAACTGCACCGCCTGGAATGCCTTCGGGCCACGGACAGCCATCATTCAGTTGGAGGAGAAAGGTGGGCAGTCAGAAGGGGGGAGCTGGCAAGTGCCAGGAAGGCCTCTCACTAGCTTTCATGGCCAGCGGCTGCCCTTGTGCCCCAGGGAAGGCCAGTGTGTGTGGGGGGGGGCGGGCAGAAGTGGGGGTTGAGTGTGCAAATTCTGCGGTCCTCTGCCCATTCCAGTTCCAGGTAACCTCCTGCCCGTTGGGGGTGCTGCTGGGTTTGAAGGCTGCTGCCAATTCTGACAGCCAGGAGGTTCCTCTTGGGTTTCTCGCTAATGGGGCTGGGGCTGCCCCTCTTTGCTTGCTGTTCCCCACCCCCCGCAAGGAGATGGCATGGCTTTGACTCAGAGGTAAAAGGACAAAGTCTCAACGTGTCAAAGCTTGACTGATCCTTGGAGAGAGCCATTTTCCCCTTTTGCAGAAGTTCTGCCCGTGGGCATAATTGCCGGTGCCACCATTGGAGCTGCTATTTTGCTCATCTTCTGCTTCATCGCGCTGGGCTGTTTCCTGTACCGACGTCGCAAAGGGAGTGAGTGTCTGGTGTGCATGGGATAATTGGGGCATGATCTGCTTTACAGAGGGCCAACTGGTATTTATTAAGCAGGGTACTGCTCCTAGCTGGGGAAGCTCCATTTACTCATTTGGCTGAAACTCAGTTTCCTACACTGCCTTTTCAAGCCGAGCCCAGGGAGGACTATCTGCTTCCTAAGCTCTTCCTAAGCTCTTTCCGGGGCACATCAGATGAGACCTTGGACTTTTTATTCCCCTAGGAAAATTGGTTGGGAACTCTTCCGGTCCCTCGGCACAAGAACTGTCCTTGAGGGAAGCATAGCTTAGCGCTGGTGGCTCAGCCCGAGAAATCCCTGGGGTTCTCCTCCTGCCGGGAATCAAAAATGCCCTGAATTTTCTCTCTTGCCCAGGCCGAAAGGACGTGACCCTGCGTAAGCTAGACATCAAGGTGGAGACAGTGAACCGGGAACCCCTGACGCTGCACACGGACCGCGAGGAGGACACGGCCAGCGTCTCCACCGCAACGCGGGTTATGAAAGCCATTTACTCGGTGAGGGGGCCTCCACACCCAAAAGCCTGAGGGGGGACCTGCTCACTGCCATTCCTTCTTTAGCTCAACTACTGGCTGGGTCAGAAGGCATGCAAGTCATGTTTTTCTCTTGGCCCTTTTGACATTATGGCTCAGATTGAGGAGACGGTGGGAGTGTTTGTGGCTGGGAATGTGTTGAGGGTTATGGGTGAGCTGTGGGAGGTGGTATCAGAGAGAGAGAGAGATCAATGGAGCAAAGAGACGTGGTGAGCCTGACAGGCTGATGACCTAACACAAACTCCCTGGGAAACTGCTGGGCTGTAGGATTTCCTCAGGATGCCCACAAGAGAGTCATAGGGACAGAATGGTACTTTGGGATGTTGCAAAGCACGACAACCAGGTATTGCCTGGCTGAAGTTTGGGTCTTTCCCTGTCCCCCCATCTGCCTCCTGCAGTCCTTCAAGGACGACGTGGACCTGAAGCAGGACTTGCGTTGTGACACGGTGGACACACGGGAAGAATACGAGCTGAAGGTGAGAGGGAGGCCTGCCTTGCAGGGAGGGAGCCAGGCGCTCTGCCATGGGGCAGCCCAGGAGTGTTTGTACGGGGGGGGGGGCTGCAGTCCATTGCCTGCGGTGGAACCTGGAAGAGTTTGGGCCTTTTCTTTGGGCTCCCAGGGCCCTTGTTGCTGTGAGGCAGAAGAGCTCCACTGAAGGGGTCACCTCAGAGGCCCTCCCTCCAGCCAGTGGCATCTACAGCAGCAGTCAAATGCTTGAGGGGGGGCTCCCACTGCCAGGCAGAGCTTTGCTTCTGGAGGGGTTTTCCTTTCCTCTTTTCATTCTTTGTGTTCGGCAGTGATTGTGAAGCTGCCATGTAAACAGCTGCTGTATTTCTCTCCCGGTTGGTCCTCCAGGATCCCACCAATGGCTACTACAACGTCCGTGCCCACGAGGACAGGCCGTCTTCCCGCACGGTGCTCTATACAGACTACCGCGCCCCTGGCCCTGCTCGCTACGATGGGCGGCCGTCTTCACGCCTCTCCCATTCCAGTGGCTACGCTCAACTTAGCAGCTACGGCCGCGGCCCTGCCTCTGACTACAGTGGAGACCCGGTCCCGGGACCCACACCGGGCACGGCCACTGCCGACACGGCCAGCCAGCTGTCGTACGAAAACTATGGGGGTCATTCGGGCTTTCCCCCAAGTGCCAGCTATGCCACCTACCGCCTAGGCTACAGCCAGCCTCCACCGCCCACCCTGGACCGGGCAGCCTATGACACATACGACCCCCTGGGAAAGTACACCACATCAACCCGCTTTTCGTACAGCTCCTCAGACTATGGGCAGCGTTTCCAGCAGCGCATGCAGACTCATGTCTGAAGTGTTGCATCCTGATGGGTGCAGGTACCTCGTGACTGCCCCCTGATATTCAGGGGGCTCTTTCCCTCTCCCCCTCCCCAGCCTCTTTCCAGGCTCGACTTGTGGACAATGCAGAGCGTGGCACCTGCTGCCCAGTTGAGGATAATGCGGTGGCCACCGGTCCAGCTGCTCTTTTGCAGTTTCTTCCTTGCTGCTTTAACTCTCTGATGGTTCTTTTATGAGGCTACAGATTCTCCAGATGCCTCATCCTCAAGGGCTCCCCCTTTCCTCTTTGCAAAAGAGAGATAAGTGGGGAGGGCAGTGGAGCCCCCACAGAGCAGTAATTATCTCCATCCTGCCTCTGTTGAAACTCATTCTCCATCTTACCCACAGAAGAGGCATCCATTGGCAACCCCAGGCAAAAACAGCGGGCAGCCTTCCACTCATTGCATTAACAGGAGGCCAGCCCAATTCGGTACAGTAAGGCCTAGCGGTTGGAGGTAGCCACCAAATAGGGGGCATCGGTTGAGTTTCAGCCCTGTTTTTTTGGAGAAGCCAGGATCAGGCCGGCCTTGGGTGCAACAGCTGCCTCCTTAAACCCCCTCTTAAGAGAACTGGTTTGCACTTGGGGTGACGCTGGCTGGGAATGATCAAAACTGAAGTCCGCATCCCTTCTGGACCCCCTTTTGCTGAAGGCTGATGGAGTGAAAGTGTTGCCCAGCTGGACCATAGCTGTGCATTGTGCAAATTTTGGTACGAAATGGACTCCTTGGGAGCGATTCCTCCCCCCCTTCCACTTTCAGGAAGGTGTTCATAAAACCTGCACCCTGTGTGGCTCCTGGACAGGCAGTTATGAGGGGGAAGGATGGGGCTGCTCTCAGGTGCCCCCACCCACCCACCCACAAGAGGGTCTCAGCCCCAAGCGAACCTGCCTGCCAGTCAGGAGGCCTTTTCAAGATGTGGCACTGTGGGTCCCTCCCCCAAGCCTGGAGGAAGCCTCTTCTGCACCCTCCCCCCACCCTCTTGCTTGAGCCCCCTCCTCTGGGGCAGCCTGGTTGCAGGAGAAGGAGGAGGCCCCTGCTGGAGACTGGCCTTTGGGTGGGAGGGCAGTGCTGGGCACACCCTCCGTTCTCCCACATGGCCACATCCTGAGTGGCAAGATCTTAGAGGCCTGTCTCATCCCCGGCAGGAGGGCTCATGGCTTCTTTCCGTCTCTGGCCTGGACCCCCAGCTGCTGCAGAGGGCTGGTAAAAGCATTCTGTGGGCCGTTGTGTGTCTGTGCAGACATTTCACCCCCACCGGCATTGTCCTGTCCTCCTTGCTAGGGGGTGACTGCAAGCCCTTCGGTCTCCTGTGCCTTAAAACTTGCTCTGGTGCACCCACTAAGAAGGCAAAGCAAGTCGGAGGAGGGGGCTCCTTGGCACAGTTCATATCTCAGGTGTATAGTAGGACACATAACTAGGAATCCACCTCTCCCCCCCCTCCCCCCTTTCCAAATCAATGGTACCAATCTCCTTTGCATGCTGCCTATTCTGGTACTCTGGAGCCCTCTGCACTGGCCTGGGAACATCTCTCTGAAGAAGTGCGTTGAGAGAGCGCCCTCTTCTGGCTGATTCTGGGAAGTGTCTCTTGCTGCAGCCTAGTGGATGTTGGTGCTATTTGGGGTCCCGCTTCATCAGTCCCCTGCCACCCCCAGTGCAATGGGGCTGGAAAATCCAGGAAATGCCTCCGTTGGATTTAAGGGCACTTTCCAAGGGGTGTTTGCAGTGCTTCTTTCTAAGATTATCAGGGTGCCCCCTTTAGAGGCACCTTCTGCTCTGCTCTCCTCGGGGAACAAGAGAAGTGAGATTGGTGGTTCAGGGTGCAAAATCTACCAGAACTGCTGCTCATGTTGCACTTCTCCCATCTCTCCTGGAGAGGGTGAGGGAGGTGCAGATCGGTCTCACGTTGCAACTTGCAGGGAAGTTGCTGTATGCTGAGTTGGGCACCTGAGCCATCCGCCCCACCTCCCTTTTTCGCCAGAGGTGCCAGGAATGGAGCTCCTGCAGCATCTGCCCTCTGCTCACCAGGAAGCGGGGAGATAGGAGAGTTGAAGAGGGGGGACAGGGCTCTGCGCCAAAAGCAACAAGATAGCCCACCAATTCTAAGCCCGTGGCTGCATTCACACAACCCGCCATGCGCATAGCCTCATTCCTGAATGAGCCCATTCCCATTGTCAGTTTGAAAGGCCCAACAGCCTGGGTTCGTACAAATTGCTTGCAAGCAAATCAGCATTAACATTAGCCAAGCTTGCCATGTATGAATGCAACTGCTGGATCCTCAACGGTCGTGTGAACGCAGGTAGTCTCAGCCATCATTCAAAAGGAGAAGGTGCCTCCCTCCCTGCTCTCTTCCACCACCACCACCCACTTCATGGACATCCAGAATTTGAGCAATAACTAATTACAGCTCCAAAATGGGCTTTGCAATCAGAGCGCATGGGCCCCTCTGAATCTTTGGGCACCAGGTAATGGCTTGGGGGAGAGGGTGCCCCCAGCGTGTTTTCTCTCTCCCCCCCCCCGAGACATACATTCGTGATTGATAACTTCCTTCCCTCGCCTCATTTTTTAAGAAAAAAATGTTCCTTTTCTCATTCTTAAAAAATATGTACTATATTTTTAGTCTCAAAACACAATATATTATATATAAATATATATTTAATTTTTATATATATAAAGATAAATGTTTAAAAAAATGGGACGTGTTCTCCTCTCTTTTGATACAAACTGTGTGGTACAAAGTTCGAGGTGGCTGAGAGCAGCCAACCCAGCATCTGCCAGAGAAGGACAGCAGGTTACCCTGAATGCAGGAGGAACTGGTGTGTGTGTGTGTGTGTGTGTGTGTGTGTGATCTGAATGCAGGAGGAACGGGGGGGGGGGGCTTTGATCTGGATAGCATGAATTAAAACTTCCTTTGCAAAATGGTTCAAGGTGCTGCTTTGCTTTTTTTTCTCAAGCGCCCCCATTATAAGCCTCCTTCACATTACCTTCAATTCCCTCTGCTTTTAGGAGGAGGGGGGGTGACTCCAGCCCTTTCTTCATTTGGGGGGGCAAGGGCCCCTGCGTGCCTCCCTTTTAAGGCTCAGGAGCAATGGGAGCAACGCCAGCACCAGGCGAGGGAGGTTGTGGAACGGCGTCTTGAAAATGCTGCTTCTCCTTCCACTCTGGACCAGTTGGCCAGAGCTGAGGAGCGTGAAGAGGCCAAAGGGCCAAAATGGAGGAAACTGAGCTGCCCCTTTGTCACCTTGCTGTTTTTGTGAGAACGGGAGAGGGGAGAGAAGCCCACCAAGCAGTGGCACCACTGTGATTTATGGCTTTGCGAGGCTGATAATCAGCAATATTGTAGCTGCAGCAGGTTGGGTAGAGGCTAATCTTGCTCTCTTCACGCTGGTGGCAGTGATGATAAAGTGTGATTTGATTTCCTTTCCAATAAAGCAGCTAAAGATACACCTGGGAGCCTCTGGGAAGTGGGGACTGGCTTGGCGCTGGGCACCCTCTAAGCAGCCTTGCTGGATGTTGCAGCTCACCAAGCGTGGCCGCTTCCTGGCACCTGCCCGGCCTCACCCGGCACCGGCCCACATGCCTTGGTCCAGCATAGGCAGACACAGCCCTCGGCTGCAGGACATTCCGTTGCTGATATTTTGACTTGTGATTTAACCTGCAGAATGTGGGTGAGGAGCCTAATCTGAATACTAAGGAAGTGGCCCGTTACTGTAGTTGCTATTATAACATAGTGTAGAAACTCCCCCTCCCATTCACAGCTGCCATTTTGGGGGCCGTCTGCAGCCTCCCGTCCCTCCCTTCGGGCCAAAGGGAGGCTGGCCTTCCACATGCACCACTTCCCTCTCTCCTCCCTCAAACCTCTTTCATTCCTTCACTCTGCTCTATTGTTGGAGCAGCTGGGGAGGAAGAGCAGAATCGCTGCCCTTATTTTGGGAGATGTTTGAAAGAAACACCCACGGGAAGGCCAAGGAAACTGCCCAAAGCAGGGAAGGCTTGCAGGTTGGGAATGAAGCAAACTGTTATTGATCTTTCAGAGGGAGCCGGTTTAGGGGGAAGCAAGGCCCCCTCCTCCCCTCTGCACGAACGGCACTCCTGCCCAAAAGTGGAGCCTCAGGGAGCCTTTTCTGGCATTCCCGGCTGGGAGAAAGTCTGTGGCCGTGTTTAGAGGCAGGTCCCTGTCATCCATCCCTGCAGGACTCTGACGTACGGTGAATTTTTTTTCCCTCTTTCCTTTTTACATTTTCCTATTGTGAGCAAATAGGCGCTTTTATTTGCTGAGCATGGCTTTTGCTGATCAGAACAATTTTTTTATGCAAAAGGAATAGCCTTTTTCTCACAAACCTCAATGTCACCTATTTTTGGAGCGTGAAGCACCAGCGCTGAAGGATAGCAGTTTAATTAAATCACAGGACAGCTCACATCAAGAGGCCATTAAATGCCTCTCCCCACCCCATGTTGCAAAGAAGATTATCAAATGAACGTTTTCTTTTCTGCAACATCCGTAGATTATCACTGCATAATTCTGAATCCGCATTAACGCAACACCTTCATTAGCTCAAGCCGAGGATGCCAAATCTGTGCCGGCCTCGGTGTCTGCCTCTCCCCGGGTGCCTGGGCTGCTTTTCTCCATGGCCACCCGGATGGGGCGAAGCGGTTCTGCAGGCTCGCAGACGGGGCCAAGGGAGAAGCCGCTCTCTTGCTTTGCAGTAGTCCAGCCCTGAGCAGTTCAAGGCCTTGAATTCTCCCTTTCCCGTTTTTCCTCTTCTTTTCACTTTTGTTTACCTAGTTTCTGCTACATAGTTTTGCGATAGAGTTTAAATGAAGGGAAACATCTTGGTAGTAACTGCAATCGGTACTTTTTGTAACCATGTTTGACCTTGTTGTCATGTGTGCTACAATAGTTTAAACACTGAATTATTTGAAGAAATGACCCTCAAAAGGTGCCTTCAGCAGCTCTTCCCCTTATTTCCTGCAAGAGGGCCCAGGGACGGTCTGTGGTTGTCTGAAAGCAGGTGGGGCCTCGTAAGATGACAGCTCCTGGCCACCCTCCTTCCTAAAGGAGAGGGAGATTTTGCATGCAGCAGCCAGTCTCCAGCACTGCAGACGAACCCCCAAGTGAAGGCTTTCAGTCTGCTGCCCAACAGAGAAGGAGCCCCTTTGCTCCTGGAGGAGATTTGGGCTGGGGATGAAAGAAGCGCCTCTGGGCATTTGGGCACTGGCTGAAGGTTGCCCCCTCTTTGGGGAGTGGGAGGGAGACGTCTGCATCTTTGGTCTTGCTGAGTTCTTGCCCCAAATCGCTACCAAATGAATTTGTTGGGCGAGTCTGTTGGGCGAGTCTGACTTAGTGTGGCCTCTTATTTATTTAGGACTCTTAGAGGACACATTTTTCATTTAATTATCCCCTCTCTCTCAGGATTTCAGTCGTGCAGAAACAGAGGCTCCTTTTAATTAAGCAGGTGGATCCCGGAGCCTCGCAGAGCTGGTGCTAAAGAGGCCGTGGCAGGGCCAGAGGAGGGCGGGAGAGGCCGGGCCAGAGAGCCTCTGCTCAGAGGCCTGGGGAGAGGCGATTGCCATCTCCTGCACAAGAGGGACCCCTCGGGAGGAGTGGGTGCTTTGGGCTGGCCGTGGAAGGGCCCCCCAGCTCCATCATCTGCTGCGGGATCCGTTGTGTGGTTCCAGAGGAGGCAAAGGAGGAAGGGGCAGCATTTGTGGCACCCCTGGGCCACTCTGTTGGCTTGTGTCCTGCTAGCTTGGAGAGGCCCTTTGCAGAAAATGCCATTCCAGGGCTCGGAACGTGGTTCCCTTGTGGCTGTTGGATAGAGGCAGGGGAAGCACCCAGGCAGCCTGCTGTCCTGTGGCGAGTCGGCCAATGGCTGTAGGCAGGCAATTCAGGGCAGCAGAAGAACAAAGAGACATCACAACATTCAGGTGTGGAAAGACTATAAAGTCCACGCTTGGTGGGCATGCGTGTGCGTGCGCGCGCGCACATGTATTTTAAAATCACATGGCGGAAGAGAACTTGCGTGCCTGTCCAGGGCTGAGGGAGAAAAGATGTCACTTGAACCCTAAGGGGCAGGCAGTTCCCTTCTGCTAAACAAATCCCTAATTTTATTGTTAGAGAAAAACAGCCTTCAGCCATTCCAGTTTTTCCTTATTTGTTTGATGGCAGTGCTGGATCTCTTGAAAGCTGCCTTTGAAGGAAAGCTCTGGAGGCAGACAGATCCTCCAGGACTCACTCCCAGGGAAGGTAAACCATCATTCCCTGATTAAACAATGATTAGATCCAAAGCTGGCAGGACTCAAGAGTAAAATTCCTCCGTGAGGGACCGTCTGTGGCCCTTAGCTCCCCTGGGGGCTAGGGAAGACATTCTGGCGTGAATCAACTTCTGTTCCTGGAATGGGGATTTGGGGAGAAAAAGGGGACACAAGCCCCTGCCTCATTCCTTTCCCCCTTTCATCAATCCCACCCTTTTTCCTGCAGGCATCTCTCTTCCTTTAAAAAAATAGATATCTTCATGCAAATTCACAGTAAAATGAGTTGGCAAATAGTTTGACACACTTTGTTCTCTCTGTGTATCTTTTTCTTGCAAAACATGGGTGAGTTAATGCATTTACCCTGAAAAGGCGGCTTGGCAAGGTACATTTTGAGCTGAATACATGCCCAGCAAGGAGGCTGAAGGACTTCCATTGGCATCTTGATGTGAATGGCTCTCATTACTTCCCATCTGCAAGTTGCTTACATCCAGAAACATGCCAGCTGGTTTGAGAATCTCACACAAGCGTACACACACACACACACACACACACACACACACACAGAGAGAGAGAGAGAGAGAGAGAGAGAGAGAGAGAGAGAGATGCCATAAATTCATGTTAAACTATGCCAAAAGTTGTAAAAGGAAGTCCTTCCCCAGACACAAAAGAAGAATGCCGTAAGAGCACTTGCACAGCGGCCTCTCCAGATGGTTGACAGGCTTGGCCGGTGTTTGCAGTTAAAGAAAACATGCCTTCCCTTTCCTCTGTGCTAGTTTACCTCACAGGCCAAGCAGCTCAGGATCCTCCCACGTATCCAGGGGCTGATTTCTAGGCAAGCCAGAGGGTTGCCACACATGGAGAAGGTGGCTGTCCAAACTCCTCACATGCTTCCCTGGGACTTCTTGGTTTGCAAATAGTCTAGATGTTTCTACAAGGATGATAGGAACAACCCAAAGCTTTTGCTTTAGCAAAATATTTTTTAAAAATGAAGGAAAAGCATTTATTTATTATAATTTTATTCCTCAGTTGCATTTGGATAACTATACCGATGCAAATATTCTGGGAAGAATGCATAGAAACCCTAGTAAGATGTTTTCTCTTTTCATAGAAGAACACACAGCCAAAGGCAACAGGAGGAAGGAGGGGAGAAGAACAGAATGGAAGAGGTACTTAATGCATATTTTCTTTAGACATATTAGCGACTCTGCCAAGGTTGTTTACTCAGGCGATCCTAGGTCGTGACTCTGCTTTCTCAGACCACAGTCAGATACAAACATCCATCTTCTGAAGGGACATCATTCTGTGCATAGTCCAGTTTCTACAGAACTAAAAATCAAGGCGAAGACATCCCATCTCACCATTTAATGCAGGAATTGCAGCTGATAGAAGACCGGATGTCGTGCCGGAGGAAACGGCAAGTCTCCTTGGCAGGGATGACCCTCCCTCCAGTGCATTTGATGGCATCCGCACTCACCCCAAAGGTTTGAAAACGGCTGCCTGGGAAGGAGCGAGCAAATGGCCTTCCTTCTCGCAATCTGGACCCAAAGCAGAGAGCAAAATCCCAGCACCAAATTTTTGTGTCGGGTGACCTCAAGCGGCAGCCGGAGGCACAGCTGCTCTTTCTGAAGAAGCCCCTTCCCAGGAGCCAGATGGGAGGTAGGGGGGACCTGCATGTTCGGGGGGGGGGGGCTGGGAACCCTGAAGTTCCCCAGCCTGTTCTCCCCAAGATTTCACTGAATCCATCCTTCCAGCCAGATGCAGCTTCTCAGTCAGATGCAGTCAGTTGCCACAAGGGGGCGCAACAGCCTGGCCCCCAACCAGGGACTGGGAGGGGGCAGGATCAATGTGACTCCCCCCCCCCCACACACACACACACCAGGCTTGGTCTTTGCAATTCTTGGGGAAGGCCGCTCCGTTATTTTGAGCTTCACCTGTTGAGAAGCAGCAAAGCTGCATGAGAAACAAATGACAGGGCCTGGCGGGGGGGGGGGGCGGGGGTATGTTTGTGTGTGTGTGTGTGGTTTCTGCAGAAATAGATGCTGAGCATGAGTGGCAGATTAACCGAGCTCTGCAGGTGAGGATGGAAAGGCCGCTCAGCAGGGGAAGCTGCCCAGGCCAGAGTGATGGTGGTGGGCCAGAGGCTGGCTAAGGGCAACTTGGTCTCCCTAACTGCATTCTCATGTGCAGGTAAAGGTCCCAGTTGAATTTCAGTCCTTTGTTCTCAAAGGGCACTTCTGCACTTCAGGCACCCTCCCCGCCAGGGGCCAAGAGCCCTGGTGACTGAAGGCAGCTTGAGCCTGGACACGTCGCTGCCTCCCACCCAGAGGGCCGGGGGGGGGGGAAGGAGCAGGCCCCTCTCTCTGCCTCCAGGGAAAAACATTTGCAGCATCAAGGCCTTCTCTTCAAAGTCTCCCACTTCATATATTAAGCACTTTTTAAAAAAAACAAACCACGGATATCACCAGCCGCCCAGCAGTCTCAGTTGCTGCAGCGGCTGGTTTGGGCTCTGCCACCCCCAGGGAGCCCCCCCCCCCCGGCCTTCGTATCTGGCGCCTCAGGAGGAAAACGCTCCAGATGCAGCCAATGCTGGCAGAATTCGGATCTCCCAGGCAAGCACCAGAATCAATGCCAGGGTGAGGCAGGGGAAGGGGCTAGCGGTGGCCTGGCGGGCAGCATCACGCTGGAAGAGGTGAAGCTTCTTGGCATCTGGATGGAAGAGCCTGGCATCCTCCAAGGCGCCTTGTGCCGCAAGGGTGAAGTTGCTGTCCCCCGAGGCCACCACATCGAAGACGCACGACTGGAAGTAGACGTCCTCCACCGGCAGCTTCTCCTTGCACAGCTGGTAGGCCTTCTCGGTAGTGACAGTGCCACGGCCGCAGCAGCCATGCTGCCGGGAGATGCGCTGGCTGGGAGGACAGCCGCCCACACACAGCTGCAGGTCCTGCTCCTCGGTGAAGGAGCTGGCCACCTCCTCAGCCACACGGATGGAGAAGGACAGTTGCTTCCCTGCCCGGCGTACCGCAATGATGGTGCCAATGTAGGCCGCCCGGATCTCCACATGCTGCCCGGGAGCCCGCTCAAGGATGCTGAGGCTGTCCCCGCCAGGCCGCTCCCCCCCGTTCACGGAGCCATCCACAAATGCCGCCGGGAGGTTGTCCGCCTCGGCTTGGTAGACTTTCTGATCAATGCACTCCTTCATGTTCTTGAAGATGATGGTGATCTGGAAAAAGGGGAAGGTCAGCAGCAGCAGGAGACGGCCCACAGCACCCCTTCCCTGGAGTCAGGAAGAGCCGCATTTGGCTGAGCAGAGGGAGGCTTCCCTCAACCCCTCCAGCTTGTCCCAAAGGCCCCGATCCCTGGACATCCATCTCCACCCTTGGGACTCCTGGATGTTACCCCGAGGGTCTCCCAATTCAGCTGCTTGAAGCCTTTTCAGACTGCAGGCCCAAGCCCCAAACTCTCTTGGGCAGTTCCCTCCAGCCTCCAGGTTCCCCCTTCTCCCACCCCACCCCTTCCAGAGCAGCAGCAGCCCCCAGGTCACCTTGCTCGTGGCTGTAGCGTTCGATCCTTTGGCCATGGGAGAGTTGGTGGCCTGGGCAAACAAGTAGTAGTTGTCAAGCAATGGCCACGAGCCCTCCACACGGCAGGTGTGGAATTCGTCCGTGAAGGTCCGGATGTGGGGGTCCCCGAAGGAAGCGCAGTGCTGATAGGCGGGTGGCCTGCTGCGCTTGTGGGCAAAGGCCTTTTCATAGTCACAGAAGTCTGGGGACCCAGCCCTGGGAGGAAGGGGGTGATGGGCTGCCGGGCTGGGCCCCTCCTTGGAGCAGTTGTGTTGGGCCATGAGGTCCTCAATGCCATGGACGGCCAGGTGGAAGGCTAGGTCTCCGCGGCAGGCGCGGGCTTTGTGGCGGGTGCAGCGGGCATAGGCGCGCAAGGCCAGGCAGTGGGCTGCCCTCCTGCCAGGACCCCTCAGGGGGAGGGTGGAGGCCACATACTCCGAGTTGCAGCGCAGGATCCTGCAGCGGGCTTGCACTGTGCGGAGCAAAGAGCAGCTGGGGTGAGTGAGTGCACAGGGCCAGGCACCCATGTGCCTCCTGCAATAAAGCCCCCCAGGAGTGGCAAAGACCCCACCCCTCCCGCCTTCTCTTACCGTATCTGCAGCACAGGAGGAGGAAGAGAGTCTTGAGGAGGAAGCCTGTGCCCGGGAGGTGTGGCAGCCTTGGCAAGCAAGGGGGTCCCCCACTCCAATCCATACGGCCTTGGAGGGAATCTGCTCGCCCACACCGGAAAAGACCCCGATTGCCAGGAAGGCCTTCCCCGCACCTGGTCCAGAACATCAGAGAGCAGCGGGAGGATCCCAGCCCTTCTCTGGACAGTGCCTCGGCCAGCCTCCTGCGCGGGCACCTTGCGTCTTCCTCAGAGCTCCGGCTATGGGCATTTTGTGGAAGGGAGAGAGAAGGACCTTTGGCAGTGGCTGCAGGCCCTGCAACCCGATCCGTCCTCCACAGGCAGCAACCGAGGCAGAGGCTGTAAATAGGCCTTGCTATTTCAGATCCCCTAAGAGGAATGGGGGGGGGTATTTTAGGCCAAACCCTCTTGCATATTTGCACATATGCGGATAGGTGTGTGCAGAATACACATGAGGAAGTGAATGCTCTCAGGAACTCCATTGTGCCCTTAAGCAGAGTTTTCTTCTGCTCTGGGTGTGCGTTTCCGGGCATCTGGGTCACGCGATGAAAGGAGGGGACCGCCCATCCTCAGGTAGATTGTCTCCCCCAAACTACCTTTGGGACAGTGAGAGACGAGGTTCGATTTGACTAGAAGACACCGATGGGATTTAAGCATTTGAAACAGAAACTACTTCAATGGAGAAGCTGGGGGGGGAACCTCTTCTTCCCTCGGTCACAGGGCTGACTGCAGGCAAGCAGAGCGCACAATCCTCTGATGCCCATTTTGTGTGTGACTGCAGCTCTCCTTCCTGCCACCGACCCACCCAGCCCCGGACCCAATCTCCCCATCAGCTCTCCCCAAGAAGGGATGAGATCTGGCCAGGAAAGGATTTGTCTGCTTCTGGGTCGCAAAATGGCCGGAGGCTGGAGTCTTCTTACCTAGTGGCGAACCTCGAGTTCTTCTTCTGAGCAGCGTGGAGTTTGGGGATCCCCCTTCAGGCCATCGTCACCCAGCACTTCCTCTCAAGGCGAAAGGATGTTTTGGAGAGGGTGGGCAGGACGCTCTGGAGGTCGCAGGCAGCCCAGAGTTCTTGGTTGGGCGTCAAATGACAGAGACCCTCCCCCAACCCTCGGTGGTCCTTTCCATTCACCAAAGATGTGGGGCAGGAGCTGGTTCACACCCCTGGCTAGAAAGTTTTTGCAGAACTTGTGAAAGCCGGCTGCAAACCCACATGACCCTCCACCCCCCTCACTTTTGAGAGGAGGGGGCTGCAACAGATAAATCAAGAGACAGGCGCACCTGTTCCTCTGTGGCTGGCGTCCCTGGGTGGGGGCAGCCCAAGCCCTGGGGGTGGGGGTGGGCGAGGAGAGAGCCGAAAAAAGACTGTGTCGATGGAGCCAGGCTGAGATTCGGGCACACGGCAGCCACCCGGTGTCTCTGGAGAACCGTCCCGGCCAGCTCCCGAGGGCTGAGCAGGTGGTGCACCGCCATGCATAGCCCGATCTTCTTCCGAAGAGGAACACTGAGTTTCCACTATGGGGCTGAGGCCTGTATTCAAAGGAGGAAATGGTCAGAACAAGGGTTTTTCCAACCTCAGGCACACACGCAAACGCACATGCAGCCTTGCACTGCCACGTAGCCTCTGTGGTCCCATCCGGAGGAGTTTGTTTCTCCCTCTCGGCTTGGAGGGGGTCTGCCCCAAATTCCAATGGCAAGGGCTGAGCCTCTGTAGAGGCCCCTCTCCCACTGAAGACGTCTCCATCAAGGCCACTCCTGGGAAACCGTTCCTTTTCCACCCCAGAGGTCACGACTGACACAGGAACTCCGTAGTCAGCATTACTGCAAAGCTGGAGCCTCCGGATTGTTGCTCAGCTTGAACGGCTTCCAGCGGGAGCACAGAACCAATGGCCTGAGCGGGCTCTTCACTGAGGACCGGCAGGGCCACTGAGTGTGCATCGAATGCCTGGGGAAATACCTTTCCTTCAGCCTTTGCTTTACAGGATTTGCCTCGTCCCCTGGCTGCCGATCCTCCCCATCCAGAGCGCTTTCTTTCCCCGGCCAAGCAACATAGGACAAAGGACTGGCTGCGAGGAGGACACTGGTATCCCCGTATCCAGTCCTAGGGCTTCCCCAGCACCTCTGCAGCTGATTCCTCTGGAAGCCAGAGCCTGAGATCAATGGGGCCTTGGATCCCACCCAGGAAGCAGGTGAGCCATAGAAGGAGATGGCTCAGGCTTAAGAAGTGCTGTCAGTTCAAACCCCATTGTGATGTCTGACAGTGAAGTCATCGCGTTGGTAGGAAAGGAAGGCTGGGCCCCTCAGATCAAGGACAGGCCCAAGTGCCCAGCTCTAGGCAAGGAAGATGATGCCGTGATCCCTGAGGAAAATCTAAGCCCTGGTCGTCCAGCTGCTTGGTCCTAGAAGAGGAAAAGGGGCAAAAGAAAAGGGGAGACACCTGCATCTCTCATGAGAACGGTCACCTCCTTCCACTCCTGAGTCGGTCACCCTCTGGGACATCACCATGCCTAAGCAAAATGACCTGGCTATTGGGATTGACCTTGGAACCACCTTCTCCTGCGTGGCCGTCTGTCAACATGACAAAGTAGAGATCATTGCCAATGACCAAGGGAAGCGGACCACACCCAGCTACGTGGCCTTCACCAACACAGAACACCTGATTGGAGACCCAGCCAAGAGCCAGGCTTCTCTCAACCCCCAGAACACGGTGTTTGATGCCAAGCGCCTGATTGGCCGCAAGTATGAGGATGCCGCTGTACAGGAGGACATGAAACACTGGCCATTTACTGTGGTGTGCCGTGAGGAGAAGCTAAAGGTCCAAGTCTCCCACAAAGGTAAACAACGGACCTTCTACCCGGAGGAGATCTCTGCCATGGTCCTGGCTAAGATGAAGCAAACAGCTGAGGCCTACCTGGGCTCCTCCATCTCCCAAGCCATTGTCACGGTGCCCGCCTACTTCAGCGATGCCCAGCGGCAGGCCACCATTGATGCTGGAGTCATTGCGGGCCTCCAGATCCTAAAGCTCCTGAATGAGCCCACAGCAGCTGCCATTGCCTATGGCCTGGATGCCAGGAATCAAGAGGCTGGCAGCCGAAACATCCTCATTTTTGACCTGGGTGGGGGCACCTTTGATGTTTCTATCCTTTCCATGGAAGACGGCATCTTTGAAGTCAAGGCCACCGCAGGTGATACCCACTTGGGCGGGGAGGACTTTGACAAGAGGTTGGTGGCCCACCTTGCAGAGGAGTTCAAGAAAAAGCACAGGAGAGACCTCCATCAGGACAAGAAGTCTCTGCAGAGGTTGAAGACGGCCGCCGAGCGGGCCAAATGCACCTTGAGTTCCTCCACTAGTGCCAGCATCTCTGTGGATTCCCTCTTCCAAGGGATTGACTTCCACACCACCCTCACCCGGGCACGGTTCGAGGACCTGTGCTCCGACCTGTTCCGAGCCACCCTGAAGCCCCTCGAGCGAGCCTTGAGAGACGCCAAGATGAGCAAAGGGGACATCGAGGACATTATTTTGGTTGGGGGCTCCACCCGCATCCCCAAGATCCAGAAGTTGCTGAAGGACTTCTTCAATGGCAAGGAGCTGAACAAAGGCATTAACCCTGATGAAGCTGTGGCCTATGGGGCAGCTATCCAGGCTGCCATCTTGACGGGCAACCGAACGCCCAAGATGCAGAATATGTTTCTTCTGGACGTCACCCCTTTGTCTCTGGGGATCAATACTCAAGGAGGTGTCATGGCAACCATCATAAAACGCAACTCACCTGTCCCAACAAAAGAGGTCATGGAGTTCACCACGACTGAGGATGACCAAGACACCATCTTGTTCATGGTGTATGAAGGAGAGCGGGCCCTGACCAAACACAACCACCTCTTGGGCATGTTCACCTTGAAAGGCATCCCCCCAGCCCCCTGTGGGGTCCCGGTCATTCTGGTCACCTTCTCCATTGACGAGAACAATATTCTGACCGTCTCAGCCAAGGATGTGGAAACAGGCAACACAGGCCACCTGACCATCTCGGACACACGCGGACGTCTGGGCAAGGAGGAAATAGAGACAATCGTGCAGACAGCAGAGGAATTCCGGGCAAACGACCTGAGCCTGCAGGAGAAGATTGAAGCCATGAACTCCTTGGAATCCTGCACCCTGGAGCTCAAGAGGGTGGCGGAAGAGCAGCTCCTGGACGGGAAGGCCAAACGGAGGATGTTGGAAATGTGCGACGGTGCTGCCTCTTGGCTAGAGGAGAACCCCCTGGCAGAGAAAGAAGAGTACCAGAAGCAGCAGAAGGACCTGGAGGAAGCCTGGGACTCAGTCTACACCCGTCTCAGCCCAGGCGAGCTGGCAGAAGAGCGGGCGGAAGGAGACGCTGAGGCCGCCGAGCCAAAGGAAGACATGGAGTGAATCGGCTGAGTGCCAGAGTACACTGTTCCACCCAAAGGGCACATTAAAACTATGGGTAAAAAATGAGTCCTTCTCTGATTACAACCATTTAGTTTCACTAATGGTTTTTAGGCCCCGACCAGCCCATGAGCAAGTCACATGGCCAGAGTCCAAATACAAGTTAAGGCTTAGCAGGACGACTAAAGAGAAGAGGCGTTAAGGGCAGACCAGGCCGGGATCATCTGAGTGGCCGTCAGCTCCAAGGTGGCTTCTCCCTCTTGTAACCTCTTTTGAGCACCACAAGGCGCATTCTCAAAAGTGCAGGAACACAAGAGCCACACAGCTCGGCCTGCTCGCCCCTTGTCTGGCTCTTGACACGGTCTAGAAGGCCATGGAGAAGTTAATGACTCAGAGGTGGTCCTTGGATGACAGCCACCAGAGCTCAAGGATGAAGCCCATCTGGACTTTCAAAAGTCTTACTTTATGTCAGAGAATCCTTATTTTCTCTAGATTTATTTGAACAGTGTTCACATTCTCCAGTTATGGGCTGGGTTCTCTATCCTGTTTAAGGCTTCTGTTGGTTTGTCCGGCTCTGAAACCCACCATAAAAGGGATCTAGATCAGGGACAAAAAATAAAACCAGACAGCCTGCCCAAAGGCAATCTGCACTTACCCAGGAGGCCCAGCACTGTCTGCTTCCCCAAACGTGGCTGGAAGCAGGAGGTCAAGATGCTGTCCCAAGAGAAAAGCCCCTCGCCCCATCTTCTCCAGGTGGAAACAGTGGTGGGCTCTGCAGCAGAATCTCCACTGGGACACAGAAGAGGAAAGGGCCTGCCGTCTGCTGGGGACGCCGAGCCTCCCAACAGGTCCCAGGGGCCCATTGTGACATGCACAGTGATGGGGGAGGGGTGTCTGTCCTCTGAAGAAAAGGCCAGAAGGAGAAGTGGGGGGCGCAGACCTAAGAGAGCTACCCCCTGGGATTGCCAATTTTCCATCTTTGGCAGAAGGCCAGGGCTGCTCAGGAAAAGAGCCACCTATGGGAGCTGACCTCAGCCATGCAGACGCGCCCGGGCCCACCTCCAGACCAGACACTCCCTCCACACTGAGACCAGACACGGCCAGAATTTGCCCCAAAGGTCCAGCCGTGGGAATTGACCTGGGCACCACAAAATCCTGCGTGGCAGTCTGCCAGAGGGGGAGGGTGGAGATCCTGGCCAATGACCACAACAGCCGCACCACTCCCAGCTGCGTGGCTTTCACCCACAGGGAGCGCCTAGTGGGGGAACCAGCAGAGCTCCAGGCCAGCCTCAACCCAGAAAACACCGTCTATAACGTGAAGCGGCTGATCGGCCGCAGGTACGACGACCCCTCAGTGCAGTCGGACCTGAAGAACAGGCCGAACCACCTGGTGGAGGCTGGCAATGGCAAGGCAAAGATCCGGGTGTCCTACCGAGGGGTGGAGAAGGAGTTGTACCCTGAGGAGATCTCCGCCATGGTGCTCTACAAGCTGAAGCAGGTAGCTGAGACTTCCTTAGGCCGCCCGGTCACCCAGGCCGTCATCACGGTCCCAGCGTACTTCAATGATGCTCAGCGCCAGGCCACTATTGATGCGGGGGCAATTGCAGGGCTCCGCGTCCTGAGTTTAGTCAGCGAACCCACTGCAGCTGCAGTGGCTTATGGGCTCAAGGAGACCCACCAACGCAAGGGGAAGAGAAACATCCTCATCTTTGATCTGGGTGGTGGCACCTTTGATGTCTCCATCCTCACCGCACAGGATGGCGTCTTTGAAGTTGTCGCTACAGCAGGGGATACCCACTTGGGGGGAGAGGATTTTGACCAAAGGCTGGCCAACCAGCTCGCCCAAGAGTTCAGGAACAAATTCCAGGAGGATCCCACCGAGAGCAGGAAGGCCATGCAGAGGCTGAAGGAGGCCTGCAAGAAGGCCAAGCAGAGCCTGAGTTCGAGCATGACAGCCACAGTCTCCATTGACTCGCTCTACAAGGGAATTGACTTCCACACCACGGTCACACGGGCCTGCTTTGAAGATTTGTGTGGTGACCTCTTTCAGGCAACCCTTGTTCAGGTGCAGCAGGTGCTGGAGGAAGCAGGGCTCAAGAAGAGCCAGGTGCACGAGATTGGCCTCGGGGGAGGCTCCACACACATCCCCATGATCCAGAGGCTCCTGTCCAAATTCTTTGATGGACAGCGGTTGTGCAAAAGCATCAGCCCCGAGGAGGTGGTGGCCCATGGGGCAGCCATCCAAGCCGCCATTCTGACAGGCCACCGATACCAAAACCTGCAGAACCTTCTCCTCCTGGACGTGACCCCTGTCTCCTTGGGGCTGGAGACGGTGGGAGGCGTGATGGATGTACTGGTCAAGCGCAACTCTCCCATTCCCACAAAAGAAAGCAGGAACTTCTCCACCACGGAGGACAACCAGGGGAGCCTCTTCCTGCAGATCTACGAAGGGGAGCGGATGCTGACCAAGCACAACCGTCTCCTGGGCACTATCACCCTGAGCGGCCTTCAACCAGCACCACGGGGTGTCCCAATTATTGTGGTCACCTTTCAGATTGACCACAACAACATCCTTACTGTTTCAGCCATGGAGAGAAACACGGGCAAGAAGGAAGAGCTCACCGTCATCGACACCCGGGCCCGGCTGGATCGGGAAGAGATGGAGAGGATCCTCCAGGAGGAGGAGGAGCATCGAGTGCAGGAGAAACTGCAGGAGGAGAAGCTGGAAGCCCTCAACGCCCTGGAGGCCAGCACCCTCCAGCTCAAGAGGACGGCGGCAGAGAAGTCCCTGGACGACCGGGCCAAGCGGAGGCTGCTGGAAATGTGTGAGGAGACAGCCGCGTGGATGGATGACAACCAGCTTGCGCCCAAGAAGGCCTATGAGGAGCGGAAGAAGGAGCTGGAGGACATCTGCAGTGCCATCCTCACTCACTTCAGCACCCGAGAAGGCCAGCTGGAAAAGCCGAAGGCATCCTAGCTCAAACCCTTGAAGAGCATATTAAAAGAACAGAAAGAGGGCATTCATTTTCTCCTCCTCAGGAGTCTTGGGAGACTGAGAGGCCCAGAGCGGGAGAGCGGCTTGCTCTGATGCCTTTGCTGGACGAGAAGCTGGGCCAACCGGAAGCACCCACCTTCTTTCCCCCACAATCCCCATGTACCCCCAACCACTGGGCCCCACTGACAGCAGAGGATCCAATAGGGCCAGGGGCCAAAGGGATTACACCTGGCCTGGGTGAGGGGGCAGCCAAAAGGGGGCAGGGGGTGGGCACAGCATATGGAGGCTGGAATGGAGGCCAAGCTGGGTGGGCTCCGAAAGGAGTTCCCACACCACGACTAGGACAAGTGAGGAGTCCAGCACCAGCTATGTGGAAAGAAAGGTCTTGATCTCTTTGCACAGAGCACCATCACACACACACACCCCAGCCAGTGAAGTGAAAAACAGACCACCTTGATAAAAGGAGCCCTGGAAATCCAGGCTGGGGGGGGGCAGGAGCAGGAAGGAATCACCCCTTTTCTCCTGCCGGACAAGCCGTTTGGTCCCACCAGCCTGGCCGAAAGCGGAAGAATGGCTCGCCCGCCACCTGGTGGGCAAATCCGGGCCCGCGCCGGCTCAGGATCCCTCGGTGCGGGAATCTGCTGCTCAGGACCAGGAGGCGCGCTGACAGCCGGGGTAGAAGGAAAATCTACCTGCCGCACACCTGGAGACTAGGGGCGGATGCTAGCTAGGCGCTTCCCGCTGGAGGAGGCTGCGCGGTGAGGTCATAATTGCCCCTTCGCGGAGACGCCGCGCGCTCAGGAAGAAAAGAGCGGCGGACCCGCGCTTCCGACACAGGTGAGACAAAGGGAAGGGAGAGACAGCCCTATAGCTGGCTGAGCATGATGGGAGATGTAGTTCGCGGCAGCCGGCCGCAAAGGCTACGCGGTGTGGGGTTCCCATTGACCCACTCTGGGCGGCCGCGAGAGGACCGGGGCCTCCGCGGCCAGAAACCTGCTTTTCCCCACCGCGCCCGGCAGCGACCGTTTGCAAAATCGCGTACGGCGCGCAAAGACTACGGCTCCCAGAATGCAACAGCGCGAAAAGACGAGAAGGGTCCTCGCGGCTGCCGGGAAGTGTAATGCCGCTGGCTTCCCTCGGGCTGGCAGGGTCTCGCTTTCCCGACAGCCGGGCCGGCGGCAACTGGGCGAGCTAAGGAAGGCGGTCGGCGCGCAGCCCAGGGAGGGGCGCGGTTTGGGGGGTCGATCTCGGAGGTCGGGCGCGGCAGGTGAGTCCTCGGGAGGCGCCGGGCCGGCGCAGAGCCCCCTTGCCCTTCCGAAGCCGGGGAGGGGGGGCTGCAAACCTTCGGTCCGCTCTCCGCTCGCGGTCCTTCCAGCCTCGGGCTGCCCACAGGGACGAGGGCCTCGATGCCCGCGCGCCCCGGGCGGTGGGGAACCCGGGCGCCGAGACTCCCCCCTCCCCGGCGTTTGTGTTACAGCTCTACCAGCCGGCTCTCCGATGCTCTCCTCCAGCCTGCTGGTGCTCGGCCGTGCCCTCCGCTGCCCAGCCTCCGCCGCCGGACGCGCGGCGCTGAGCGGGTCGGCCATGGAGAAGCCCGTGGAGTCGGGCATCCGGGCCAAGCTGCAGGCGGCCCTCGAGCCCCTCCACCTGGAGGTCATCAACGACAGCCACCTGCACGCCGTGCCGCGCGGCGCGGAGACCCACTTCCGGGTGGTGGTGGCCAGCCGGCGCTTCGAGGGCCTCTCGCTCATCCATCGGCACCGCCTGGTCAACGACCTTCTCCAGGAAGAGCTGGCCGGCCCCGTCCACTCGCTCTCCATCCAGGCCAAGACCCCGCAGCAGTGGGAGAAGGGCTCGCACGTCGGCCAGAGCCCCCGGTGCCTGGGAGGGGCCAAGCACGACCCGCCCGCGGCTGGCAAGTTGGGGAAGACGGGGCTCACGCAAGCCGGTGCGGGTGGGCCCTGACCTCCAGACCTCCTTCCGGTTTGAGCTGCCCAGAGCAGCCCTTGGTGCCCCTCCAGCTTGCTCCTCTGCCTGGTGTCTGCTGAAGTGTATTAAATGCCTTGGGCTTTCCTCCCTGTGTCTGCTCACTTTGGGGGGAAGGAAGATAGCTGGGGGGGTGGGGCAGATGAAGAAAAGAGGGCCGCAATTTCTTCCCCTCCCCTCGGCAAAGGATTCAGAGGAAAGAGCATTGGCTGAAATGACAGCAGGGTCAAATGTCCATTTGCTCCTGGCACTCGCCCTGGCGGACATGTTGGCTAAATGGCCTCCAGTGGAGATTGCAGCTCAAGCCAGGCTCCACCCCAGGACGCTGCCAGGTTGGCAGGGAGGCCATAGCGTGCGCTAAAAACAGCATCCCTCATCAGGTAGGAGGGGCTCAATCGACCCTTAGAGGGGCCCCCACTCGGCTGGCACTGGGAAACCCCCCCCAGATGACAGGAGAGCCCGAACCCCAGCCTTACTGCCTGCCGCTTGCCACCCCCCATCAGAGAGACCCTGCCTGCAGGGGGAGGCTCCCTTCCGGTCTCACACCCCTCACACACCCCCTCCCCCCAAACTGATTTGGCTTTCTTTAAAAAGGTCTTGCAGCTCCCACAAAAAAGGTGGCCTGTGGAATGGACGTTAATCTCAGGTTATTAAAAAGCACAGTTCAAGCAGGAAAAATCATTAAATTTTTCAAACTTTTATTTCCCTCCATTTTTTACATGGATTATTGTTAACTACAAGTTCATTATGGTGGTCTTGGGAACACGGCTCAATTCAGCCAAACATCCAGATTTCCTTTTCCTGCTGAACAATCTGTACACATTAGCCAAAGCATCTTTTTTTAAAAAATCACTGTTTCTCACAATGACATTTAAAATAACTCCTGTCTAATCATCATTCTTGGCTTTTCTGTTTATACAAAATGAAATGACCCAGAGACTACAGTTGAGATGGGTTGTTTTTTTTCCAGGTTTTTTTAAATTGTTCTTTACAAACATCTAAAAACTACACCACAGCACAAAGTGTTTGTCAGTTGGTTTTGCACACAGATAGAGCTACATATGGTTTGTGTCTTGGTTTTGTTCAGAAGCCCACCTGCACCAAAACGAGGGAGGGGAACTAAAGCCGGGGCAGGTCGAGGTCTGGAAGCAGCAGGGAGGATGCCATTTCACCCGCTAAGGTTTCTTCAGCGTGGGTGGGGGTGGGGGGCTGTCAGTTTCCTCACCCTGCAAGAAAATGTGGCTTTCTCCATCTGGAGAGATTCAAGGAAGAGGAAGACAAGACACCCAGCCATTCTTCCCAATAAAGGAGGAACCATCATCATTGCTACAGGGGCAAAAGGAAATGGGGCCGCCCCCCCAGTGGTCCCGCCATCAATTAGGGGAGAGAAGGGTTAGGGTGCAAGGAGGGGGGCTCCCTTTTTGGTACAAGATGGCAAAATATCAGAGGCCACATAAAAACTTGCTTCATTTGGTCCAAGATCTGCCTGTCGCTCTTTGCTCCGGCACCCAGCCGCTTATGTTGTGCTCTTTTGGGCTGTTCATGACAAATGCAATTAGGCATTTCTGGTTAACTCCTCACAAATTGCACTCGGATGCACAAAATCCAAGTTTCAATGTTCAGGGGGAAGAAAGAAGGAAGAGCTTCCTCCTTTCCTTCAGGAATTAAAACTGTTGTATTCGCCCTCCCCTCCCCCTCCCCACTGGGTTGACTCACCCACAGCCAGGAATGGCCAAGGCCCAAGGGGGTCCTAGATAAGCCCCGAGGGAGGGGCCACCCCTTCAAAAGCACCATTGCAAACAGTTGCAAGTTAAAGAACTCCTTATAAAATCTTTTCCAAAGACAATTGTGCTATGGGGGGCTCATGCCCACCAGGTTTGAGGAAAGCGAGGTTACACCTCCAATTCAAATGCCAGCAGAGCCCCAATCTGTCTGCTTGTGTGCTTGTACTATGTGGATCCCTGCTTCTAGCTCTCACTGCTAGCTAGCTATGGCTGCTGGGAGTTGTAGTCTTAGTTTACTGGACAAATAGAAGACATATTCACATATTCACAGACTTGCGGAAACCATGATCTAGAAGCAGGAAAATAGATTGCAGAATACAAGATTTGGGGTTATGTTTGCTAATGCCTAACTTGTAAATGCCACCCATCTCCCACGGCTTGGCCTGCCCTCCTCCGGCTTCTCTGGCCTCCCCACCTTCATGTCCACCTCAGCACCGTGGGAGAAAGGAGCGTGAGGAGAACTCAAAGAACAAGTGAGCTTGCAGAAGAAAACCCAAGCGAAGACAGATTTCCCATTGAAATGGTACAACAAGACAGTCACAGTGTCTACAACGCTAAATCTCCCCCAGGCAGGAGCGGGGGCAGAAGAGCCGGGGGGCTCACTCTCATTGCAGCACCTGCCCCCTGGTCTCCGGCAGCTTCAGGGCCAGAGAGCTGCCCACGGCCAGGGCCACTGATGCCAGTAAAATGGGCACGGCTTTTGTGATGCCCACAAACGACGTGAAGATGCTGATGCCCAAAACCGCCGCCAGCTTGCAGAGAGCATTGAGGAACCCAAACGCGGTGGTCCTGGAAGCAGTGAGGGGGAGGCCATGAGGAGAAGGAGGAGGAGGAAGGGACAGTGGGAAGCTTTTGTGGGTGCAGAGCTCTGACCGAGTCCCCCCATCCCTTCTGGTTTCAGTGGCTGGGCGGGATCACCATCCATTCAAGAGCGAGGCCACCAGGAGCCCATCAGGGGCAGAAGCACAGAAGATGCCCGAAGGAGCCGGCTCCCCAAACAGGCTCACGGGGGCAGTTATTTTCACCAAGACAACCCTTGTGTACACACACACACACACACACTGTGTAGGCGAGACCCATTGCCCAGCTATCCCGTTGCTCCCCCCACCTGGAAGGCAAGTCGGGAGAGTCTCACCTTCTGTCCGAAGGGTACAGCTCCACCGTGAGGACGTCCAGGGCGTTCCAGGAGGCAATGCTGACCCCGCCAAACAAGCAGAGGAGGGCAATCATGGCTGACTCACTTTTGCCGAAGGACAAAAAGAAGCAGCTGATGCAAGACATGACACTCGAGCCGGCTGCGTTGGTCGGAGGAGCAGCGAAGGAGGAAGACAAGCATTAGCTCACCGTGGTCCGTTTCTAGACCTCATTGTGAAAAACGGGCAGGCTCAGAAACCTTTTTGCCTCCACTATGAAGTCCTGCCCAGACCAGGAATCCCCGTGGCTGGTTTCAAAGCCTCTGATCCAGACAGATCCCACCAGGGCATCGGGCATCCAGAGTCAGAGCAATGCAGAGCTCAGAAGGGGTCCAGCGCCACACCAGATCCTAAACCGGCCCCTTGACAGCCAGTCCCAGGGCTGAAAAGGGGCCACCCACGTCTCTCGGGCGGCTTCCACTCCCCGTCTCCCAGGACGACCTGCTGAGATGGGGGGCTGATCCCTGCCAAGCACTTGCCAAAAGGGGGGCCCCCTCACCCAACATGCGAAGACGCCCGATCTTGTCCATCAGGAGCGCAGAGACGATGTTGCCCGGCAGCACTGCCAGGGTGCCCAGGAAGCTGACAAAGTAGATCATGTAAGCATTGTTGTCGTCACTGAAATCCAGCTGGCAGCCTTCTTTGTAGTGCAGGAAGGTGCTGTTGACGATCCGGCTGTCGATGAACTTGTATTCAAAGAGGTCTGGGGGCGAGAGGCAGGGCTTAGGCCCATTCCCTAAAGAAACCAGGCAGATCCCCCCATAGGGGCCGGGTCCCAACCCTTAAGCCCCCCCTCCCCTCCGTCTGCTCAAGCCAGGAGCCCACCCAGGAACCGTCTGGTTATGGCTGCTGTCTCAGGACAGCCCTTTTTCTGAATGGCCTGTTGCAGGCTCCTCGGTGCTAACCGCTCCCCCCACCCGACTGGGCCTGCCTGCCGGTGTCTTCCAAGGCCGAGAGCTGCTTTGGAGCCTCCTTTTTCTGTCTTCAGTTGGTCTGAAGTCAGGAACTGCAAAGGCTGTGACTTCTTCACGGGGGACGTGAGGTGGGCTCAGCAGCAGGCAAGCGCTCAGAGGTCTTTGAGAAAGCCCAGCTGAGGCGGGAGGGATGACGGAGACTCCCCAAGGACACCCACCCACCCAGAGGTGCCCGGGAGCAGCTCCGGCCGCCTCAGACATGTTACCTGTGTTGTAGAAGACAGTGGCCAGAAAAGTGCAGTTCCTGAAGAAAGTATTGCTCGATGTGACGTCCTCAAAGTAGCACTCTTCAAACAAAGAGTCGATGAAGGTGACTGACTTCATCTTGAGGCCAATAAACCTGTCCAGGGGGAGAGAGAGGAGGTTGAAGGTCCACTGCTTAATTCATGCAGGCTGCTGAGCCCTCTAAGGTGGCTCCTTCAGACTCGGCATGACGCGGCTCTCTGCCTACAGTGGGTTGCAGGCCATGCTCGGCCAGGCTACAAAAATCCACCTGAAAAGTATCTCTGCTTTGGGAGACTTTGCAGTGTGGGGTGTTGAGATAGCCCAGCCCTTTCCTTGTCATGAAAAAAACCCAGAAGGGGACAGCCCAGAGACGACGCTGCTCAAGGAAGCATCTCATCTCTGCCCCAACTGAAGCCCCACTGGGCTCGTCACAGGGCCAGCCTCTGAAGCAGAGCCGGGTTGACACCTACTTGTCATTGAAGTATTCCCCCTGGCGATGGACCTGGTTCTCCAGGGTGAAGTTGAAGGTGATGTGTCTGAACGTCTCGTTCTTAAAGACCTTTGTGCGGGAGGCGTATTCCACATTCTGGAGGTGTTTAATCATGTCTGGGAACCAGACGGTCAGACCGTAGTAGCTGCCCAATGGCCAAGGCAGGTGGAGGAAGAGGGGAGAGAAAGAACCAGAAAGGTTTGGAGGACCTTCAACTAGAGAGAAGGGCTGGTTTTCCAGAACACCCTTCTTCCCAACTTGATGACACCTGGGGCGTTGGGGCACCGACTCCCAGAATTCCTCACTGGGCAAGGACCCTGGTGGGGCAAGGAGGCCGTGGGTCCAAGCAGCCTCCCTAAGTCCAGCTGCCCAGCCCACAGCTCCTCCTGTCAGGGTGCTGGTCCTTCCAACTCCAACTGAGGGAAATGCTGGGACCCTCGGCTACAACGTGGCTGTGGCTTGTACTGTCTTTGGTGGCGTTGCTCGTGGGCAGGAGCGATGCGAGGTTTGCTCTTTGTTACTTAAAGGCTCAACGTTATTCCTCTTTGCATCCCCGCATAGACCAGGGGCTCGATCCTCATGGCTCCATGAATGTCAATTCAACATTTCATTATAGGAGCCCTGGGCTCTTCTCTGCCAATCATCTCGGGGGGCTTGTGATGGAAGAGGAAATAACCCAGGGATTTTAGGCCAGGGGAAATGGGGGGGCTTTTCCATTGTCAGCCCAGCCCAGAGGGGTTTGGGCTCCTCTTGTTTTTCAGAGAAGGGACCAATGCACATCCCTCCCTCCCTCCCGGGAGATCTGTGGATCCAGCACCAGGTCGCTTGGCTCTCCCCCAGCATGGCTCACCTGAAGGACATGGTGAACCAAACTGCCATCATCATCAACGTGACCCGACGATACTCGGGAGCAAAGCACTGGTGAAAATTTGCCCAGACCTGTGGAAGCGGAGGGGAGGCGCTTGGAGCTTCCCAGGTCTGGGACGCAGCAAGGGGCACAAGGGACTTGGGCGGCTTCTCCCGCGCATCCTTTGGGAGGTGGTCCCTGGCCCAAAAGCCTTTTGGGGAGGCCGCGGTTGAATTGCAGCCTCCCCCGGCTGGTGTGGTTGCCCAGCACGGCTCCCATGAAGGGAACCCAGCAGTCCAAGAAACCCTGCCCCCAGCCCCCACCCCCCACCCTGGACAACTGACCTGCTGAGAAAGATTCAGGAAGCGGACCATCCAGCGCCGGTACCAGGTCCCTGTGTCCGACTGGATCTCGACCAATTCGTCCTCCTGTTTGATTGTCTTGATGTGAGTCACCTGCCAATGGAACGTGCAAGGAGCAGTGAGGGTCCTCAGCCTTCCCAGCTTGAAAGTCATGCAGAGCCCCCCCCCCAGCCAAGAGGGTAACAGGGAGGGTCCCTGCTAACAGATGCAAAGAGACCTGGTGGTGGGCGGGTCGCCAGGAAGAGGGGGATGGGGAGAAGGAGGAAAGGTCCTACCGAGAAGACCCGTTCAGGGTGGCCTTTTGCCCTCATGTTGGTGTCATGGACCTGCTTCAGAACCATCCAGGCCTCGTCATGCTTGCCGTTCTAGAAAGAGAGAAACAGGGAGGTGTCCACCCACTTGCTCCCTGAGGGTCTTCCTCTGCCCCTCACCCCTCGGAGGCTCAGCTCTTGGGCCCTTCCCGCATCAGCTGCTGGGGGACAGGCAACGGGGAAGCAGAGTTGGCCCAACACCGGCCTAGGGCTCGCTCTGTGGGCATCTAGCAGCCCTCTCCGTCCCTTGAAAGGGGGCACTGGGGTCTTCTTACCTCCAGGAAGAAGCGGGGGCTTTCCGGCATGCTGGTAAGTGCTCCGATGGCAAAAACCGACGGAAAGGCGCAGACCAAGACAAAGACGCGCCAGCTGTGGAACTGGTAGGCAGATCCCATTTGGAAGCTCCACCCTGTGTGACGGGGGGAGGTTGTGTGTGTGTGTGATGGAGAAGAGGGCTTTACAAAAGGGGAATGTCTTCTTCACTGCCTATGAAAACTCTCTTCCCCCCCCCAAGCCTCTAGGTCCAGCCTATTGGGAGAAGAATGGCTGAACCCTGGCTCTCCTCCCGAGCTTCCAAGCCCCATGAGGGCACACATGGCAGACCCCTATGGATTGGGAAGGAGGGACAAACCCTCCTGCTTGCTGGGTCGGAGGCTGCCCGACTTGGGAGGACAAATGGGTCAACGTGTATAAAAGAGGGCCAATTTCCGTGGGCCCAAGAGGAAATCCCACTGCCTTGCTGCAGGGCTGGAAAGCCAGCCAGCCAGCCAGCCAGGGGCCTGCAGCTGATCTGGAAAGGGCTCAGCCCCACGTGGGTCTCCTTCGGCCTGTGGACGTCCTGATCCTTCCTTTCCCCCTGCCCTCTGGGACTCACCATAATGGGGGATGATGGCCCAGGCCATGGCGGAGGCGTAGATGCCGCCGATCATCCAGAACATGCAGAGCCAGCTGAGGTGCTCACCACGCTTCTCCTGGGCCAGGAACTCCGAGTAGTAGGAGAAAACGATGGGGATGGACCCCCCAATGCTGGGGGGGGGAGAGAGAGCAATTTCAGAAGACGGACGGGGAGACCCCGCCACCCTCCTGGCCAAAACAACTCGGGCAGCCCCGTCCCTTTCTCAGAGCCCCTGCGCTGGGGCCAATGGAGATGCCTTCCAGTTGCATCTCGCTGTCTTTGCAAACCTTAGCCGGCCCTGCCTGATCTCGGACACACTGCTCTGTTCTGCTGGGGGAGGAGGTGGATGCCCACTGCACCCTCGCCCTGGAAGGCCTCAGGGTGGGAGAACAGGCAGGCTGTCCCCAGACTAAAGCCCCCGGGGTCCCCTTACCCCACACCAGAGAGCAGCCGGCAGAAGAGGAAAGTGCCGTAGCCCTGCACGAAGGAGGAGAAGAAGGCAAAGACGCTGTTGACCGAGAGTGATATCAGCAGGCATTGCCTGCGCCCCAGCCGGTCTGCCAGGCCGCCCCACAGGAAGGCACCCACCATCATTCCCAGGTAGACGATCAGGCCTGGAGGAGAGAGACAGGAGGAGGAGTTATAGCAGAGCAGCCAGGTTCTAGAGGGCGCTTGGCAACCCTCTGTTTATTCTTGGGGAAAGGACTGGCAGTCAGATAGAGCCTGGCGCTATTGGGGGACGGAGGGGCTTGCATTAACACCAACCCAGCTGGTGACCCAGGCTGAGGGCCAGGAGGGGAAGGTGCCCCGTGGCTTCCAAAGCAAGCTCAGTGGGTGGGGACTCTTTCCACCTGCTGGTGGTCCAGAATTAACCTCTCCAACACCAGCCAATTGTGCCTCCTGCCCGACACCCGGCTGGCCTGGCCTGGGCTCTGAGAGCCAGGAGGCTTCTGGCAGCATCTCCATTGCTGTGAGGCAAGAGGGGGCTGTGGAGATTTCCAATGGCTCCGTCTCACCCTTGGGGTGGATCTGTACGCTGCTCCCTGCTGGAGAGGCACCCCTGCTCCTCCGTGGCTTCACCTGCACTTTTCTGGGAGGAACTTGACTTGGCGGGGGGGGGAGAGGGTTTCTGGCTTTTATATTATTATATTTATATTATATTTATTAAATTTTTATACCGCCCTTCTCCCGAAGGACTCAAGGCGGTGTACAGGGCAATAAATAAATACGAAGTACAAAAATTAAAAAAACAATTAAATATTATGCCCGATATAAACAGTAATTAAAACCATGTTAAAAACCCAGCCGTTAACCCATCAAACCAGGCCGGATTGCTCAAATAAATAAGAGCAAAAATTAGAGCTGTCAGACAGCTGACCAAAGGGCCCCAGGCTTGAACCAGTGTTGGAGTGACCAAGAGCTAGGAGACACCCCCCCCCCATGAGCTCCTTGATGGGCTATTTGCATGTTCACTGGAGGCACCAGCCATCAAGGAGCCCCCATGTGGTCCCGGACAGGCCTTGCTCTGCTTACTGGGCCAATGCGCCCTCTGGGCAGCCTCTCCCACCCTTTGCTGAGGCCTCAGTGCCCATCTTCTCCAACCACCCTGGCTGTTGGAGAGTCCCGGCCAAGGCCTTCAGAAAGCAGCCTCATCAGTGGCAAAACGTAGGAGACCCACAGCAGTGGAAAAGGGCCTGGCACACCTGCAAGGCCCAAACTAGAAGGAAGTGGAGCTTTCGCTGCCCCATTCCTGCCCGGACTTTCCCCACCAGAAATGGGGAGGCAGGCTGGCTTTGCCGCACTGCAGTGGTGTCGCATGGAAAGCTGGCCCTGCTATTCCCTCAAAAGCTCCCCCTCCCCCGATTTCTCTCTCTCTCTCTCTCTCTCTCTCTCTCTCTCTCTCACACACACACACACACACACACACACACACACACACCAGGCTTCCTCCACCCAGGCACCGCTCTTCCTTTCTGGGGAATTTAATTCTGCTGTGCTCTCTCTCCTCCTGCCCGCCCCCGCTGGCCTCCTTGCAGCGCCCCAAAGCAGCAAGGAGATAAGCTGGGGAGGGGGCTGGTCTCTCTGCAACGAGCCGCTAAGATGGAGAAGGGGAAGATGAGTCAGCCAGCAGCAGCAGCAGCAGCCGCGTCCCCGACTGAGTCACAGAGCGGCCAGGGAGCTGCTGTTCCTGCAGCAGCCAAGGGGCTTCCGCTCCTTTCAGGAGATGATATCTCCCCCCCCCCCCCCGTACTTTCACTGCCTGGGGGAGAGTTGCTGCCTTTCTTTAGTGTGTTCTTTGTTAAAATGGACACAGAATCCTCTCTTTGGCCCACAGATTACCTCAACAGAGAGATGGCCGGAAATGTACAATGCTAAGCAGAGCAGAACCTGCTGGATCAGGCCAAGGGTGCCACCGGCCCAGAGCACCGGTGGGAGCTCAGCCAGCTGGATGGCTGGACCCTGATCACCTTGATCTTGGCCTGTGTGCAGAGAGCAGTCATTTCCTCCATGAATATATTCAACTTTTTCTCCCCCCAAAACCATCTGGTGGCCCTAATGGCATGGTTTAGTAAAATTAAGGAATCCCTAAATGCCAAGAGCTAGTATTTCAGGAAAAAATGAAAACTTACAGCATTGTCCTCCCTGCTCTGTTACTTTTTCATGGGCATGGAATTTGTCTGCTTGCATCCAACGCAGAGCAGTCATACAATCCCAAAGTCCAAAGCAGTGCAAACCCAGCAGCTCAGTTTCTATAGAATCTCAGCTCTCTCCCGAGACGCCTGCGCACCACGTGGTCAAACCCTTAACTGTGCTCCCAATCTGTCTGATCCCATAAAGACTGTACCGGTGGCAAGAGAGCACTATGCAATATTAAAGTTTGCTACAAGTACTTTCTGTTGCCGAAAAATCAGCAGTACCAACTCCACAACTCATTCCACGTGAACTGGTGTGACTTCCTTCAGGGCTGCAAATTTCTTGCTAAAATTATTATGCCTCTTTTCTAAGCTGGATTTTTTTGTTGTTGTTTTTTAAAAACCTATTTCATCTCAACTACCAGAAAGCCTCTTTTTTTTTACAATCCTCTGTGAAGCTCTAGGACTCCAAGAGGGGGTTGGGAAAGTTACTGTCTTCTGAAACTTTAAACTTTAAAAAAAACCTGGATCTCCAACCACAAACACATTATCGGGCCAGCCCCGCCCCCCCTCCCAAGGTCATGCCTCCTTTGCCAGATTACCCCAAGAGGAAAATCAGGCCTCCCTGGGGACTCACCCAGCATGCCTTTATTGGAGTCTGACAAGCACATGTCCTTCTCAGCGCTAGGGAGGACAAAGCCGACCACAAAAATCTCCACTCCATCAGCCATGAGGGCCAGTCCAAGCACAAAGTAGAGCGTCCACTGGAATCTCCCGTGTCCGCACTCTTGCAGAATCAGCTCATACTGCTGGGAAAGCTCCTCCTTCTCCTTCTTCTTCTCTCCTTCCAGGTCATCGAAGTCTCTGAACTCGCTGGCTGCCTCCGGGCTGGCCGTCAGCCGGTCTCCACCCTTCAGGGAATCGTTCCGGGGGATCCCCTGGTACTCCCCCTCATAGACCTCGTCGTCTTCATCGTGGCCTTCCGTGGCGTCACTGGAGGCCCCTTCCTCTTCGGCCGAGGGCTCCCCACGGTAGTATCCATCTTGGGGCTGATAGTCATCATCGTCCTCTTCCTCAAAGCGAGCGTAGGCGCGCTTGGTGTACTCGTCTTGCACGCGGTCCACCCCCTTGCCCACCTTCTTGGCCGCCTGCTTCTTCACCTCCTTGGCGATGTCCTTTGCGCCACGGATGAAGGCGGTCCGGTCTCTAAAGCCTTCGTCCATGGTTCCCACCAGCCCTTTGGGCCTGGAGATGAGAGGAGAAGGAAGGCGTGGGTGGCTGGGCGGGAGGCACCGTATTCAGCACCCACCGACAAGGCAGGCAGCTCCTCCTTTTGGCAGACACTCCCCCTTCAAGGACCAGCTCTTCGAGGGGGGCAACCCATGTGCCTGAGCCCTGGCTTCTGCTCTGGAGGAGGCGGCGGTGCCTGCCAAGGGGAGCAATGCAGCCCTGCAAAGGAAGGAGACATACGGTCAGGTAGAAGCCCAGCCATCAAAGGGCAGCTCAGCTGACCCAACAGGCAAGATGGGGACAAGATTCAGTGGAAGAGAGTAAAAGAAGTCGAGCCACTTGAGGACAGAACCAGCCAATGGAAAGGGAGGGTTGCCCCCCAGCGCTGCCTTGGATGTCTTTCTAGCTGACCCACCCCCACCCCACCCCCAGTCTCCGGCTTCTCTCACCCCCTGCACAGCCAGCCCTCCCTCTTGGGTGGGACTATTCTGGGTGAGAGGGGAGTCCTGTGCAGGCATTGCCATCTTATCCAGACCTCCCACCTTCTTACCCCCTCTTTGATTCTCTTCTAAGCCAGACAGATTTTTCTCTCTGATCGCAACTGGTGGATACCGAGACTGGCCCAGTTTTGCTTGGATAATATCTCACCTGCTCAGCAATCACACACATGTGCAATGTGGGAGCTTGTGCCACACGTCCCACTTGGAAACCCCAAGGCTTTCCCGAGCCAGAATTTGCAGCCGGTTTGTCCAAGCCTCAGCCAAGAGGTTAAGAAGGGAGTTTGGAAGATCAGAACCAAAAGCTGCCCCTTCACTAAGCACTTCCTTTCTCGAGGTTCAAGGTACATCCCCCTCCAACACATGCACAGAAAGAGAGGGAGAGAAGCTGGCAGAAAGAAATCCGAGGGCATTTCCCCACCATTAAAAAGCTCTTGGAATAAAGCCTGAGGCGAGAAATAAACCTGCTGCCGTGCTTTTGTATATATGCTTTAATAGGTGACTTATTCCTAGGCTGCTATAAGGCATAACTTAGGCGCAGTTTCTGCAGCCATGAACTGGCTGGCAGGATAAGGAGATGAGGTGGAGAAAAGCCCCCTTGCGCCAACTGCGGCCAGCCTGGCAGGGACGGCCTGCATCTTTCCTGCTCACCGAGAGGCTGAGGGCGGCACTGGAGTTCCACGTCCCAAGGAGGAAGGGAAGATTGTATCCCTGTCAGAAGCAAGAAGCAGCTTCCTTCAGATCAGTTCCCAGGAGGAGTGCCAGACCATGCGCCCTCTCAGCCTGGCAGGCCCAGAAGTCAGAGGGCCAGGAGCAGAGGAAGACTGGCACACTTTTTCCCTGGAGTCTTTATTGAGTTTACCTGCCAGGAGGGGCTGCAAGAACCTCTCCCCTGTTCACTGAAGTTGTGGTAGTTGCACGGAGGGTAATCCTTCCATGCAGTTAAAGCCGCAGTATTTATGAATGAGAGAGCCAGCTTTGTGGGGGGGAGATGATTGAAGGCCCTAGGCCAGTCCCCTCACTCGACCCTGGGAAGGCGGGGGGGGGGGGGAAAGGGGAAATCTTTTTTTAAAATGGTGCCAAGAAAACTGCAGAGGCTTCTCCAGGCACTGCCAGGAATCAAGAGTGACTTGAAGGCACACGTTTAAACAAACAAACAAGGGCCACCGATTGAAACTCTTGTTAAATGCAGGTAGTTGAGGTGATCAGTTGGTGACCTCCCCCTGCTGCTCCCAAATGAGCCCCACAAACAAGGGCCACCGATTGAAACTCTTGTTAAATGCAGGTAGTTGAGGTGATCAGTTGGTGACCTCCCCCTGCTGCTCCCAAATGAGCCCCGTGTCCTTCTTCCCTCTCCACTTCCAGATAAGGAAACTCAAAGTTGAGGGGCCTTGCAATGGATCCTAGTTGTCCAAGCTGGCACCCTCCAGAAGCATACACACACACACACACCCCGGGACAGAGCCACTTCTTGCTCCAGGGGCCTTTGGAAGAACAGGAGTAAAAGGGGGCTTGGTGGGGGGGAGAAGGAAGAAAAACCCGGTCTCCTTGCCAAGTGCTCTCCTCTCCACAGCAGGCTATTTTTAATCTCTGGAAGCAGGAGAGAGGCTGAGAACCAGGGGGCGAAAGGCAACGGTTCCCCAAGGCTCCTATCTGACAAGCCCAGGGATCAGCAGAGATCCTCTTCCTAATTTGTGAGGCTCAGAGGGCAAGTGAGCCTCACTTATTTTGCCTCACTTTCGTATCTTTCCAGTCCAGATTTTTTTATTTGCTTTTGCATCAGTTTGTGATTGAAAAACAAACAATGCACATTTCCCATGGGATGCCATCTCTTTTGCCTCCGCCTTACGGCATTGCCCTTCAAAGGGGAGCTTGGGCTTCCTTTAGTGGATCCTGGATTATTTATATGTTACTTATATGTAAGGGTGTAGGTCTATACATATGTTAAATATAGTATCCTTTACATGTGTTATGTATGTGTACACTTTGAGAGAAAGCAACTAAATTTCATTTTTAATGTATGCCATTGTGCCCACAGGAAAATAAAGGTTCTCTCTCTCTCTCTCTCTCCCAGAGAGACCTCCAGGGCCTGGCATGAACCAGCCGGGGGTGGGTGTCCAATCTGCCCCCAACACAGAGGAGGGAGGTGGAAGCATCCCCCAGGCCCCTTCTTCTTTCTCGCCCAAGAAGGAGCGCCGGGGCGGGGGGAGCACTGAAGCAGCCATGCAACCGGCACGCCACGAGGACCCTTTATCAACCTATAAAGGGGAAGGGAACTGGCTCCCTCCAGGCCGGGAAACCTTCAGCCACAGCGCGCACTTCGGCTCCCGAAAGGCCCCCGATTTCCGCCCGTTTTCTGGTTCCCTGCAGTTGACCGAAAGGGTCGGGAACGGCATCGGCATTTGCATAGCTCCACCTAGGTGAGCAGATTTTTCCAAAAGGGGGGAAGGGAGGAACCATTTCTTTCAACGCCGTTTCCACCCGACCGACCCCCTCCCCCTTCCAGTACCATGCCGGGGCTTATTTTACCTAGTAGCCGCATTCTGAGCGTGTACAGAGCGCCGTTGTCCACACGACTCGGGCCGGATTCCAGGGGCCGCTCCTAAGCGAAGAGGAACGCTTGTTCGCCCTTGCGCGGGGCTCAGGATCCCTCGCCTCATTCGCGCAACCTGAGGCTCGCGCACAGCCCGGCCCCCGGACTCGGGCAAGGTCACCTCCCGCCCTGGCATTTTCACGGCCTCCTTCAAATGTTTGCCCCCAACAATGAACCAAACACGCGAGCCGGGCGCGGAGGGAGCTCCGGTGTACCAACCTGGCAGGGAAGGAACCCCCTCCTCCCCCGGAACTGCAGACCTATAGCTGGGGAAGCCGCGCCCGCGTTCCTCGCCGCCAACCCCGGAGAAAGAGGGACCCTCGTTGCCAGCCCAGCCACAGCCTCTCGCAGAGCCCGAGCGATCCGGCGCGACAGCTGCCTCACCAGCGCGGCGGGAAGCCCTTGTCCGCTCGAAAACCCACTTGATTAGCTGATCAAATCTATCTAAATACGCAAAGACGTTGGGCTACGTCTCGGGTCCCATGATTCCGAACGGGGATCACGCTGGCTGTGAGCTATGGGGAGTGTAGTCCAGTTGATTGGGGCTGGAATCCTTTCGGGGCGAGCAAGCGATCGGCTGATCTGAGGAAATTTGGGACTCCCGAGCCCATCTCTTCCTTTCCGTCCTTGGGTGGGGGCCTCGAAGACCAGAGAGAGGCTTCTTTCATAACCATCATTCCCCTCCCCCCTCCCCGCGCGGAACCTATTTTTAATTTACAGCCCCGACGGAACCCATTCTCCGCGTTGGCTGCTCCAGAGAGACAACAGACTTCGTGCGCTTTGGGGGGGGGAGCCCGCTTGCCCCCCCAATTATTCAGTCGGCCTAAAAAAAGCCGGCTACATGATGATGAGCGAAAGGTTAAGAGCCCCAGCCCCCTCCCCCGGCTCGCGCCCCCACCCCGGCATCCAAGGTCATTTTCTCTCCCACCAACGCCACCCCCTTACGGTTTTCTTCCTCTGTGCAGCCCCGGCGGCGGCGGAGCATCGCCTCAGGGACCGTCCCGCAGTCCTTCACCAGCCAAGGCCGGCAATGCGAGCCCGCGGGGGGAAGGGGCTACAAGACGCGGTGCGCGAAGGCGGGGAGGAAGGCCAAGCTTTCCCAGGACAAAATGGCTACACGAAGGGAGAAACGGCGCTGGCATCCACCGCGGCCGGCCTGCACATCCCCAGGTCTGTCTTTGGCTCACCTCGCTCCCGCGGTACCCAGCCCGTTCGCCGGCAGGCAGGCAGGCAGGCGCTCGCTCCCGCCGCCGCCGCACGCCGCCGCCGCAACCGCCAGAGAGACGCAGGGGGAGCAGCGGCGGCGGAGCCAGAGCGCAGAGGTTGCTGCGCCCCTCCAGTCACGGGAGAGTCCATTGTGGCACGGAGGGGAAGGGGACGGGGATGACAGCCCGCTCGGGGGGACGAGCCGGCCGGAGCGGGCCGTGGCTCCGCGAGGAGGGGGCTGCGCCCAAGTCTCGCTTTCCCCGCATCCCAGCACAGCGCACCGAGAGAGGCAAAGCGGTCCGAGGAGGAAGCGGCTGCCTCTCCCGCGGGAACAGGAGCGCAGAAGAGACGACTTACCAAGTCCTCGCTTGCGCTGTCTTTTCCGCGGCGCTTGTTCGAAGCAGGCTTTTTAAAAAAGCAGCCGCGAGGCCAGTGACCCTAGTCACATCAGCAAGCCTGGAACAGCAGCGATGATCTCCCTTGCGGGGGTCTCTGTCGCAACCCTCTTTTTCTTTACATCCCCAGTTTCTGGCCAAAGACCAATTCAACACCCACCCACCCCATAAGCGAATGGCCCACTGATTTCTGGGCTCTGTAACCCCAACCCAGCAGTGTGGAAGGGCTTCGGCCATCCTTCCCTTAGTGTGGATGCCCAGAGCACCTGGGCTTTGTCTGGAGCAGATCACAGCTCCCCTCTCAGGCGGGCAGCTTGACTGGGGGGGGCATGTTTGATAGTGGTGCCAGGAGAGGGCCAAGGCTGGCTGAAGGGTCTCGGAGGAGCTCAGATAGCAAAACTCTGGGAGAGCCGGGGCTTGGGTCTCCCGGGGTGGTCTTGCTACCCAGAAGTGAAGTGCAGCTTAGTGGAAGGGGGAGTGAGCCAAAGGAAACCCAAGGTCAGAAGCCAGGAGGAAGGAGAATGCTTTAAAGCCAGAGTGCGTCTGGCTGTAATTCCTTCCATGGTGTTCCCAAACTGTGGCCAAAGGAAAGCCAGCACTTTCAGAGAGAGATTCCGGGATGCCAGCCAGCTGAAGCCTTGTGGTTTTTGTCTAGGAAAGGGCTCACCGTCTTCTGCCCTGCCCCTTTCAAGGCCTAACCCAAGAAGAGTGTGGATTGCCGCACAATTCGCCCTCTGGGCTGCCCAGGAGCTCCTGCTTCCCATCAGGCGCTGTGCTTCTCCCTCCCCCATCTTGGCCTGCTCATCTCCCGCCCTGAGGAGCTCCAGAGGGTCTCTTGGCAAGGCAGCAGAGTCCCCTTCTCTTCTCTCCTCTTCCAGGACAAACCTAATTCACACACAAAATATCTTTCAGCGTTGGTGTTGTGAGCCCATACGAAGACTTTCCTCTAACAGAGGACCCGGAAGCTGCCGCTTTGCTCCCCGGGGGAGCCCTCTGCGCCTGCTGCCGAAATGAGCTGCTAGGTGCCTGCGCGGCTGCTGGGCACACGCGACGCTCTCAGCAGCAGCCTCGGCGAGCGCTGCGGAGTTTGTCGGAGCGGGCGCCCTCTAGTGGCTGCAAAATTCTAACGTTCTGCGCTTGGCGTCGGTTTCCAATGAGATGCAGCTCATCCGTCTCTGGGGGAGACGTTCAGGCTTGGCACCTTGGTTAAGGCCTCGTGGAAAGTGCTCTGTGGTTGGGTTCAAGGGGTGATTCATAGCTACCTGTGGGAGGGGATGTCACTCTGCAAACTGACTTGGGAGACACAAGATCTAGTTGTACAAAATGAGTTGTTTTGCACAGGTCCCCTCCTCCCAGGGGCCATAAAGAGAAGGACAATCCTATAGACTCTGGACCAAACTAACACCATGTTTAACCAGTGCACGAACCTTTACTATAAAAGTACCAAGAGGCACAAACTGTTTTTTGGGAATGCAAGCTGAGGGCACGCCAGGTGTAGGCAATGAGGAATTTCCAGGAACGGCATCTGACTGATAAGCTGGTTTCTCAGCCATCTTATTTTGAGCATGGCTCTGAAGTATTACCAGCCAGCCTCTTGCCATGGCAGAATGCAGCATACCTACCGTTAAAATATTTATCCATATAATACAGCTTGTGATGATCACGCTGGCTTTCAGGGAGGGCCCTACTAAACTGGATGCTTAAGTCCCCGTGTGACTCTCCCTACCCAATTCGGTTACCTCCCTGCTGGAAGGAGCGAATCCTCTTCCAACTCCGTGAGGGCAGGAGGACCACGAAGAAAGTTACAGAAAACCTTCTCATTTTTTATTTCAAAACAAGTTTTTCAGTTGCATTTCACAAAAGGATTATTAAAAAAAGGGAAAAGGGAAAAACCTAATAATAGGATGAGCAAACCCTCAATCCTGTCAAAGACACGAGTATGTTTTTCACTAAAGAGAGAGATGCTGCTTGCTGGAATGTTTCCCCCCCCCCCCCCGCAAAACAAAACCCAGAAAAGGGGAGACCCACAGGAAGTGGTTTTTTCAGGCAGGCGAGTGACCTATTGTGGCCTAGGGAGGGAGAGGCCCCCGCATAGGTCCCCGTGGAGGCACCATGGGCCGTTGGGCAGGACGAGGCGGCAGAGGGATGCGCTGGTAGCTGTAGGGAGGGGGCCGAGGGGGGCCGTTGTATCCATGGGGTGGCATCAAGGGAGGCGGCCCACGCATCCCATGAGGTGGCATGGGACCAGGATGACCTGGGGAAATAAAACACATGGGCATTAGAACAGCACCCAGAAGGTGCCCAAGACCGCATCAAGCTGTGAAGATAAGTTGCTTCAGGCACAAAGGAATCAGAACTGCAGGACTGTTGGGGGAATTTGATAAAAATTGCTTGCGTTTCCCTTCTTTGGCTTGAAGCCATTTCTAGGAAAGTCAATAGCCCTCACACTCCAGTGGGCTTTTTGGCACGAAACCAGAAGAGGAGAGAATACCCCAAACCCTTACACTTACCCATTGGTGATCCAAAGTGAGGTCCCCTAGGTGGCATGCCCATGGGGGGTGGCCCAGGATGGGGCATGCCTGGGGGTGGGCGTGGAGGTGGCTGCCCCCCTGCCCCTGGGGGTCCAGGGTGATGTGGGCCCATCCCGGGCATTCCATGATGGACTTGCATTTGCGGCATGCCTGGGAAAGTAACAAAAGGCACGGATTTCTCATGCATGCATTCACACAGTTCCAAAGACACAGACTGTCAGGAAGACCTCACCCACATCATACAACTGGTTTACAGGGGCCACAGCTGGATCCCACTCTTCCCAAACTCTCCCGCAGCCCCCAGTACTGAGATTTCTCATAGTGACAAAGGCAGAACCTGTCTTCTGCTGAGAATGAAGTTGTCCAAATCACAGAACATACCTGGATGCATCCCACCAGGAGGGAAAGGATGTGGGTGGGGAGGATGCGCCCCCCCGGGGGCTCCTGTGGAAGGAGGTCCTGGGGCACCTGCCCCTGGTGGCATGGGTGGAGGTGGCATGGCTGGAGGCAATCCTGGTGGCAAAGCTCCTGGAGGGGGTACTGGTGGAGGAAACGATCCAGGTGGGGGGATGCCTGCAATGGAAAATCACAGAACACTCTGAAATATTGGGGAAAGCACCCAATGACCCGCTGGTTGCTGAGTCACTCGTCAACCTTTTCAGACATTAAGAACTCAAGCAGTGAGAAAAAACAATCATCAGAAGGCAAAAGGCAGAAAGGAACCAGAACTAAGGAGCTACCAGCCCCAGCGCTGGTGTACCTGGAGGAGTAACTCCTGGTCCCAAGGTGGTGACCACTGGCGTAGGCACCGAAGGTGGTGGTGGTGCATCTGCAAAGAGTTGGTGTGGCCGGTCGGCCTGGGAGAGGGGATTCTGTGCCGCGAGGAGGCGTTCAGCGGCGGAGCCGTGCCTCTCCCCCTTGGAATCCTTCTTGAAGGCGTAGGAGACGGTGATGGGGCGGTTGCACAGATACTGTCCATTCATCGCCTCAATGGCGGCATCTGAAGCATCAAAGCTGGCAAAATTGATGAAGGCATAACCCTTGGAGTTGCCCGTGTCAGGGTCACGCATGATCTTCGGAGTCTGCAGGATGACCCCGAAGGCGCTAAATGTGTCGTACAGCAGCTTCTCATCAATTTCCGGATCCAGGTTGCCAATGAAGATGTTGGCACCCACATCCAGGTTTTTGTTGTGGGCTGAGGCCTTGTTGACCCGGATGGGCTTCCCGTAGAGTTTGATCATGTTCATGATCTTGATAGCGTAGTCGGCATCCTCCTCACTGAGGAACTCCACGAACCCGTAGCCTGAAAGGACACGACCGGGAGAGGGGCTCGCAGCCGGCCGCGGCCCTCCGCTGTGCCTCGGTTTCCACTCTGCCACCTCCCCGCCCCAGCAGCGGCTGGCCTCCTGGCCAAGCTAGCTCCCCCCTCCGGGCCCGGCCGGGGCGCCCCCGCTCACCTTGGTGCTGGCCCGTGACGCGGTCTTTGGGCATGTGGGTGTTGACCACGGGGCCCGCCTGGAGGAAGAGCTCCCACAGCAGCGGCTCGCTGACCTTCTCGTCCAGGCCGCCCACGTAGACGGTGGCATCTGGGGGGGGAGGAGCGGGGGGGATGGGGGTCAGGCGGCGGCAGCCCTTGCGGGGCTCCGGACGGCCTCCAGCCCCTCTTCCGACCCCTTCCGGACCGAGCGAGCGCAGAGAGAGGAGGGCGGCTAGAATCCAGCCCTCCGGGAGGCCCCTCCTGCGGACGGAGGCGCCGCGCCTCGCTCGGGCCTGAGCAGCGGCCGCCCCGCGCCGCCCCGCGCCCGCCGCCGTTACCTTGGTTCCGCTCCGAGATGGGGCCCGCCGCCATCTTGACCCAGGCGCTCCCCGGTTTTCTCTCGCACTTCCGATCCTAGCCGGAAATTAGGTTGGGCGCGGCCATTATGCTCCCGGGCGGACGCTCGGAGGCCTCGCCGTTAAAGGCACTGGGCTTTAAGGGCTACCGGGCAACTCACGCGCATCATCATCTCCTCGCGGAAGTCGGTCTTCAGATTAAAAAAATAAATCGCATTAAGAGCCCGGACGCAACGACGCAACTGCGTAGGTGCATCATTTCGACAGCAATCACGTGGCATAAAACCAGAACTTCCGGCGTCCACCAGTCATGCTACTTCCGCCCAGAAGCGACAAACTGAGTCTGGCCAATCAGCGCGAACCTTTTCCAAACTCCTCCTCTTCTCCCTTTCCCGCTTTTTTTCTTTCGCCAGGCAGGCGCAGTAGCGACTCACGCGCCGATTCTTTCGTTGCCTTTCGGAAGGAGGCGGAAGGAGGGAGGGAGCCGCTCTCTCCGGGCCGCCTTTGGCCTCTCCGGGGCAGGACTCTGCCAGGGGCCTCCTCGGAATCGCCAGGCAGGGAAGAAAGTGCAAAGTAATTGCTTCCCGCGCTTTGCGGCTTGCCTAGCGCAGGAGGTGCTTCTGAGCATAGGCGGAGCGCGGCTGGGGTCGCAGCAGCAAGCGGGCGCCTCCTCCCCCCCTTCCCGCAGGGGGCCGGCCTGGCTGGGCAAAGGGGAGGAAGGCCTGTGGGCCCCTCGGGGAACGGGGTCGAGCCTTGCATCGAAGTCCTCCGTCAAACACACGACTGGGAGAGGCGGGTTGCTGACGTGCTTCATGCAGAGTGTTTTATTTAGACCCCAAATGCTCCTGTGGGAGGCCTTTATGTAGATAGTAACCCTTTACACTTTTTTTTCCAGCGATCACACTTATGTGTTTGTACAATGCCAGTCTGGCCAAGGAAAAGCCACTGGCAGAGAAGGGATGAAGGATCTGCAGTTGCTTCAAAACCTGGCTAAGAAAGGCGACCTCAGACAGCAAATCGTGATTTAGCCCAAGGTGGGTGAAACAAGCTTTGCCCTTTTCTTTTTGGGCTAGGTGCAAAGAAAGACAGTAAAGAGCAAAGGGTGTAAATAGCACACAAGCAAGCAAATGAAGAGTATGAAATAATGGCACGAATCCTATATACTCTGGATTGCAGTTTGACAGAGTGAAATTTGCATAAAGTTCTTGTGATTGTGGCAAGCTAGTCTGTCCTTGTAACATTGTGACAAAGAAAAAAACAATCCCCATTTCATCAAATGCACAAATGTCCCAAACCACAGTTTTATTGTATTCTGTTTACAGAGGTTTTCATTTTATTTAAAAAGCCATTAGTTCAAAATTGGCAATTTCCTGTTTGCTGTTAAGGCTTCTGAATCAAAGCTTCTGAAATAGTATATAATTGAAGTTACAGCAAACTTCTGTCTTTATAGAGATAGGGAAGAGGGGTTTTTTTCTTTCTCTGTCTGTACACACACAAACTTGCATATAGAGTACACATGCACACACAGCGGATAGTAGACATTGAATGAATAAACGGTAAACTTGATACATGAAGAGGGAAGCTAAAAGGATTGTGTTTTTGTGCACCAGTTTATCAGGCATGTTGTGTCTGTGGCTCCAGGTTTGATTATTTTTGTCTACTGAATGTATAATCAGCTTTTGGTGTTATTTAACAATTATTAATATATTTACTGTGCAGGTTACCTCTTAGGCAATAAGAAAAAAAGTTCCTATTGATTTTTTTTTCTGTGTTCCAGGGCTGTAAATAGATAGCATGCCATTGTCTCTGCAGCATAAGAACATTAGTTCATTTGGCAGGATGTTCATTTTAGAAAAAATATGAATGGGAATATATTTATTTATTTATTTATTTTATTTTAATTCCATTTATATCCCGCCCTTCTCCGAAGACTCAGGGCAGCTTACAAGCTTAGCAGTAGCCTTCATTCTATGTATATGCCTGCTTATTAGGGCTTTCACACACACCCCAAGCGGCATTATTACAAAGTCAGCTTAATTGCCCCCAACAATCTGGGTCCTCATTTTACCTACCTCGGAAGGATGGAAGGCTGAGTCAACCTTGAGCCTGGTGGGACTCGAACCTGCACTAATTATATAAAGTACAGTGCCTCATTTAAGAAGTTTCTAAAACCCAGCTTGCTGCAGGTGGTTTCATATGAAGGAGAAGCAATAGTTCACATTTGCCATGAATATTCAGGAAGCCCATCCATTACCAATGGGAGAGTAAAAATGAAGGTTGTATTTTTAATGAGCTGTTGTGCCGCCTTACGCATTTTCCAGAGCTATGCTATAGCTTCCTCTTGCTTGCAAATAGGTTAGTCGCTTTTGAAGAAGATCCAGTTCTTCGCTGAGTTTAACAACGTTGGAAGCAAAGAGGCCAACCTGAAGGGTGACATACATTGATATTAAAAACTGAAGTTACAAAATAGTTGCTGCTACTATATATGCCATTTTTAATCATATTTTGCACTTATACTTCATGTGTGTGTTCAACAATAGACACGAATTCCTCACCAAGAGGATGCAACACGAAGGATTTCTAGAAATACGCTTTTAATCCAAATACTGTAATCAGTTAAAATTTCTGCAGTTTAAAATTTCATAAGACAGAAAATATACTTTAGTTTTCACAGTTGAGGCTAGGCCTGTCCTTGACTTCTACAAAAATCCCCCTATCACAACCAAAGGAAAAGTTGATAGTATTTCCTTTCCCACCAACATTTTTGGGAGGGGCAACTGTTACCCTTAGAGCAATTCTTTGGGGGAGCTGCTTAAGAAAAGTCATTGTGAGCCAGGAAGCAGGATGAGGCAAGAGCAATGGTTTGCCTACAAACACTGGAGCTTCAGTGTTTCAAATGGAATGGGAACTTTTACCATATCTCCAGTTCACCAGAATCAGAAGAGTATGCAGTGTATAACCTTTAATAAATAATTTTCATATACATCAGGGCTGAACCAGCAATAAATTGGCTCATCTGCTGAACCAGAGGACAGAAGGAGACATACATGTCTGAAACAGATTGTGGGTGGCACCAAGACATAGAACTAAATCACAAATAATTCCTGCAGCACACATCTGTCCTCCTTTAACATTGTGCAAGATCTTTGAGGCCTTAGTGCATGTTTAGATTTTAATTGCTTTGGGCATACAATTGAATGGGCTAAAAAGATTTAGGAACAATGTGCAAATTAGTAGCATTGGCCACTTGAAAAATAATTTTCATTACTGTGGAATGTTTGGAACTGAGCCAGTAATGAGATGTTAAACAGGCTATTACAGACCATCAATAATTCACAGTTCAGAAGCTATATTTGGCAATTGATTATTTCAACTGAGTCTTTTTTCTGTTGGATTTTTTTTGTACCTGAACTTCTGGATTCCCCCGAAGATAACACCTTTTCCATAAACGTATTGAAGTCCCTGTATGTGATGGGAGAAGCAGCAGTCCATTATGATAAATGAAGCTGCCGTTGGATTTGGCCTTCCAAGACCTTTCTTGTTCTCTAGAAGTCTCCAGTGCCTGAACACGATGAAAACTCTTTTTGGAGAGGGTCCCATATTTCCAAGGAAAAATGTGGGTTTGCAAACTGAGAGAGCCTTTTGAAAAAATGTACAAGGTCCATTTTTCTGAAGAAGCGTTTTCCATCTAGAGGAAAAGAATGTAGAAAACATAGTTGGCTTTGAATCTAGGAAGCCAAAGGTTAAAAAATAACACCTTATGTTTATTAATACACACCTTGTCACTATTTGTGAGTAGAAATTTTTTATTTAAAGTGCCTCCATTGCTGAAGTTGTTCTCATTGTACCAGGGGTTCCTGAACTGTGCTGTCTGCCAGGGGTTGAATCTGAGTGGCCAGTTCCAAATTGTAGACAAATTTGTGTGCCCTACACTCTTCGTAGGGCAGCCTCCCTTTTGCCGGATTTCTAAGCAGAGATTTTCTTGCCAGCCATTGATAGGAGTGTAAATTTGATTGAGAAAACGATTCTGGATACAAAGAAAGAGAAGCTAATAATGTCCAATATATGTTTCTCTCCCCTGTTTTCATAGATTTTTAAATTCAAGGAATTAGGACAACAATCTTGACTCCCATTATTTTTCACAACCCCCCGTCTTAGCTCACCTCATTCTTTCGACTTCGTTCCCACTGGCAGTTGAAAAGGAAAGTGCTAGAAAATGGGATGAAGCAGCTATCGTATACGGCCATCAAGTAGGCCTCCGTAAACTCAAAGGATTGTGGGAACTGCTGCAGCAGTTGCCATACAGAATCCAGGAACAGAAAAAATACTGGTGACTATAAAAAAAGGATTAGAACAGATTAAACAATGAAGTGATTCTGTCCTCCTCTAATACTTGTCCCTTTTTTGCATGTAACATTTTTTCTGAAAAGAGGATGAGTTTTAAAGTAAAATGAATGCTTAACAGTGGGTACTAACGCCATGTTTTTTAAAAAGCAGAAAGTGGTTCAGGCTGCCTCTTCTTGGATTCCTTGTGAATCCATTTCATTTATTTTTATTAGATTTTTATCCTGTTTTGCTGATTGGTCCACTGAAGGCTGCAAACGTACCTGATATTCCTGCTTCCTATTTTTCCTACATCACCAGTCCTGTGAGGTGGGTACGGTTGAGAGGGAGTAACTGCCTGAAGTCACCCCCCAGCTGGCTTCCATGCCTAAGGGAGGCCTAGAACTCGCAGCTTCCTGGTTTCTGGGCCAGCACCTTAGCTACAACACCAAAATGGCTCTCGTTTTATTTTATATATACACATTTTATTTCAAATAGCTAAAGGCACAATTTCATCTTGTCTCACAGAACAAGAACCCTACCTCGTCCTGGTCATTTTTCTGGAGTACATTGAGACGCTGCAGGAAAGGATGGCCTGCTGCTACCCATTCTTTCTGGATCAGGCTCTGGAATCCAGGTATTGTCCTCGTATGTGGATCTGAAAGAACTTGCACTAGGGAAGCCAGCAAGCAATTCAGATCTCTGTCATCTGATTCTGGGAGGAAATGGAGCAGATAAAAGACTGTTGTGTGCTATGGTATTTTTGCATAATTATTAATATGCAGAGAAGTGGATTTTACTTACTAGGAATAGCAGGAAGACAAAAATTATAATATTCACGAAGATGTAATAGGAAACATACCATAGATCTTGTTTAAAAGCTCACGGGTAAACATAATATAGTGAAATCTGATTGAAGGTACTTCCATGTGAGATTTTGACACCGCTCCCAAATTAGTATCATGACCTTGAGAAAGGGTCAGTTTCCTGTCAACAAGATTTCCCCTTATCTCCTTGGTTTTAATTCCTTGCACTGGGCTTTGTAGTGACTTTGTAGCTAGTGACCTGTTTTGTTTTTGTTTTTAACTTTACTATATAGGGCTTGTGGGGGAGTATTGATCAGCTTATCTGAATAATTTTCCTTGTAGCTTCACTTTGACCCTGGTCATCCAGCTATCTAATCCTGTTTGTAAGAGGAATCAAATGAGGTCGGGAAGTGTGTTTTCTCCGAAGTAGGCAGTTCTGTTTGCCTGTATTGCAACACTGTACTGGGAAAAGAAACCACTCCCCACAAAGTTGTGAATAAAGGAACAGATGCTGCATAACAGATTGTAGATAACAAAGAGTGATAAATTCATTGAAATCTGGAAATTATTACAGCTTTTACAGAAGACAATTACTCGGGTCCTTGGAGACTTCTGTCTAGTTCCCATATCGACACGTGCCTGATATAAACACTACTAACAAAAATCTAAAACAGCGTGGTTTTCTTGATTATCTTCAAGGAAGGATGCTCCAAATTGTGGTATGGTTTGTGAAGTTATGGTTTAGCATATTGTGTGAACCCATATATTACAGTTTGTAAACAATGGTCCAACAATTTTCAAGCAATTATTTGAAAATGGAATTAAAGACCAAGGAACTTCCTTTACCTTGCAGTATAACTGATCGACTCCTCTCTGTTAACAGCAGAGTCACTTCACTGGCTTTCTTCAAGCATAATCTAGATGGGGAAGGTAGAACTTCTCAAGATGTTGGAAGCAAAAAGTACAAGTCTCACGTAGCCTTTCCTATTTTTCTAATTGTCCTCCTGCCTTTCTGAAGAATACGCTTTGTGTGGCAATTTTTTATATACTGAATAACTAATCATATTTAATATAAATCATTAGAAAGATTTTTATATCTGTATGCTAACATTAGTGTTTAAAAAATGAAGTAAAAATGGCAGCATTGTGGTTCTTCCCTGCAGTCTCTTCATAGCAGATCTTTGGCTAATGTAAAATTATCTCTCAACTAAAAACAGCCCCTAAAACACAAAATGAAATAATTAGGAGGGTTCATCTTGCAAGATCTAGTTCTCAAATTCATAAGGAAGCTAGAAGTCATTTTGTAAACTACATTTTCAAAAGAGACAGGAAGAAAGCAAGAAACAGAACTTTCCCACCGTATTTTCTGTATATATAGGCTTCATATTTGAAAATAGAATTAACCTGTTTCTTAATTTTACTAATCAGTGATTGAGAGTTAATCACAGGATAACAGCTTCTGGTCCAGGCAGCTGCCCTAGAAGCCTGAGATCTCTTACCTTACGTGATCCAGCCACCGTGTACTTTCCAGACTTGAGAGCCATTTCTCATCAGACGGCGCAAGAGACGTATCTAGGAGAAGCAAGAAGTATCACTGAAGTTAAATCTGACACCATTTTTTTGTGAAAAGGGGATATTTTACACTTTTCTCGCCTGACAAAATTGCTTAATGGTCTGATGTTGGAAGAGCACTTGTCATCTTGTATCTCTCAGTCACACATATAGGCATTCCGACATCCTGGTCTGTTCTTGCTAGTGCTAATATTTATGTGTGGCACAGACTTGTCTTCCGATTCTGCTTACCGGTCAGGCAGAAGCTCAGGTTCCACAGCTTGGAGTAAGACTGGTAGATCTCGGGAAGGCTGGGAAGATCAGCAGTTGCTTCTACAATTACACACTGAGAATGCCCAGCAAACAGTAGTGTTTCTATTGCCCTTCAGAGAGAAATAGGGTGAAGGTAATGCTCCACAAAATGAGACTTTAAAAAAAGTAGTCTAAGGTACTGCACAATTTTAACACTGCCAAAATTTAACATATTTTTGAGCTTTGGCTGTGTGAAAATGAAACTCTAAAGGTGCTGTGATTATATCACTCTGGATCCTTTGTGTCTGCAATTCACATATGGTTCCCGTGAAAAAGATGGAATGGAATTCAGTACCATATTGAAATACAAGCCTGGTTGTTGTTTTTTGTCAAGACCTACTCAAGATTAACCACGTGATACATACATTGGAATCAGGAGAGTGTTTTTGAGCTGTAGAAGTAATAATTTCTCCCATGTTTTTGCTGATGTCCTGTCCCCATTTTCCACCTCCCCTCAAGCTGTCCCACAATTTTTGGTAATCCACCCTTTGGCATAATTCATCCCACCATTCCCAGCCATCCCTGCCTTTCACCCAAGCAGTTTCTCAAGACCAGAAAATTCCACATCATACTGTTAGCTATGAGTTTCTCTTTGTCATGTACCTTATATCTTCCTTCTCTGGATCTGAGTTAGTGTGGAAGTTAGCTGCTCTAAGAAGATCACTGCCTCTTGGGTGATGCCAGCAGAGCCTCTGGTCATAGTAGAGGAAAAAATCCTGAGTTCTAAACAAGAATTTTCTGATCTTCAAATTCAGACTTCTCTCTTTTTGTTCTAAGTGGTTTCACGTTATTTAGGAAGGTATTCTAACATGCAAACATTTCCTCTTTCATGCTCACGGAGTGGATTTGCATATGATGCTAAATACAGGTTAACAAAGCACAACTTATATTTTCATAGAACATGCTGTGCTCTTAGAAATAAATTCTGTTGTGGTTTAATATGTTAGCCTGATTCACACAATATACTAATATCATAGGTGAGTTTCCTCAGTATACTGAATCACTAATAACCTGACTCCATTTTAACCTAGCCTTTCAGGTTGTGGGAAATTGGAAGCATTCTGTGTCCAGCCTTTGTGGGGGATAAAGGCCCCCTCCCACGGCTCCCTCGTTTGCCCTCTTGTTCTTGTGCGCGGCTAGCACAGCACACTGTCATCACAGCCTTATACTCAACTGGTATTCGTCTTTCGTTGAAATGCACAAAGGCTCTTTTCAGCTCATTGTCCAGAAATCGACTGGGGACCCACAAGTATTTGGGAAGGCTGTTAAAAGGAAACAAATACATTTGAAATCAAATCTTTAAAAGTACATCTCTGCAACCTGGCACCTTTTAGTTATACTCCGTCATCCCCAGCTAGGATAGGCAGGGTAGGGCTTAGTTTAACACGTGTGAAAGGAACCCAGTTGCCAGATAACAGATTTTTAATGTACATGTTCAGAAAGGATAATCAAGTATTCACCGCTACACCCTTCACTTAGTTAATTCCATGCCTGATTCTTGGTGCAGCATGTCAGCATCATATATAAATTCATTAGAACCTGACTGCATACTTTTAAAATAACTGGGCTTTAAGAAGATACTACTAAAAAAAGAGACAAATACTTGTAACTACAGCACTAATACTAACTAGTTTTTTACCATTGCTGCAAGAGCTTCCAGATCTAGGCTCCTTGGCTTAAGCCTTAAGCAACAGAAGGACTCGGTTCCAACTTGTCTCTCCCATTCATCCTGGCTTCACCTCTTTCCACTGTTATTTCTCCATCGCCATCATCTGCCCTCGAGGCAACATTTCGTGTTGGTGGGCAAGTACCTCCCATTCTCCTGAAAAGCAACTGATCTTTACCTGGTAGACATATCGAAGCGCTCATTGACTGGGCTGACTCGCCAGCTAGCGGCACCGAGCCGCTTCAGCTCCTCCTCCCAGTCACAGAGGGTCTCAAAAAGCACTACTGAGAATTCTTCCTGTGGCTGTGTGTCCTGTCTGCCCAGGCAGCTGCTCTCTACAACACAGAGGTCAGTGTGTTGAGATGTGTATTCCAATAAAATCTCCCTGTTTCTTTGATGTTGCAGGTGCTTCATCGCTGGAGATTTTCAAGAAAAGATTAGATAACCATCTCTCTGAGATGGTGTAAAGACTCCTGCCTTGGGCAGGGCATTGGACTTGAAGACCCCCAAGGGGTTCTGTGTCTACTTACCCAAATTCTTCAGAGCTAAGTACTCATAGCAGGTATCCCTGCCACTGTTCTCCTGAGCTTGCACAATGGCCATTGTCACCTGGAACGCAAAGTTATGGAAGAGTTAGCTGACCCAAGGTCATCTAGCTGGCTTCCTGTCTAAGGCGGGACTAGCAAGGTCTATTGTGCCACTCATCTGTGGCATCCAGGCCGAGGGTAAAAAATAATAATCTGTTTTTTTAAAAAGAGAAGGATTATAAGTTAATAAAGTATGCCAATGAGTGAAGCCAATGATTCTGGTACCTAAAATATTATATACCGTGATGAGAAGAACCAGTGTATGCCATTTTGCATTTCCCAGTGCCAGAATTAGGAAGGAGGAAAGAATTGCATATTCTCTTAGTTGTAGAAAAGGTGGGTCACACAAATATTTGATTTCTGAAAGCAGAGTGAGACTGTCTTTTGGCAGAAGGTGTGTTGAGACTCACCCTTGACTAGATGCCTTTCTGCTGAATTTACCTGCGTAACTTACCCGGAAGGCCTGGGATTCTAAGCCATTTTCATGGAACTGGAACCTTAGAACCCGGAAATCTCGGCAGTAGATGATCAGCTCCTCAGGAGTGAACCTCAGTGTAGACGTGCTTGTCAGCACCTTAGCTTTCGTGAAACTGTTCACTGGGGTGAGAACAGAAATCATGTTATTAGGAGGAGGAAGGCTGTTGTGAGGGAAAGACTGTTCATTAGAATGACCAAGAGTGGTGTCAATTTACAGAGCAATAAGACAACACTTCCGTGTCTTGGGCAATTTACAAGTCGGAAACTGGATGAATCCCTCCCAACCTTTACATTCTGATTCTGTCTCTGTTCCTCAAATGAACAAAAGAAAAATTCTTGCACCCTGAGCAAAATTCTATAAGAACAAAATAGTTGGCTATTGTAAAAACAAAGATTATGTAGGCATTTTTCCTCTAAACCTACCAGCCACCAGTTTCCCAATACACGGTAGGGCCACTTCATAGTCACTGCACATAAACAGATAGCAAGAGTCATTCTAGAAGGAAAAGAAAGAACTTTTAATTGTTTTTTTTCTATTTCTGATCTCTTCCCTGAGACACAGTTTCAGCAGGAGCCACTCACGTATTCTTAGAATACTGAATCTCCTCCTCATAGGCATACCCACAATGCTAGATTTCAATGTGTTTTCTTGTCATAAAGCAATTATAATGGTCAGGATTTTTTGCTGTTTTAAAAGAACTGAACAGCCTCAGTGGAGTTAATGGAGTGGAGGGGGCTGATTTTTTGGAAGGACTGGTATTCTTTTTTCACTGGATTTCAACTGATTCTATAGACCGAATCTAAAATGGAAATATAACTCAAACCCAAAGCAGAAACGCAACAGAATATATTCCTTCTGTGACTGAGCAGCCCCCAAGAATTCTTGCATTCTGTGTTGCTCTTCTGAGTTCAGGGCCTTCACAGCTTGCAAACCACCTTTTTCTCCTACCTGCCCTTTCCTGGGGCTCACGTGCTGCTCTCTGCATTTGGGCTTAACCTGCATCGCTATTAGTGGCTGTGAATCAGTTGCCAAACCCACCTCGTCGTTGGGAGAAGAATCTGGTAAGAAGGCCACTCTTAGATTAGTACAGTAAAGCGTGCCAGGAATATGGCCTCCATCTCGGGATGAACTGCTTTTTTTTACATGGCCTGCTGTTTCTTGGATATATTCACCTGAAATAAACAGTTTATTTATTTATTTATTTATTTTATTGCATTTATATACCGCCCTTTCCCTGAGGACTCAGGGCGGTTTACAGGGAGTTAAAAATCAACCGTACAAAAGTTAAAAACCAATTTAAAAAATATTAAATCAACCCTGTACTATTAAAAACCCCAATTAAAATAAATTTCTCCTCAGCCTGGGCCCGAGAGCTCAAAGAGCCAGGTCTTCAGGCCCCGGCGGAATGATCGGAGGTCGGGGGCAGTCCTCAGCTCCACCGGCAGCTGGTTCCAGAGGGCAGGCGCTCCCACTGAGAAGGCCCTATCCCTGGGTGTCACCCGCCGGCAATCTCTTACCGGCGGGACCCTGAGCAGACCCTCCCTGTGGGAGCGCACTGGGCGAAGGGCGTTTGATGCCGGCAGCAGGTGTTCCCTCAAATACCCCGGACCCAGGCCATGTAGGGCTTTATAGGTGATAACCAGCACCTTGAATTTCACCCAGAGGGCAACCGGAAGCCAATGCAGCTCGCGGAGTAGAGGTGTTACATGGGAGTATCGGGAGACCCCCATTACAACTCGCGCGGCCGCATTCTGCACCAGTTGAAGGACGACCACAAGGATTTTGTATTTTATTTCCAAGTACCACTTAATGGGGTATATGAAGCCAGTATGTGAAGTATTTAATGAGTTACATGCATTAAGTATGTAATAAAGGATCATGTATTTTATATATGAAAAATAATGTAGCAGAAATTGTGTACAGATTCTTCCTGCAAGACCCTCCCAGAATAGTAATTTGTGAAGGGAGGCAGTGTGCCGCATCTGTTGATGAAGAATGATCTCCCAGCATCTCTGCATCAGAAGCGTTTGCTCAGATTATTCTACTGATGCAATAAGAAGGTAGAATTTTATCACAGATCTTTCCAGTAGAAAAGGTAGGAACAAGGCATCCTTTGCATACCATAAAAGTCTTTAATTGGTTGGGATTCTTTCCTCTAATCAAAGAAGTCAGTTTATCTGTTTGAGCAAAAGCTGTCCAATTCACCAACCAATTCACCAACCAGTCTTCAATAATACTGTCTGGTAGTTATCTCAAAATGTGGCAACATTTGAGAGGCTACTGATTGGAAGGAACTAACATTGTAACTTGAACCTTGGATGTTCAGATGCACTTTTTAATGCATATAATTGGAGCATATGTTGGCAAGCTAAACTTCGTGCCAAAGTATAATAAATTGGAGACATTAAAAGGAAAATCTCATCTTGTTTTATGCACTTAGCTCTATTCATTCCATATTGGTAAGGGGGTTGATTCGTTTCCAAGCATAACAATGCCATTTGCTTTCCCTCTAAGGCAGTTACATGACTTGGAATCTCAGCAAGCGAAGCATCTTCTGTGCAAGGACTTCCCAACTTACACCTGCATGTACTCTTGCATAGCGTTATACCTGAAAAAGGTTTCATGCTTTGCATCTCTGCCTTGGCTTCATAGACCATGCTGCTGTATTGTATGGAATTCAGTGGACCGGGGTGCATTTATTAGCCTTATTTTACACAAGGGACTCCTCTTCTGCTGCAGCAAAACAACTCAGAGAATCCCTTCCGCCAAGTCTTAATAGCAGGAGGAAGGGTGTGTGTGTGTGTGTCCTAGAGTGCTATATCTTTCCTGCACCCCTGCCCTGTGAAAGGCATCTTCCATCACCATTATCCTCGGCTACTTACTTAAGCTGAAGCATGTGACCCCGTATTGGCAGCCTGGGAACGACCTGCTGTTTAAGCACCCCAGCCTCCCAGACATTTGCGTTCAACTGTACAGTAATAACCCTTCATATCCTCCGTGCAAGAAAAAGGTTATCTCCATTTTTAATAGCATTTCTAGATCTGCTTTTTCATCTCCATGCAATTTCAGCATGCTTGAAAAATGTAGCCCGAGACTGGCACCCATGTGCATGGATGCCCACATGGGCCCATTTTCCTACTACCTGCAATGCACTGGAGAGTGTGGCAGTCTCCGTTCCTCTTTCCGCTCATGTTGGGGGACTTTGGTCTCCTGGGCTGCAGAGAAAGAAGTGAAGATGGTCACCAGTGCAGCCAAATTTGTTTCCTAGAAGCAAAGTATCTGGACTTGAAGGATCCTTAGTATAAACTAGCAAGACGTATTTGGATATTCTTAAAATAATACCCAAGCAGGGATGAAGCAGACAGCACTTGGTGTCTTGTCAGTGCTAGTGAAGGAAGAGGCAAGGGATCATTTTGCATATTATTTTCAGTTTATTTTAGTTCGTTCTTTTGCACAGGATACTGGCAATTTACAATCCTGTACTCTATGCACTACACCACACCAAAGTTTCAAGACCAAGTATAATTTAAGAGATCAGCAAATGACCTTGCAAAACTATTTTCTCCCTTACTTTCTTTGATAGTGCTATTAAAATCAAGCAACTGTCCTACCATTTGTTTTACATTCTAAACTTTAGACTGATCGCGTATTCCTGTATCTTCAGCTCCAGTGATTGTAACAGCACTTGGACTGACTGACTTCCGTCCTGCATATTTCTGCCTCAGTTTGGAAAACATTGCTTGATTATGCAAAGAATCTCAAAAGAGAAAGAGAATGCATGTAATTGTAAGAAAAAAACAGACCTTTCTTGGAAAAGCAAAGAGTTGATGCAGAAAAATATGCATAAACTATTGATTAGACAAAATGTCAAGCGTACGGAGACAGGCACGAGAGTCACAGTCTTTACTCTGTTCTATTTGGCCTTATTACTCTTCCTGGCTGTTCTAAAGAAACAGCCTGAGACCAGCCCTCGTAGCAGGAGCCCTGGAATGAAGCCCTCTGGCCAAGAGGCTGGGTTTCCTAGTTACCAGCTCAAAAGCCAAAGAAGCATTGAAGCCAGGCAGCAGGATTCCTAAAAAAAAACCTTTTTAAATGTTTGTGAATCATTAACGGGAAAGTTGCCCTGCTGAAACACTCCATGGCCAAGTACATAACGTACAGAAACAAACACCCATTTCTAAAATTATCACTGCTTTGAATAAAAAGGGAGACGAGTGCTTTCAATCAGCTGAGCTTCTGCAGATCTTTACGCTAAAACCATTATAGAAATGCGCCCTGAAATTGCAGCTTTATTCTAAATCTTCTAAAGGAAGACAAAAACAAACCGTTGGCTGTATTGAAATTATTTCCCAACATAATGCCATGGGACGTCCAGTCATCACGCCCAGCTTTATGGTTTTCCTACCCCTACTTAACTAATAGATATTTATTTACAAGTGGCACTATCCGTCCACTTTGTTCTGCAAGAGAACACATTGATGTTAGATAGTGGCTGTTTTGTCCTTGATAGTATTGTGATTTAAGAAGGGAATTTGAAAATCTGAACTTTTCCTGGTGGCAGAGATAGAGTTAACACAGGTTGCCTCCCAGTGATTTCAGTACACATTATTTTTGAAGGACTCTTGGCTAACACAGGTGCCACCTTGAAACATCCTTAAATCTACACAAAACAGAATTAACTCCCCTGCCAGAATACCACTACCACTGGGTGTAATAACTCTATAATTTACCCATTGTGTAATCAGTTGTCAAAGAAAGACTCTTGCAGCAGACCTCACACATCACCCTCTTTATACTGGAAGGATCTTGTAGAGTCACCTAATCCTCCCCTGCATTGGAGAATATTACAGTAGAACACCAGGAGACTTATTCATAGCCATCTTCCCCCTCCTCCCACTTTCCCAAACTCACTGGCAAAAAAGTTACTCAACCTTCATTCACACATCAAAACAGGCAGATTCACTACTTACCCCTGTATCTGGAAGAGGGTGTTTAATTTTAAAGGAGTTCTTGGACATAGAAAGCATTGTAGTGTCTGTGTGTGCCCCATAAAAAGTGGAGTGAGTCTGTATTCTTGAGTGTAGCGGGAGAAATACAGGAAGGAGGGAAAGAAGTCTGTCTCCTAACCACCCCCACCCCCTTCTGATTAGCCTGGAATCTGAAATGCAGGCTAGGACTGGGGTGGTGGTGGTGGTGGGGTGTGTGTGTGTGGGGGGGGTTAGGATGGGGGTCTTGGTGATCAGGTGCCTCCAAGTCTCCTTCCTGCGAGGCAAGATAAACTGAAGCAGCTCTTCTGCGTATGCCAAAGTCTTCCTTGGAGAGGTAGAAGCAGAGAGAATGGATAAATTTTAATCAGATTCCTTTCTGGAAAATAAAATGCTGCTGCTGTTTGGAGAGGATATCTGGAAAAGCTGGCCAGCAGCTGTGCGTGTAGGAGGGCTTCTAGCTGCTACTGCTGCAAGGCGCGGCTTTTGGCTTTTCCTTGAAGGCCTCCCTCCCCTCTTGGTGCAACGGGCCCTTTGGAAGTGAGCAGCCGCAGGAGGGCCATTCAGCCCTCCAGTCCCCCCCCCTCTGTGAAACCGACACCTTCCTCCTCCTCCTCCTCTGGAACAAGCAGGGCGGGTGAAAGTGACGCCCAGGCAATGGCTGTGTGTTGCAGGCGTTGGCCAGCAACGGCTCCCCTTCCCCAGTATAGCTGCTGTTTTCACTCTTTGCTGCTCTAGGCTGGTGTCTTGTTGCCAAGCTGCTTTAGTCACCACACAAATCCAGAGACCTGGATTTGCAGTTGACAGGCTAACGAGCAGGATCCTGTCATAAAAATATCACACATTAGTTCTTTTTACAAGTAAGTGGTATCAATGTGTGGTTTATGTAAGGATAGGCAGAGTCCTCTGTTTAAATTTCCAGAAAAAATCCCTCTCAGCAAAGGGCAAACTTGGCAATCGTTTTGGAAACAGCTAGAGTGTTTGAATTGAAGGCAGAAATCATAAATTATTTGCGATAAAGAGAATAACCCCCATCTAGAGTGGAAGCTAGTGCTTTTTTAAACATGTGATCTGGGATTCATTTGTGAGCAGCAAGATTTTCAGCTTTGCTGCCAAAAGCAGAATTAGAGTGATTAAAACAAAAAATGGATAATGGACTTTAAAAAGAAATCAAGTCCATTGTGACCAAATTATGTACAGTAAAACAAAACATCTCATTTTTATACAAATTGGTGTTGCTGTCATATATGAAAAAATAAAGACTATATACCGGTACTTTCTGCAGAAAATATATTTGTGGAAAGTAGGGGGGAGAGTTGTCATATGTAAATATTGCAGCTTTTAGATATGCTAAATCCCAATTCTTTTAGAACTCAATATTGAGAGTGGGAAAGCTGAAAAATGAGTTATTTTATAACCTTCGTTAATTCCAGAATTGTTGGGCAACAACCCTAATTAAACCTAGGTGCCATGGTCTTTGGACCTGCTTGCTGTGATAATGACTGTTGCAATCCAAAACATCTGAAGAGCACTAGGTTGGGAATATCGCTCAATCTTGGCAAAATCTTCTCCTTTCCTTCTCCAAGAGAACAAGTAGCAGCCTTAGGGAACCCGGTTAATGATTACAAAAGGAGGTCTTGCTGGAAGGGGCAAAGTCTCTGATAATTGACTCAGGTCAAGGTCTCTGAACAGTGGAAATACTATTCTCAGTTAATTCTTTGTATTATATAGCAGCCTTTTCAGCTTGAAACAGCAAACTGCAGTTCTAGTTAACTGATTGCCAGTAAATATATGAATTGGGATGGACGAATGCTGCCCTCCAAAATTGCTGGAGGACGTTCGTTTGAAAGAGCAATATGTACTTTAGTAGCTCAGCCCTCTGAGACTACGACAGGCATTCCCCACACAGAGGCCCAAAGCTGCCGCCTTTAGCATGCCTGAGCAGGGATGGTGTAATGAAATCACCACTCCCTGGCTGGGGGCTTTTAGAATACAAGAGGATTAAGTAGAGAAGAGGAATGCAAGCTGAAGCAGGGGCTGGCGGTCTGTACTCTGCGGTCCAAAGAAATAATAGAGACAAGGAAACCTCTAGCTAGAGGATTTATTCCTTTCTTAGAAAGCTTCTTGATTAATTTTGAAAAGATGCAAATAAAGATATGCCCACCTGTACCTGTGTCAGCCTTATAAAGTAGACCAGTCCAGGAAAACCAGTAACATAGCGGTCTAAAACTATTTTTAGTGGAACCGTTGTAGTGAAAGAATCTTGCAAAGTCTGAATGTACTTTCTCCTTCTCCCACTTTACGTCCTCTACATCTTTGTGGAAATAAAACCACTTACTTGTTTAACGTCATTCCCATTTTCCCTGTCAAAGCAGGAGACTGTCCAGCCTAGTGTCCTGCTTCAAGTAATCATTACCTAATCAAGAGAGAAAACTTTCTGATCTGCTTCTAATAGATAAACATAGCTCTTTAGGAACTGTTTAATATATTCAGCCACAAATACATTCATATTTCCTTTTACAATTCAGAGCACGTAATAAAAATCACTATTGCTTCTAGCAAGGAAAAAACATGTTGAACTGGCTTTGTTCCAAACTGTCTTAAGGTGACTTAGATCCCCTCAAAATGGACTTCAGTTCTTTTAAATTGGAACAATTTGTTTTATAGTTTCATTGCTATTTAACATAGTGCATTTGTTTACCAACTTGAGAACTCTTGGGAGCTAAGTATGTAGGATGCTTAATAAATAAACATAGGAGAAATGATCTTTGTTGTTGTTGTTAGCTGCGAAGTCGTGTCCGACCCCTCGCGACCCCACGGACAACGTTCCTCCAGGCCTTCCTGTCCTCCACCATCTTCTGGAGTCCATTTAAGCTCACGCCTCCTGCTTCAGGGACTCCATCCAGCCACCTCATTCTCTGTCGTCCCCTTCTTCTCTTGCCCTCAATCTTTCCCAGCATGAGGCTCTTCTCCAGTGAGTCCTTCCTTCTCATGAGGTGGCCAAAGTACAATTTTTTCCTTCAATTGTTATCTAAACAGAGAAAATGCTACAATAGGCCAAATGCTATAGTTAAGGGATCTGGGATCTCATAAAACCAAGAACTAGCTGAAAGGTGTCAGAATAACTTTGGAATGTGGTCTGGTGCATGCTAAGCTCCCCCTTGGGTTTCTTTAAAGGGCGTATCTACTTTAAAGAAGGCTCACCTCTCCTTCCCCCCCCCCCAAAAAAAAATGTTCACTGTCTGATTCTTGGAGACTGCCTGGGCATGTCCTTGCAGTTTTCTTGGCAAGTTTTTTTAGAAGTAGTTTGCCTTTGCCTCCTTCCTAGGTGGGAGTGTGTGACTGGCTCAAGGTCTTTGTGCCCAGGACTGGAGTTCACGCTCTCCTGGTTTCTAGCCTGAGAGGCACTACACCAAACTGGCTCTCAAGGCAGCAAATAGAGTTCACTGGTGATATGTCCCTTTTATTCTTCCAAAGCTATTTTCAGATTCACTAACCTAGAAAGGAAGGTGCCCCTTGATCAGTTGCAGGTATTGTTTTTCGTGCCTTTCTTCAGAAATTCTTTTCCTTCTCAATCCCTCCCAGTTACGGGACAAATTAAACTCCACAGCAGAACAAAACAAAAAACTGCAGTGCATGTTTTGCTTCATCAGTCTCCCCACTGGGGCAACCTTGGTCAAGCGGAAGAGAGTTGTTTTTGGAGGCTGCAGTGCACGCCTTATTATACATGGGAGAGACAAAGACTCAGCGTTGGGCTTGATGATTGAGGCGGAGCCAGCAGTGACGCTTGTGGGAAAGCAGACGCTTCAGATACAAAATGGGAAACTGCAGTTCTGCGTGTCAAGAGGTAATTTGGCCAGAAATCAAACCAGTGGATGCCGCTTGGGTTTCCCTTTGCCAAACAGAAGTACGGTAAAGCTTCCATCCTGAACATAAGCCCATTGTACACTGGATTAGTCCAAAGACTCACCTTATCTGGTGTCCAGATATCCCTGACCTGGTCACAAGGAGCAGCAGAATTGGAAAGGGCCTTGCAGGTCCCTGCTTCAGCAGGAGACCCTGAGCCATTTCGGACAAATGACACATGGTTCAGCAGTCCTCACGGCATAAACAAGCCTTTTCCACAAGAGTGTTAAAAGTTCTGCACCGTTAATAAATTACGTTCAGCTGGATTAAAATTTCTAGGACCACATTGAATGATTAGGAATGACACAGTGCAGCTTCCTGGCCAATATTAACTATTTTACCGGTTAGTAGAAGCAGTTGACTCATTTCTTGGCTTTGCGCTGAGAAAGAAAAGCAGGCACATCTCACATAGGAAACGAAGGAAACCCCTGATTCAAGTTCCTCAAAGCCTCAAGAGACCGTCTGTGTGAAAAGGCTTGTTACGGTACAAAGAATTCTGGGGGAAGTTCCAATGCAGCGTTGAGCAAAACTGCTTGGCTGGAGCCAGGTTTGAGAATGTACGTTCTTGAGCAATATTCAGCTTGGGAACCAATTCCCTTCTGTCTACCACCACAGTGGCAGAGATCAAGGAGAACAGCTGCTACCCACGTTCTAATTGTAACCTGAAATATACCTGAAGCACAAGGGAAGCATTTCACACACTTAACTGAGGACAGGCCTAAGCCTAGTTTGCATCAGGAGAGCCACCTGGAATGTCCACTTTTAAGGCACTGCTGAAATGAGGACAAGAAAGCGGGGATGTGTGTGGGGGAGCAGCCCTCCCGCCCAATACTTGAAGCAAGGTCTTGGAAGGGGCCCAGACCCTCCCCACCCTTCTGTGCGCTTTAGCTCTCCTTTTAATTTGTTCCTAGTGCTGAAAATGACACTTTCCTTGCCAGGGAGGATATATGAATCTGCAAACCTCTAGATACATGTAAAAGTAAAGCATTTGGAAGATAAAGATAACTTAAAAATAATTGAAATAGGTAAACAAAACATCACCAAGAAAGATAAACCAGATCCCAGTCATTTTTCATCTGTAGAGAAGGGGGGCAAAAACCTGTTTCTAAAGAGGCTCACCAGAAGAAAGTAATCTGAAAAGCATCGGTTCAACCTCCTGCTTAAAAAACTGCAGCAAAGCATAGTCACGCTAATTTTTAGAAAAAAATATTATCTAGTAACACATATATAAGACATTGCTAGAGCAAAGTAAACAGAAATTACAACAATGTATTTAAATAACTGTTTAAAAATAATTTTTATTGTCAACAACTGGAGAATTAAATCAGGTCAGTTAATTCTTAGACAACTAGCAGAAAAAAAGCTAACAGAAAAACCTTTCTATAGAGTTTCTACATGCTGGTTAAAGTTATACCCTGGGCATTTTTATTTAAGGTCATTCTATTTTTGTAAAATGAAACAAATTGAGACATAATGTCAGAATTAATCATAAAGGAACTGAAGCCAAAGTGATTGGCCAATGAAACCTTTTCTTTTGCTGTGCGAAACACTGTGCATAAAAATGGGAAAAAGTTATGTTGAGCATGGGAATACTTGGAATATTAAGATAATTTTAACTATTTGGAGAATCCCACAAATGTCTGTCGGAAGCCACAGTCACATCACTAATAATGCATCCTGTCCCCTGCCTTGCCTCAATCTGTGGTCTCTGTGCACGTCTGTCTGCATCTGTATCCACAGGGAAGTGGGAATGAACCAATGGTTAAATTTCTCAGAGTACGGCATAAACCTTTTCCTCCAGCAGAGGGAGTAAGACCACAAACCTCTCCCCTACTTGCCTTTCTATGAAAAACTATTAATTGTAGCGTCCCTTGTACTAAATTAAAAAAAGGTGCTTGGGAAATTCATCTGCTTATATTTCTGCTGAGGAAAATGATTTAAAAAGGTACCTTAAAATAGATCCACTGCATTCAATTTATAGCTGCATAGACAATGAATAAAAAGGGGGAAAGGGGTTTATCTTTTCAATAAATAGTATTTTTAATGTTTGCTTTTTTAATGAAAAAAAGAGTGCTGTTTCACCATAAAGGAAACAAACCTACACTTTCAGTAAAATACAAGGGAAAGTCAGTAAACTACTCTACCAATTCAAATCTGATCTGGTATGCAGAAGTTAAATAATTAGAATTCCCTGTTACTAAGGCGGAGAGGTTTTGGAATTAAAATTCTGGTGTTCATAGAAAAATACTTTTCAAATAGACGTTTTTAAAGTGTTCATTTTTTTGATGTACAAAAATGCTACAGTCTATGAACCCAATTCCTATAATAATTATACTACTTATAACTAAGTGATCAGCAACAAGCTGTCAAGGTACAATCTCAAAATTACTAATTACCAGTTTGGAAAAGAAAAAAGAAAGAAAAAGAAAGCACACAGCTCTCTAGGAAAGAGATCTTACTACTTGGAAGAAAATTATATGGGAATGGGGAATTCTGCATATATCGTGTTTTCCACATAGCAAACGTGGATTTCCAAACAAAAATTTTGGAGGTGACATTCAATTTAGTGAAAGTGATCAAACGAGAAGTAGTCCAATGTCACGGATAGGAATTCTTGCGATAACTAAACATCTTAAGTAACCAGCACTGAAGAATCATAAAAAATGCAACCACCATTGCTGCTGCCCTCATAAAAACAGATTTAGGAAAGTTAATCTTTGAAGCAATGTGTAATTAAAAGGCTACTTTGAGCTCAGCTACTGTATACAGCCACAAATCAACTGAACAAGCTCTTCCTCAAATTAGTTTTTAGTGTATCAAACCCCAAAATGGCTTGAAATATCAAAATTGAACATCCAGACTTGGATTTTCAGATCACGTGAATTATAATCCCCAGATGTCCACTCACTGTCAGATTTTAAGACTGAAATTATCCTTCTGAACACAATGTAAACGTTTATGTTGCCTAATAAGAGAAACACATTGTTTCATTTTTCTTTTGCTCCTGATTTTACCCCTCTGCACACCCTGGTTAAAAAAAAAACTTTTCCCCCATTATGGGGCTCTGAAATTAAGTAATCTATAATCTTCCATGACAGCACTCGGCAAGAGGGGTGGGTGGACAATCAGCTGTGGGTGCCAATCCACCTTGTGTGTCTCAGGACCCTTTTTCTGCAAGCCCCGCTGTAATTTTATATCACGCAGCAGCTCCTGAGAAATTTAACACAGCAATACATATATATTTTCCTCTTAATAGTGCTCCTTTCTCAAATAAAATTATCTAGGAAAGAAACAAGAAAGTGCCATGTTATTTCATTATTGGGCTACTGTCCATGTTAAGGCAGTACAAGGATTATTAAAAAAAAGCAGGAGTGTTGGGATTGTTTAAAATATTAAGTACACTTGCAGTTTTCTGTCCCAACTCAGCAGCTCTTGATGGAAAATAATTGCATAGTTTTAGACACCCAAAGGAGCCCAAAAAAGGGGGGGCCCTCATCCACCACTCAAAATTCAGTCAAAACATAACTGGCAAATGTCTATGTGAAATATCTGATTAGGAGGGAGTTCCAAGCCATCAAAGGCATTTTCTTTTATCTATTTGTTGGAAAAATAATTGCAACAAATGTTGCAACCCCAAAGCTGGGAATAACCGGGTGCTTTTAAAATATACCAATATTTCTGAAGGCTGGAGGTGATGGGAAATTAATGTACTGTATTAGAAAACCCACAAGGAACAAAGAATAATTTCTGTCTTATGTTCCCCCAAAAGTCAGATTTTTTTTCCTATACAGAACAGAGGTAGTCTGGGAAAAACAGCTTGCACAGAAAGAAGGTTGTTCTCTGCAGATAAGAAAATATAATTATATAGATGTATCTTCTGATGCTCTTAAAAGTAGCTACAACAAAATCAGATAGCAAAGGGTTCTTGCTGTGATGCCTCATTACCACTTTTTATCTCTCCATGTTCAAAGCTGCCTGCAGTGGTTTATTGCTCTTATTAAAGCCCCACTGATTTCCCTCCTGGTCTCCAAAATTCTACTCAAATAGTTTGATTCCATCACGAACAGCTTCATTTTTTCAGTTAAAACTTTCTCTCCTCAATTCACACAACACCAAGATTCCTTCCCACCTAGCACATCAGCTCCTGACAAGAATCTTAAAATATATATTTAAACAAAATATCTGAAAATAACTGAAGCTAACCCTAGCTAGAACAGGCACGCTCAGAAGACCAGACAATTGTGGGAAAAGACGGGTGGATTTGGAAGGAGGCAGCATCAGAAGAACAACTCTACTCGCTCTTCAGAACCGGCCCTTTCCGACGTGCAGGGTCAGGATACCCCAGAGAGACAAAAATAGTAATAAAAAAGACACGGAACTACTAAAGAGCCTCCAAGTTTCAGACATTAAGAAAAATCTGAGTGATCCTAATTTTAATCCCTTTGAAATAAAAAACATGTTGGAGGATGATCCAATAAGAAGAGGCCTTTGTCACTGTTTTTCTCTAATCTTGGAATTCAAAGCTTTGGTCTAGAGGATTTGCTTCATTCAGCAACTACAGTCCTGCACAAAAATGCAACCTCCCTGAATTCTACCCCCCGCCCCCCCTTCCAGGGAGCCGCCCCCAGCGCCTTGCTTTAGCGGCCCTTGTTCTTCAAGGGAGTTCTCTTCCACACTTCTAAGGGCTCCCCCCCCCGCCCCTATAAGCAGCTTACCAACCCCAACTGGCCAGCTCTTCCCCTTAAGGAGAGGGGAACAGGGGCAGGGGCAGAGAAAATTATTGCATTCCCCATATCCCGTGGGTCCAGATATGAAACACGCACATCTTTGTTTCTTCAGAACCGATGTATCAGTGTCTCTTTCTCCTGTTCTTTGCGTTTCAGCTCTTCTTTGTAACAGCACGAACAGAAATTCCCAGTCTCTGGATGTCCATAAAAACTGCAGTTGGGCTGTTTGCATTTGGTCTGCTGTAGATTGTACAGCAGCCACGTTTTGCTTCGATCGCCCTGCACAACTTTTGGAGAGCTACCGTCTGGCTCTGTGCATTCTTGATAGCCATTGCTGGACAGAATTGGGCAAGAAGAGCCCTCACGGTCCACCTCCACGTAACTAGGCGGCATATCCATCTCTGTGCTACAGAAGTGTCCCACCTGCTGGGACAGGTGGGAATGGCTCTGCGCACACTGCCGGGGCAGCGTAGCGTAAGAGGGGAAAGGAGCACACAGGCCTCCAGCAACTTGCCTTCGGCCATCTTGGTAAGTAGGAGGGGGATAGGCGCTTTCCACATGGCTCGTCACAGAAGGCCGGGGAATGGTGAAGACTCCCGAGTGGCCAGTGGAAAAACTGGATATTTTAGTACCCGCTGTGGCCAGATCCGAGCTCTGGAGTCTATATGACGGCAGTACTGGGTGGTCCATGGAGTTCAGCAGAGTCTCTTCTCCTTTGAGAGGATTGCCTTCTAAGTCCATCTTTTTGGCGGCTCCCCCGTTGCCCAGGGCAACCATCCTCTTCTCAGCTTCTTTTTGTTTCTGCTCCGCAGAATAACGCTCCTCGGCATCCAGGAGATACCGCTGGATCATCTCCTCTTGGTACTGGTGCCGGTGACTGGTCTTCAGCTGCACGGCAAAGATGAACTTGCGCTCCCCCCCTTGCATAGCAGCTCGGAGGATGCTCAAACTCAGTCTGACATCACTGCTGTATCTGCAATTATCGGGCTGCTGTTCTGCAGCTGTCTTGGCTAGACCTGGCTTCTCCAGAAGAGCTGAAACATCTCCGGGTGGTGCCTCTTCCTTACTGCCCTTCCTTGTTTTTATGGAGCCTTTCTTTTTCTTCTCCAAGGTCTCCCCTTGTCCATTGCTCACCCCACCTTTGACTGTTCGGCTGTGCATCAGCCCGCCCATGTTTTTTTTTAGCTTGCTCCCCAGAGTTTTGCCAAAACTTCCAAGTTTATTGGCTACGGAGTCGGCCCGTTTCTTCTCCTTGTCCTTTTCACGCTCTCTCTTTGCTTTCTCCTTCTCCTTGTTGCTGGTCTTGCTGCCGCCACTGTTGCTGGCTGAGCTGCTGCAAACAGATTCCTTATCTGAATCCCCCGAATCTGCAGCAGATCGGACCTCATCAGCCGCAGAAGCCGTGGGGGACTCCGGCTGCGCGAGGGGCGCCTAGGGAAAGAAGGGAGAGAGAAGGCCAGGATCTTCCCACTGCCAGGGAAAGGGGAGAGTGGGGCAGCGAGGGGTTCTACGGCCAGGTGGGTCTGTCTGAAGAGTGGAAAGATGACAATGGCTCAAGTAAGGATTATACAATTCTAGACACATTTTAGTGTATGGGCGTCTTTAGCATATAAAATTCTTTTAAAATCATAGACCGAATGTAAGGTGAACAGCTCACATCGCTTGCTAAACAAGCCACTTTTACAACATTAGCACAAAGGCCAGTTTCATCCAATTCTGCTTAGTGCAATTATTTTGTCGTCTTGAGATTAATGGATTTAAGTGGCAGAAAGGCAGATTCTCATTAAAAAAACTGAGCAAGGGTTGGTCTCAACAGCTGAAATAATCTAAATCTAGAATTCTGTGATTTTAGGCAGAACAGGAAAATAATTTGGAATATCCTTCCCATTACATGGAATGTGATTCCCTTAACAATTTTTACCTGCATTTCACAAGACAAGGGGATCCACTTTACATTCATGTAGCTGTGCAGCAAATGCAACTTGGCTTCCAGTGAAAGTGTCACACTAAACAGTCGGGGCCATGTCAAAAACAAAAACAAAATGAAGCCACTTGAGTTAAATCAGAGGTCCCAGTTCCTGGATCTTATAGAAATTCCAGGTATGAAATAACATTTCAAATAAATAACACCCTGGAGAAATTACTGTAGATTTCCTCACTTTTTTCGTTCTAATTCATATTTCAAAAGACTGCCTCTATGTCGTCAGCAATTTTCCCTTTCCCAACCTAAAGTCATGCGCAGAAAGCCAGGAGTCAAGGGGGTTCAAATGGTTCATTGCCAGCTAACACGCTATACAAGAATCTGACCTACTAAAGATCAAAGCAAGAATTCAAGGTGGGCTGGACTTCCCTGGTGGGCACGAGGGGACCCACGGCTGATGATGCGCTAGAGCCCGCCCGCCCTCCCTCGGGCTCAGCCTGGTCATCTCCTACACCTAACCTCTCATCTCTTGCATGATCATTTACACCTTCCATTTCTTACTCTTTACCAAGACCTATTTCTCTGAAGGTGTGTTTGTCCTCCCTTGCTCCTTTCAAGCTCCAATACGAAATGCAAAAATGTAGAAATTCAACGTTTCTTCCAAATTGAGCTCTCCTTTTATTTACCTTGCCAATTTGACGTTATCATTGTCATCTTTATCCCACTCCCAATCTTTCCCAGGATCCACTGCGAAGTGTACCGGAAGCAGTTTGTGTTCAGAGTCTGTCAGAGGGATCACAGCTTGGTAGAAAAAGAAAAAGAAAAAATTTCCTTAAGGTCCCCAAAAACAGAATTTGGACTTGGGAAGGCAGAAAAGCTACCAGCAAAAGAAAGCCATACATTTAACGGAAAGGGGCTACGAGGGGACCGTGGACAGCAAGGTCAGAAGTAAGGTAACAACAGAGCCGCAGCCCACTTTGCGTGCACCTTGTTCCTTGATGGGCTCCTTTTGCTCCATGGACACCAGGGCAGAGAAATGGGCTTGATCGTAGGCCAGAACCAGTGGGGAACGATGGCACTTGCTGGCAGGGACTTCCAGGGGCAAATAAATGCCACCAAAGGGGATAGGAGCGAACGCTGGAAAGGAGAAAGAAGAGTCCGGTGAAAACACAGTCCTCAGTTACCAGCTACCCTGAGAGAATGGGTGCGTCCAACATGGAGTTCCTGGGGGGAGCTGGCGAAAAAGGTCAAGAGAGGGAAGGACTAACATTTTGTTTGTTCACCCAGAAGAAACTGCTTTTGTGATCTACTCTGTGTTTCTGCTTTTCCTGGAAGGTCCTAAGAATTATACACGAGCTACATGCAGGCCGGTGCCTTCCTGGGAGAAAAGCAAAAGTCTCCACCCCCGTAAGCTCATCAGTGATGACAAGGGATTCCTGGAATGGATGCAGGAAGTTTTTTAGAGGCTCAACGGTGCCAGGAAGCCCCACGGAACGTAGGAGAAAAAGTAGGCGGTGGGGACTCTTATTCCCTGGACTTTCAGAAAAGATCATCTCCCGAAGGGATTTCTGGACCCCTCAGAGGTTTGAGACAGCGGTGTCTTTAGCTTGGAGGAGAAGACTTTGTGGAAACGCAATAGCTGTCTTCTTCAGGCATCTGAAGGGCTACAATGGAAATGATGGGACGGGACCATACAGAATTGCTCCAGAAGGCAGGAGAGGAACGGCTGGGTTCAAATTTCAAGGAACCCTTTCGGGAGGCAGCCAGGGGAGGGATGGGCTCTCCTTTGCTGGAGACCCTGGAGTAGCGGTTGGATGACCGCCTGTGTGGCCATGCTGGCAGAAGGTGAAACGGTCTGTAAGATCTCTTCCAAACCTCATATTCTAAGTGAGTGAACTATGGGCACTGAGAAAGCTCTCGGCGTTTACTAGGAAACCAAGGTAACCGCCGAGACTACTCTGCGTGAACGGCTTCGCCTTGGCTCCTCCCAGCCAGCCCTTGAACGTCAATCTCCTTTGCAAAAGAAACTCTCTCAACAGCCTTTCACGGAAACTGCGTACTGACATAGCAACTGGCAGTTCCAAGGCAGATCTCAGCCACGCACCTCGCTGCACTCTTACCTTCTCCTCCAGAATCTCGCAACATGGTGTCTGCCACAACCACAACGGGCCTCTTCAGTACGTGGGAAAGGACAAAAACGTGGAATTCTTCCAGGCTCTCATACACAGGCTCCTCAGATCCTTCGACCCTGAAGAAAACAAAACAAAAAACCTGGGGGGCGGGGAGACACACTGAACCACTGTATCCTATACGCCCCTTTCCTGTGTCGCTCAGAAGACAGGCGTCCCATGGATTGGAGCCAGCAGCCCTGCGAATGAGGATTGGCCTATCACAAGCACATGGCCAAGACACACATAAATTGCCACGCTCTGGGAATTCACATAGGTGGCCCGGCCAGGTGCAGCTTTCTGCTGCAGGCACCTTCAAAAACAAGTGTGCTTATTTCCCATTTGAGCATCTTTGATTTCTGCCTAGAAACTGACTTATCACAGTACCTGCTACAAGAGACCTCCATCCTGGTTCCTGCATTCAGGATCAACGGAGCTTTTTAAGGACCCATAAAGTATCCCCCGTCTCCCACCCTGGAAGCCCCGGGCACTGCAATGCTTTGCTCAGTGAAAAGTCCTACTTACCCTCCACAGTTCCCGCTGTTGGTGCCGTAATGCATCCGTGGCTCACTCGAGGCCAATTTGATCAGCTCATTCCACTCCTTTTGCCATTCTTCTTCTGTGTACACTAGGCCAGACTGTAATGGTGGCAGAGACAGTGAAGGGAATAAGAGATCTGCATGCAAACAGAACATCTTCTCTAGATCACCCTACGTGAGAGGGGCTTCTTTGAGATTATTCCCCGGGATTGGCCAGGCAGGAGCTGCTGCGTTTAGAGGATACACACACACACACACGTCTGACAGGAACGAGAGGAGAGTTGGGCCCCCAAAGGGAAGCAAGGCTGAATCTGGGACTCGGGAATCCCCTTTGCTGAGCCAAGCAGAGAGAGAGCCACGCCTGGCCTCACCAGTTCTCAAAGGCCACCCCAAACCATTTACCTCTTTGTTTTGCTGGGTCTGCTGCCACCTCCAGCGCCGCTTCAGAGCCTCCCTCTCCACCCCTCTGTCCATCAGGGCGTAAAGGCATTTGCGCAGCATCAGATCCCTGTCGTGGAAACCCCACATACCTGAAGGTGGTAAGGAGGAAATAAGAAACAGCCTCCTTTTAAGGCAGGTTTTTGTGGGCCGACTGGGCCCAATCCCATGTCCGATTGGACCTCCTATGTCATAACATGCTTGCTTTGATTTTGGTTTACGGTATTGGTGGCTTACAATATCCAGGAAGCCCAGAGGAGGAGGAGGAGGAGGAGGAGGAGGAGGATAATTATCTGGGACGTGCAGCCTGAGGAAGAAGATTCAAAAGGGTACTCCAACTGATTCTGTGGTGAAATATTTGTCACTTTGGCTAGGAAGCCATAAACAACGTAAGTGCTTGCTAAGGAAAGAAGGAAGGAATGCACAGAGTAAATTTGTACGTTTTTACAACTGAAAGATCTTACCTAGTGATGCAGCATGAAGCAGGCAATTTCCGTCACCCGTTGTTGCCAAGGGAAGCAGCCTCTGATAGCTGGGATCTACGCTGGCCCACCAGTTCAGACGACCTAGGCAAGGGTGGAATAGATGTGTGTGTATATATATGCACTGAATACAAACATGCTCTACGTTTGAGAGTTTGCGGGTTGGAGCATTCCAGGTACGCACTGCTACCTTCTGCTATTTGGCCTCACTTCTGCATTTAAAGAGTCAGTCGCTCCTTGAATATTATGGAAAGAAGGAAGAGCTGCTTAGGAGACTCACCAGCCACAGCAGCTACTTGAGAGATAAAAGAGGTGACAGGAAAGAAAGACTTGGCTGGACCTTAAAAAACAACTGGAAATGAAGAAGGTTACTGCATTACTGTGTCCTCTGGCACACACAGCCAAGCACCCTGCAGTGTTGGAGAAGGGGAGGGTTAGCAGCAAACTTTGCCTTATGACCAGAGCAAAACTTCTGATCTTGCCTTAAATATGGCAATAACTGCTCCCAGCTTCCTTTAAAAAAAAGGATTAAAGAAATATCAAAAGGTCAGGGTTGCCCAGCAAGACGGGCAAAACAGCGTTTCTCAAGAACAACTCAATCCTGCCCGAAGGGTCAGAACAAGAGAATCTTTTGATTAGAAGGATTAATCGCAGGTAAATCCTTTGCTTTCCCTGGAATGGCATACTTAACAGGCTGGAGATCAGCCTCCCTCCTCCAAGAGAAAGGATCTGACTCTGTGAGGGGAGCACACAGGATGGGCCCTGAGCCAGCGGTCGGTCGGTGGGAAACAGGCAAGCCGCTTCCCATTTCGGTGGCATGCAGCACAGCCCCGCCCCACCCTCTCACCGAGCGGCAGAACTTTAAAGAGCAACCAAGATGAAACCAAATCTCAGGAAAGCAAAAGCACTGTTTACTGCAAAAGGATTTGTAGAGTTTTGTCTGTGTCTTTTGGATATATCATCTTTTTTCTACTCGTTTCCCTCCCCCCCCTCTCTCTCTCTCTCTCTCACACACACACACACACACACTTGCATGGGTACTAGAGGTTTACATCATGGTCTTCCTAAGCAACAGCAGATTATGTCTGACAGCAACAGAAAGGCATTCCTGTTTGCAAGATCTCCCAAGCCTCACAGCCAAGAAGCTGCCTGAACACATTTTCCAAGTAGGACAGTTTTAAAGTCCAAGTAACCTTAAATCTTATCACCTTAAGGGGGTAAGTCGGAAGACACTGTGATGAAAGGGAAGCCCCAAGCGATTCAGAAGATTTGTGATTATTTTTTTCCATTTTTTATTAAATTAAAAACATGGGGATGGAGGTAAAGAGAGACTGTCTTCCCTGCTTTCTTACATTTGAAATTATACGACTCGTGAGGTAGTCATTATTTTCAGGGGAAAAGTTACCTTTCTGCAACTACTCACCACGAATAGGGGAGGGTTTACATTAATCATTGAACCAATCTGCAGCACTAACCAATTTAAATTTTGTTGGGAAAGTGCATTGATTCCCAAAATTATGAGCATTTTAGCAAAGATCCAGGAAGAAGTCTAAAGTGTGATGCTGGCTATTAATGTATGAGCGATTGTGGAATTTCCAGAACTCGTATTTTTCCTCTTCTTAGTTCTGAGAATTCTGCAGCCTTCAAAACACATCTTAACAGATTAAAGGAAGAGGCACCAGAGCGAGCATACCAGGCCAACACTGAATTCTAAATTCTGAACCTCCACAGAATGTGGAGTGCTTTAAGTCAACCTGGACAGAAAATCAAAGCCGCTTTTTGATATATGAGGGAATTCTATGGGGAATTTTGAATGAAAGTGCACTGGGGCTTAGCTCTAAAAACTACAGGCCCAAGCAGCCACAACACAAAGATGATACCTAAGGATGTGCAGATTTTATCTCTTCTTCCAGCTTGGTAATCCACCCCAATCATCAGAGGAACCTAAGAAGGTCTTAAGCCTTTGCATTTCATTTCCGAAAAGCAGCCATTCACTGGGCCCTTACTCACCGGCCTGCTCCAGGGCCACCAGCATGGACTGCTCGATGAGATCCCGTTCAATGAAGGTCCGGAAGTCTTCACTGTAAACATTCAGGTCAGGGAGCTGGAAGGTGCAGATGGGCATCTCCAAGAGGTGCTCACTGCTGCCACTGCTGGTGCCACCATTGCTGGAGACATGGGAGCGAGCCAATGAGACGATGGTGGAGCTGGCGTGGGAAATGCCTCGGGACAAGCGCTTCTCTGAAAACAGAAGAGGAAGTGACAGCCGGCTGCAGAGGCTGCGTCCTCTTAACTGGAGCAGGAACTCAAACATAGGGAAAAAAATCACCATGTTCCAGGCGCTGACTTGCTGTCCTTGGGATGCAAATCACGCCTCTATCCATAAATCAACATTTTTCGGCACCAGGAGAGCCTTTTACCTTGAATTATATCATCTTGGCGCTGCAGCTGTGGCCGCGCACTCCGGGTGATCTCCTTCTCCACAAATTTAAAAGTGCGACCATCATTGAAGGAACGGGGCAAGACCCCGGCATGAACCTGCCTCAGCTGCTCAAAATCATTCAGTGCAGCATTCAAGTCCCAGTTTTTCCCTAGGAAGAGGAAACATGTCTAAGCAGGTTTTAAAAAGCCGACCCAACTTCCTCTTTTCCTTCGCAAGAAAATTTGGGAATCATCACCACCATCTAAAGGAAATTTCCCCGATCTCAGCCTTTCATCTTTGCTTTCTCTAAATGTCCAGAAGCAGATGCGCTCCCCTTTCTGTCCAGACCCATTCAGGGAATCTCATAAGCATCAGTATTTCACAGGATGTGAGGTTTATAGGAGACCCCCAACTATGGAATAAAATCCTATAACAGACCTCAAGATGGAGAGCTTTGGGGTCAGCTGGGGAATAACACAAAATGTAGATAAACATATAAACTGCTGGGTGATGTGTGGGATTTTCTGAAATGAGCATATTATTTTGCAACTCAGAAATGGATAACTGAGGCAAGAGTTGAGGGTAGCAGTAAAAAATGAAAACTATCTTCAAACTGAAGTTTTTACCTTCAAGCAAGTCTCTTGCCAATCCTGGCTCTGCCCCAGTTGAGCGAACAAAATCCGAGAGGACCACATCCATATCCGGGGTCACGCAATCATGAATTCCTTGCAGGTGACTGGAACCACTGGGACATCTAACCAGGACAGTTTTTCATTCTAGAAGAAGAAAAAGAGAAGATGCAGTTTGGCCGATTGCTACAAAGAGTGACTTTCAAGGCCATCAGAGAGATTTGCCAGTTTGACTCAATGGGAGGCCAATGGAGTTGCATCCTCACAGCCTTGTCTCCCTGATCCCATCCACAGAGACACAAACCCCGCCTGGCAGCGTGAAATGGAAACAGTAAGGGGACGGTTGGAAGGTCTCGGCCTTCGGAGGCAAGGCCTTGCGGATGGGACTTGGATCCTGGCTCTCCTGGCCAGCCTAGGGCTCTGATGGGGGTGGTCTACGCTGGGCCTGGCTGACAGGGTAGATTCCACCCTCATCGGTCTTCACTTTCTAGCTAATCTTTGTTAATTTTAATTGTTTTTATATTTACCTTCTATCTTTTTTGTAAGCTGCCCAGATTATTTCAACAGTTAGGTGGGCGGCATATCAATGCAGTCAATAAATACCTACGCCAGCCACTCTGACAGTGCTTCAGCTGGAGCTGCCTGACTTTCCTCCCCAAAGCAGGCCCAGCTCCACCCCAGGTAAAGGACCGCCCTTATCACTTCCGGACAAGCGTTAGCCTTTTGCACAAGCTGCCTGCCAAGGGTCAGTATACAGGCTGTTGTCATTTAACGACAGGCAACCTTAAGCAAAGCGGTCGCTAAGGGAACCTGCAACAATGCTTATCCTTACTCCAGCTTTCTTTTCCTTTACAGACCTGTGAAAGGTGTAAATGTGAAGACTGGGTACAAAGTTACTTTTTCATTACTTTCGTAACTAAACAGTCACTAAACAAGTCAATGCTAAATTGCTATCTGTAGTTCTCAAGACGTTACGCTTGATACTGCAAAACAAGTGCTGTAAAAGATCATTTTGAAAGTGATGAATAAAGACACCCTTGTGTTCTCAACGCTCCTGGGCAAGAATAACAAGAGCTTCAAAAGGCCAAGAATGCTAATTAAAATGAAAGCAAATGGACACTTCCATAAAATATAAATTGGATTTCAATAAACATGAATCTAAACTAGAAGAGGAGGGTTTTTTTTCAGCCAGTGGCAGAAAAGTAAATGGATATTTATTTCAAATGGATCGAAACCTCTCTAGAATGTCTGTCCTTACTTACAAAAAGGATCATTCTCTCTATAGTGGAATTTCAGAGGATGTTCACACCAGAAAGAACCTTAAGAATATTTCTGCATGCTTTTAATCCAGATTTCTACTGGAATTACTACATTTATTTGCATTAGTTCTTTTTGCTATGAAAAAGATGAACAATGCTGCTATAAGATGACCTTCACCCCTCACCAGTCACCACCCAATAGCAACCTTTAAGACTGTTTTGCTAAACCATGCTGCTTAGGCAGAGGGCAGTTGGCACTCTAAGTGGCCTACAGCTGATCAGGTCACTGCCAAGAAAGATTGACCCTGGCCCTGGAAGTCTGAAGAAGTAGTAGACAGTCAGAGCAATTAACCAGGGGAACCACCTGCCTCCAGAAGTGGTGAATGCTCCAAAACACTGGAGGTTTTTAAGAAGAGACTGGACAGCCGTTTGCCTGAAATAGTATAGGGTTTCCTGCCTGAGCAGGGGGTTGGACTAGATGACCTCCAAGGTCCCTTCCAACTTCTTCTTCTTCTTCTTCTTCTTCTTCTTCTTCTTATTATTATTATTATTATTATTATTATTATTATTATTATTATTATTATTATTATTATTTATTATTATTATTATTTACAAAAGGAAGGGAGTTAGGAAAAGTCCTTGTTAATTTCTTGTTCTTGTACGGCCAGTTTCCAATTTATTATTATTATTATTATTTACAAAAGGAAGGGAGTTAGGAAAAGTCCTTGTTAATTTCTTGTTCTTGTACGGCCAGTTTCCAAACCTTAATCTCATCTATCCCCCCCCCCAAGCAATGTAATCCTTGAGAGAAGAAAGTATTTCGCTCCCCAGCCCTATAATCAGCATTTTCCTGCCTTCTCTACTGCTGTGCCTCAAATACACACCCACATATCCCAAGCATAATGTTACGTTATTCCACTCCCACTTACAAAAGTTCCAAAGTAATTGGAAATAATTCTTTTTCCTGTCCGCTGCTGAGCACAACAAAAGTGAGAAAAAGTACTGAAAGGTTCAGAGTTGGAATGATAAGCGGACTAGAGACTGCTGACTGATTTCCCACTAGAGGCGTTTTAAATGTTGCTTTTATTAACCATTGCTGCCATCTGCCCTCAGCCTTCAAGACAGGGAACAAACCCTAACAAAATTCTAAGAATCTTGATTTTGGGTGCTTCCCATCTGCCCCCCCCTCAGGCCGGCTAAGGATTCCTAAAGGATCCCTAAGATCTCACTGACAAATCCAACCTTTGCTCTTCAGCCAGGCCCAGCAGTAACTTCTCTGCTGTATCAGAGAGATGAAAACAAGAGGGTAGAGAGTCCTTTGCAAAGAATCTGCTGGGCTGGCCTTTGCCATGCCTGACTTGCTACATCCCTGGATCAAAAACAACACCTCAAATGACTAACATATTTTTTAATATGTGGTAGGTGCACAGAGGAGATAGGAACCTGCCAAAACTTTTAGATCTCTAAACACGATAACATGGAAAAGGCAGTTTCTTTTCTTGACTTAACTTAACTTGAACATGCACAATAATTATATTTTAATCTGATCTGTAGGAGGTGAACAAACCACCATTCCCCATGACTTAGCAGGGGACAAAGCCATGACATCTGAAGCTGCTAGCAGGACGTTGTTCTGAATGCCGATGCTAAGATAGCAAGAATGCCCCCTGTGCCACAGTGCGTGATGGCCCCTTCATACGGGTCATGCTCTTTTGCTACCCACCTAGAACATACGCAACGGTAAAATAAAAGTGCTATGTGGAACAAACCAACAGATTTTGGTGGATGTAGGAGAGTAAGCTGTGCCACTCCCTGTAATACTTTTCAATTGAAGAAAAGGAATTGTTATTAATATGAAGCGTGGAGCTCTATCTTTTAGGGTGGATAATAGAGAAGTAAAAGGAAAGTAGAGCTGGGTCACCTTGCCTTAAAAGTCGGTTAGACAAAACATCAGGCTGACCTTTAAAGAGGACAAGTCTAAGAGGCTAGTAGGAGAAGATAAGTGAGAAGTTCTTTATAATAGATAATTTCCCCATCTTTAAAACCAGGTATTACTATCCCTGGGAAATTCAAGAGTGATCTGCTATAATTTACCTTCCAATCAGAAACAAAGCCAGCCAAAGCAAGGAGGGATTCTTCAATAACCTGCTTGAATGCTCTATAAGCATGGGAAGTGACTGTATTTATTTACCAATTACCTCTGAAGAAAAGGCAACAAAATATCAAGTAACTGCATACAAAGTGAGCCCTGAGTTTTTAAACCCATCCTTCGCAGCAGGCAAGCTTGGAAACCCAATGTATGTATGATATGCATCATCAGTCCTGTGATGATGTAATTTCTTTCTTTCCTTCCTCCCCTCCCCTCCCCCCTACAAGCTTGATTTTAAGTACGGTTACAATTACCATCAGCAGTTCCATCAATTTTGAGAATGTAAAGCAGTCGTATGACTGTGTGCAAGCCTGACCCCGGGCTGTCTGGAACTCAAAAGTTCAGCGTCTTACAAGGCAACCTCCAAGATATGCCTGCAGACCCACCAAAGGAGTCGGGCAGGGCAGGGCCATCTTGGTGCAAGGAATGACCTCTCTGCCAAAGCAACTAGCAACACATTGCCCTAATTCCCAGCCATTTCATTATCTCACTTATTTACCACAAGCTCTTTCTCTCTCCCCCCCAAATACGTAAGAATAAAAACCTAAATGAGAGGGGGATTCAATCCACAGGGCAGTATAACTACTAATACAAAAAGGTTCCAAAATGGTACCTTGGAAAATCACTGATAGGAAAACCAGCACCCTAAGATTAATCTGAGACTTTTCCTGAACTTTAACCTCAGCTATCTCCCCTCAGAAAGGACTGGTAAGGATGTAATTAAGCTGGGTGTTTATTTTTCTCCATTATCTGCCAAAGCTGAACTCGAATAAGAGAAATGGCAAAACCAGACTAGCCCCTTTGCCATAGGTTCTTCCAAAGAACTCCTTGAAGTAGGCGGAGCTTCCCAAACTGCAAAAATAAGCAAACTCTTCCATATATTAACAGCCTTGTCACCAGCACTGCAAGGGTCGAGCATTTGCACATCCACGCCCAGGAACCCAATCAAGGGGTAATTAACATGTAACATATATCATCCTCGCTATAAATAACCTCCTCTGGATAGGTCTTTCAGGTGCTGCAGAGAGAGAGGCGATGCCAAACACTGCACAAAGACCAATTACATCGGGGCTCAAAACAAAGCTTTCCTGTGCCCCTTTTTAACAGCAAAAATCCTGAAGCAGGGAAACCGTGTGTAACTGGCAGGCTGGAGGACCAAAGGTGCCATTTCTATCAGCATGGCTGGGAAAGCATCCGGTAGCCTTTCTGTGCTAGTCAGAGCCTGTATAAAGCTCCAGAGCAAGTTATTCACCTGACGTTACACCTTCTTCCCTTAGGACTCCAGGAGGACTTGTGAGGCCCTGCAGGACTTGGGCAACTGGACCTGATATTCTCAGCTCTATTAAGTGATTCAAAGGCTCCAAGGAGTTCACTCTTTTGCAGAGGTGTGTAGCAGGGAAAGGTTCCTGCCAGCTCAGAACAGGCGCACCCAAGCAGACATAAGGAGAAACGTGCCTGAAGACACATGGGAAATCGGCCTAGCCTATTCTAAAGAAGCAGCGCTGGAACCTTTCATACGAACAGCAGAGGTTAAATTCTGTACTTTGGGATACCGCACAACAGAGGAGAAAAAAAGGACTGTTATTCTTTGTAATAAGAATGGGGTACACGTCATTTCTCACCAGCAACTGTAATTTTAAACACAGAAGCCATGCCAAATCATTATTATATACATTTTTTTAAAAAAAGTGAGTGACTAAAGGCCACCTATATAATAAAAAATTTGTAATGGGTGCAGGAATGTTTGCTCATGGAATTCCAGCTGCATGTTCCAACCTACCTGTGACTGTATAAACCAGTATACTATTAAAAGATTTGTGGATCACGTTATTATGACTCCATGTAGGGTGGAGAAGTCCACACCCCATTGGGTCCAACTTCATAACTTAACCTCTGCATCATAAGGGGGGACGATATACGTTTGTCAGGTTTTCTTCAACTTGGCCAAAATTGTGTATAAATTGTGAATATTTCGCCTGACCTTTCATGCCAAAAAGCAGGCACAACGTAAAATGGAAAGTACTGCCAAATGTTTTCCATTTACTCTAGTTTTCAATTCCAGTTACTGAATAGATTTACTTATGTTTGATCGGAGGAGGAGGATATGAGATCTAGCAAAGGCTAAGGAGAGCTTAGCATCCTAGGGAGCAGACAGGCACAAATGAAATCTGGTCTTGAACGCTACTCAGAAATACATTTCTTGGTTAAGTCCACAAATCGTTTTGCCTTCCCCCTCTCCTTATCCCAGTACATCAGATACAGCCTGCTTCAAATGTGTTGGGGGGGGGAGAGAAAGAGTGTTTCCATTTACAGCCCCTTGCCATGAATTGGCCTCTATTTTTAAATCCATCCCCCAGCAGTGAATTGCAGATTTAATTGATCCCTTGCAAATAATTTAGCAATGCACTGTACAGCCCTCCCAATACATTCACTTTCATTGTAATCCCATTGCTATCCAACCTTCAGCCACAAAAAATGTTCCCAGTCATGTAGCATTTTAATTCCAATGCATGCATAATCCAATAGCCAAACAGGATACAGTTTTATAAACCAGGAGATCCTTAACAGTCAAATATGTTTTTAAGCGTTTAAGATGGCTATTAACTTCCTGAGGACCTAACTGCGAGGCTCGCTCTTTAACAATAGCTATTTCTGAGCTTTGAAGATTCTTAACAGGCAGAAAACTAAGTACTGTTTTTTCCTCTTACTTTTCTGCAGGAAAAATGACTGGAGAGGTTGTATCTTATCCCAAATTCCTGTGCATCAAATGTAGAAGAGGCTCTTTCATAGAGAAGTCTAGAGAAATTCACTTCCACTGTTAAAAAGGTGAGGAAGAATTCCCTAACAACTGAAGCTTGTATTCCCCAAAGCAAGTTACATCAAGTTCATGGCTTCTTCACATACACACAGACAAACCTGCACGGGCCATAGCTTTGAAAGAATGTTGCTTGAGAAAGGAAAGATGATGCACAAAGTTGTACCATCAAGATGGGCCAAACCATTTCATATCTACTATAGCTCAGATCTAGCCAATGTTAAAGTAGTTGGGCCAGGAGAGGCTAAGGACAACCATTCATAGTCAGGTTGCAAATCATTTTGGTTTAATATGTGTGTCAACATCCTAAACAACCTGTTGCCTAAATTCCCATCTTCAGGCCATTAACTCTTCCATACCGATTTGTACATAAAAATGAGTATTCCTCTTGTTATATGCATTCAGTTATTGGCAACTATAATTTGTAGGGAAGATAGTGAGCAGCATGGATAAAAATAAAATTAAAACTAGATGACCAACTAAAAATGCAGATACTTGGAACAGTACCTATGAAAGAGAACATCATTAATGCAACCCAATGCACTTAAGGCACTAGTAAAAGTATGTAACAAATCTTTAAATGGATATGCATATTTATCAGCCAGATTCTTGGCTGTTTAACGTAAGCCAAATTAGCATACATATTAAAACAAAAAGTAAATCCTTCATTAATACCTTAGTTAATGAATATCTATCTCCCATCTCACAATAACTAAAAATGCTTGACAACCTTCCTAACTAAAAGAAATATATCCAATTGTATTTTTATGATTATGATCATGATTTATCACTTGCTGTTCATATGTGCACCGGAGACAAATTCCTTGTGTGCCCAATCACACTTGGCCAATAAAGTATTCTAATTCTAATTCCTACTCTATTCTTCCTATTCCATTCCAATTCTTGACATCCATTCAGCCAATAGGAAGTGCTTCCCGGAAAGCCCACTCTAAAACTCTCCCCGCATTTCGTCAGAGAGGGTGTTTTACTAGGGTGAGGGCACCCTCTTGGGAAAGCCTGGGAAAAGATGGAGCAAACTAGGCCTCAACGCTCCTGTCTTAGAAACAGGAGGCCTCTCACCAGTTTTGCTGGAGAATGGGACAGAAGGGTGCTGCTGCCCCCTGTCCTGCTTGAGGTGCTTCCTGGATGCACTGGATTGCATGCTGTAGGGGAAAATGCTGGATGCCACACGGGGCTTGGCTCTCAGGACCCCTGGTAGCAAAGGTCCTTCTGTGGAAGCAGGGAACCTGGACCTCCTTCCCTGGAGGGGCAGCTGGGCCCAGGGATTTTGCCAGACCAGAGGGATTCCAAGATAAGAACTATTACCCAGCTGGACCCACAGACTTCTTCCATTTGCATCTGGCATATGGTACACAAAAATCTGCCGTTCAGCTTAAGTGGCCATCTGTACCAGACATTCTTCTTCCACAGAATAAACACTAAACCTGAAGTTATTTCCACAACTGCTTCAGCATTAATAGATGTTTTAAAAACTCCAGATACTTACACAACCTTCATTGACTGCTCCTAGGAATTTTGAACAGTAATTCCTAACTTTGTACAGTACTGTTATTTTACAAAACTTGCATGAAAGTTCTCACTGCTTGTAGAAATTTCTGTTCTACGAGCTGGAGGAGTCAGCACACAAATGGCTGCAATTCTTGAGATTCCAAAGAAGCCCTACCAAATTCTTATCCTCCACAGTCAAAGTCATAGAGATGCCTCCCACTTCAACATTTATTCTGTTTTGAATGGTAAGATTAAGTAGCGAATGTTTTCAGCCTTTAAACCGTTTAAGGTAGAGGAGCAGTTTCTCTGTAGTACTACATCACCATCCGTCCACCTGACTGAGGCTTTCTTGGGTTCTTAGCAGCTTATTTCAGAGGCTGGATCAATAATATACTAATGGGTGACTGCTGTCAGCCAAGATCAGAATGGGACCAAGCAAATATTCAGAACAGATGGCTGCGCTGATTACATCTAGGGTTGTAATTCAGAACAGACAAGGCAGGCAGAAACTAGTCTTCAAGCAAGATCAGAGGTTAAAGTGAAAGTTGACAGGTCACCTCAACTGCTGCAAAAATCATCACTGGCCTCACAGAAATAGGAAGGAGGAAGGTGTACTGACTCAGAACCCACACTTTACCCTCTGAATGAAGCAAATACAACAAGGAAGGAACTCGGACCATCCATGATCTCCATGAGGGATTCCTTGTGGGGAGGTTAACTTAAGGACAGAGGACTCATCACAGTTCTGGCTTTGCCCTGTCCCACCTACCTGTGGATTCATCAGACAGCTGGAAGGGCCCTACAGTGGGCCCAAGGATCTGAGTTTTCAGCACTGCAGGCAGAGTTAACAGAGCAAATGGACCTGGGTTAGCAGAGGTCGGAGCCGGTATGCCTTGGTGCAAGGAAGCTGCTCGAGTCCGTAGGAGAATGAATGGCTGCCATCATTCAGCAGCAGAGCACAGAATGCAGAACAGCCTGATCCTGTTTCCACCGTGGGTCTGGGTGGGAAAGACTGCACTGCTCCAATCCTCGAGAGTCAGCCACCACCGCTGTTAAGTGCCAAAGCCAGGCTGAGCTGGCTAGATCAACAATATGACTCACTGTAAGGAAGTCCCTGGCATGGTCTTTTTCTTTCAGAAAGGCTCCTTAGATATACTGCTCAGCTGAAGAACATGCCCCGAGTAAAGATTTGACTCTCTTAGACACCGCTCCCACAACCAGGTCTTTCCTAAGCAGGCTTTGTTGGGATGGGCGTGTTCTGCGCAGAGGAACAGGGCTTGACTGGCAGGCAGGCGCTCACCTGCCAAAGGCACAGAAATCTTACTAGCCGAGCCCGGCGATTTCATCACACGAAGTTAATCACATCCCTCGTTGTCAGAGACTGCAGGAGCTAAGAACACAACTCCTTGCCCAGAAGACTCGTACTTTGTTCCCAGGAAGACGGAGGCAGATGAGAGAAAGAGGCCAACTGCCTAGACAGGAACTGGGCACATCCAGGGCTTCATTTCCCTCCCTCCCTCCCTCCTTTGAAGGCAAAAGGAAAGAGACTTTTCCACTTCCAGTAACAGCAGCAGCGTTTGAAGGACTCGTCTTCTAGGAATCAGCGTTTACATGCCTCACAGTGAAAAGGAATAACAAGAGGTCCAAGGACCGAACTGTCGCTAAAACCGCCCTGTTCCCCAGGACAGTCACTGCAAGGCACAGGGCACTCATCTCTAAGAGCACCTGCTTCTCTGAGGAAGGCCGTTCACTTGGATAAAATGCTCACTTCTGGAAAAGGATCCAAAGGATCCGCTCGCTGGAGGTTATTAGGAGGCTGCATCATCTACAGAAAGCAGCCGGGTCCAAAACATGCCGAGCGCTCCCAACAAGTTTCCCAGAGGAGGGGCCACAAAACTCTTCGGAAGAAAAAGCACCTGCTGGAAATCGCCTTCTCTAGGCAGGCGGCTGCTGGAGCAGCAGCGCAGAAGACGGCCCTGCCCCTTTGGCACCGAAGGGGTGCCGGCCAAGGACTGGCCCCCAGACGAACCACCCCAAAGGATGTCCAGCTTGCAAGCAGCTCCGAGGCCCAGCAGGGATGGAAGGAAAGGAAGGAAGGAACCGGGGCTTGGAGGACCGTGGGGGTGGGCGGGGGTTCCTGTTTCCTCCAGAGGCAAAGGGCCACTGAGGAAGGAAGGAAGGAAGGAAGGAAGGAAGGAAGTTGCGCCGGACACCCCGAAGGCAAAGCCTCAAATCCAGCCAGGCTCCTGGAGGGAGGCCCGTTCTCCTCAACCGCCAGGCAAATCTTGGGGGCCGGGCGGCTTCCGACTCTTTCCGGGGCCCTGGAAGCGGCCCTACTTGACCCAGGGAGGAGCCCGGAGAGGTGCCCGCTTGGCCATCCTTCGGGCCGCCCTTTCCCAGCCCACCGAGGGAGGCCGGTCGGAGTCATCAGCCGCCGACCGTCGTTGCCGGAGCGGCCCCCACGCAGCCTCCCCCCTCGGCGGAAAAGCGGCCCCGGTCCTCCAGGGAGGCCAGCCCCGCCCGGGAGCTTAGCCGGAGCCTTCCCCGCCCGAAGAGAGGGGCGCCCGGGGGGGGGGGGAAGGCGCCAGGAGGCGCAGAAGGCTGCGGGCAGAGAAGCGGCGCCTGGGCGGGCCGGGGGTGGGTGGGGCCGATGGGCCCCGGACGGGCTCTCGGGAGGGCGACCTGCTCCCCGCCACTTACCCCGCTCGTCCTGGGCCGCCGCCATCCCGGCTCCGAGGAGGGCCCAGACCGGGAGGCGGGACCTCGGCCGGATGGCCTCCCGGGCACCGACCGGAAGGAGCGGGGGGGGAGGAGGGCGGCGGCGCCCCTTTTCCGCCCGCTCTCCTCGCGCGCGCGTCCCTGGAGCGTCCCCGGCTCTCTCGCCCCGGAACTCCGGTGCGCCGGATCCTCTTTTCCGCCCGGAGGCGTTTCCCGGCTGTTCCGGGGCGGGGCCTCGCGCGCCCGGGCCGTGGAGGGGGGCTTCCCGCAGGGTTCTTCGCTTCGCCTGCCGCCCTCTTCCCCTGGCTCTCTGCGGGCGCCCAAGGCGGGGCCTAGAGCGAGCCGGGAGAGGGGAAGGGGCTGGCGGGGAGGCTGCAGCCCACCTGCCGAGCAAGTGAATTCCTCCCGGGTGCCTTTCTCCACTTTAGACTCGGCCAGCTTTACCAAAGATAACCTCGTCGGCAGGACCTCTTCCCAGGGATGCGTACTGAATCGCTTGATCTGCCAGCCGGTTCCCTGGTAGCGAACCCTGGAATTTAGTTCGTGTGGACTTTATGCGGCTGCTTTTCCAGAAGCCTTGGATGCAGCGCAACGCAACTGACTAGCACCGGTGAGATTACCTAGTTTGGGTAATGAAACGTCTGCGACGAAAACAATCCAGCTCAGAGAGCACCGAGGACCCCGATTCCTTCCTCTTTGTTACCTCTCTTTTAATGCAAAAAAGCTAGCTGGCACACAGTGATGCAAAGTGCAAATCCAGTAACCAGACTGCATAAATTTTGTTAAGTGCCACGTTACTGCCGAGCAAGTGGCTAAAGTGAGCTTTCAGATAAGATAGTCCTGTACCGATGAGGATACCTGCCCTTTATAAACTTATTGCAGTTTGAACTTTTATTAAATAAAGATATGTGTTGGGAACAGGGCATTAGGATGTCATTTGGCCTAGAATAATGTCCAGATATAAAGATACTATCCTGTGAAGTAATAATGCACAATGAACTATTTTACAGACCACCCCATAGTCCAGGAATTTGAATTTGCTTTTAATTCTAGCCAGCCCAAAACCACCATCACAACAAACCCAAAGTGCTATTCACTCTTGTTCTTTTAATAATTGGACTATAAATGGCCTCTCTTCTGGAACTGAAAAGGAGCCTAAATCTTACTGCTACCTAGGAGGATTGAAAATAGCTCCACTGTAGCCTTTAACAGAACTTCTAACAGGTACCTTTTCCTGCATGAATGAGTGCACAGGCATTGTAACTAAGAAGGACATCTGGCCAACTTGTCAAAAAGATATACTACACAATATTTGTAGTCGTATTCCATGACTAATATTACATTGCTTCAAAATAGTGGAAATGTATATTACAAATATATTCATATTCACAGTCAAATTCTTCCTCAAGCATTCAGAAAAATAATTAAAATGCTTACTTCATTTCCTGAAAACACCAAGGCCTCAACTTGGGTGAACCTCCAGAAAAAGTTCCGGAGCAGATGATTCTTTGCTGTTTCACACGGCTCTTCTCAAGAAGAAATAAATCTTGGTCTCAGAACCTCAGTGCTTATTTTCCCATTCAGCTTGAAAGGCTAACCTTCACCCTTGGAAATCGCTGCTGCTATGAAATGATAAAATATTTGTCCCTGCCAACAGTTTCTTAGAAAGGACAACACACCAGTGGGCAGAACCCTTTGGCACTCAAGACCCCTGTAAGGAGAGGGACGGCATGTCCAATGGGACCGAAGTGCTTGGCATTCTCCGGATCGTGGGCTGTCCGTAGTGCTGACAGTCCAAGCAGGCTGGGAGGATGGGTCTCCTTGAAGACAAAAATTAACACTTACGGTATGTTTCTCAGCCCCTGGATTAAAAAGCCTACACAGGGAGCTCAGAGTAACCAGATCTTTTTTGATGATGTTATTTCCAAAGGCTTGCCCAGTGGCGTGGGCCATTGTGGCCAGCAGGTCAAGTAGAGTCATGCGAAACACTACAAAAATGATTGTCCTGTGTAGGTAACATAGAGCTGTATGCCTGCAATGAGTGCTTTAAAATATATAGTCATTTTTATTTGCTTTTTATTTCAGTAATTTTTTAGAGGAGAGGTTTTATTTTAGAGGAAATGTAATCACTCTTCTCTGGAAATATTTTTCTGCCTCTTTATTTTCTGTGCCTGCATGACACAGTAATTGAAGGATCCAACCTGGTTTCCATTTTCTTCTCAGGCATGAGGAAGAAGGTAAAATCAAACTTTTCTTCAAATACCCATTTGTTTTAATCCCACCTTTATTATTTTTTACACATATCTTGAGGCAAACATACCTAATGCTCCTTCTCCCGTTTCCCCCACAACCACCCTGTGAGGTGAGTTGGGATAAGAGAGTCACCCAGGCAGCTTTCATGCCTCAGAGGGGACTAGAAGTCAGACTTTCCTGGTTTCTAGCCTGTTGCCTGGACCAAACTGGCTCTCCACTTCTGTCTTCTCGGAGGCCTCACGGTGTCGCTCTAATGGTGATGGGAAGGGACTGGGCATACGTTGGTCGATTGTTTTTACGCCCCTGTAGGCTCTGTCCCTCTGGTCACAGCTTCCACGATAGCCCTGGTATTGTCCAGTAAATCCCATCTCAAAATTAATCCTCCTGTTCCTAAGTCACAAAAATGAAGAGGCATAAACCTGTCTCCAGTCAAAGTAGAGAGCTAAGAGGGACTGGTCACATGGCTACCTCAGCCGACCCAGAGAGTGAATTGTTGCCTTTGTCTTTCCCAGCCATTGTTTATGTCCTGGACAAAAAGACCATTTGTCATCTCTGTGGACACAGAAAAGTCCAGCAAAGACAGGAGAGCCTGTGCAAGGCTGTTGCCCACGAGAGGGGCCCAAATTTTGTTTTCTTGGCTTTTTAAAATTAAAAATTAAATGCTTGGGGTTTTTGTTTCTGATGCAATGTTTGTGCAAAGGACAGCTGGAGAAGGGGGTTTATCAGTCATTTGCACAGATCAATAGGAAAAGAGTTGTTTGCCCTTTGTTGTGACTGAGCCAGAAGGACTGGCAAGGGTCTGACCGGTTACTTGTCCCAGAATGAGAGAGACTGCACCCCTACACCTCTTGAATGCCACACACGTACACCCCCCACTCCCCTCCCTCTCCCCAAATGCCTTCACGGGGAAGCAAGGAGCAGCATTTCTTCTCAGCCAATACGAACATCTGTGGCAGCAAGTTGTATTTATTATTTATTTGTCAAACTGGCACGCTGCCCATCTCACCAAAAGCGACACTTTCGCCAGTCTTGGCTGAAGAAGATGGGAATTGTAGCCCAAGACGTGCAAAAACCTGGCCGTGGTCTTCTGTGAGGTTCCCAGAAGTTAGTTGGGGGGGTGAGGTGGGGGGTGCTCCGCCGGGAGTGGGGCTTCCTTCCAGGAGGGAGGGGGAAGCGGGGCTGCTGCGGCCTCACGGCGCCCTCTGGCTGCAGGCGCCGGGAGTTCAGCGGGGCGCGGCTCCTCCTCCCGGGCGAGAAGCCGAAGCAGTGCGGCGGGCTTAAGCCAGCGCAGGCGCGCTCCGGTCTGGCGAGGAGGCTGCTGGGGGCTGTAGTTTGAGCCCTTAAAGCAGGGCGAGACTGCCGCTCCCAGGCCGGTGGCAGGCAGGGCGGGAGTACGGGTCGGGCTCTTCACCGCGCGAGGACAGCCGAGCGGCCCGGCGGGGCCTGAGCGGGGCCGGCAGGATGAACGTGGTGCTGGCGGTGAAGCAGTACATCTCCCGGATGATCGGCGACAGCGGGGCCGGCATGAAGGTCCTGCTGATGGACAGAGAGACGGTGAGCCGCGGGGTGGGGGGAGGAGGAGCGCGGGGGGGGGGCGTTTCGTAGCGCCCCAAAGCCTCCCCGCCGAGCTGAGCGGCGCTGGAGTTCCACGGCTCGAGCCCTTCCCCGACTCGCTTGTCTTAGACCAGCATCGTGAGCATGGTGTACACGCAGTCGGAGATTCTGCAGAAGGAGGTCTACCTCTTTGAACGCATCGATTCGGCCAGCCGGGAGAACATGAAGCACCTGAAAGCCATCTGCTTCCTCCGACCCACCAAGGTGAGCCCTTCCGCGCTCCCCGCTCTGAAGGCCCTGTTGCTGGGGGGCTTCTGCCCTCCCCCCCCCCTCCTGTGGCTCTGGCCTTGGGGGCATCTGCCATTCAACGTGACTCTGCTCCCCAAAATGCAGCCGGGGGGGGGGCCCTCCTTCTGCCAGGGTGCCAGAGCAGCATCCATCTGTGGTACAGTCAGATACTTTGCACGCCCAGAGGGGGTATGTGGTCCTCTGGGTAGATTTTTCCTGAATAAAATCAATTATACTTTCTACTTAACCAGTTTGCTGATCTTTTCACTTTTTTCTTTTTGGATTTGTTTGTACCCTAGGAAAATGTTGGGTATCTTATCCAGGAGTTGCGGAGACCGAAATACATCTCTTATTTTATTTGTGAGTACATCAGCCCTTTGTCAGCATTTCCTTCCTGTATTTTGTTCTCTAGCGTACAACTTCTGGCAGGACTGGGGGTTTGTGTGCGCGTGTCCCTGGGGCTGCTTCTCCTGGAGTCTTGTTATTCTGTTTTAACTGGGCAGCATTCTCTCTTTGGTTAGTTTCCATCCATTGCTTCTTGTCCTGCCTTCAGATGCTGGATAGTCTTGATATTTTTTTCTTAATTTGAACTTCAGTTGGGTTTTGATAGCCCAGATTAAATTTTCTGTATGCGAGAAAGGAGTGTGGCTACATGGATAAATGATACACTCCAAGTTCTCAACCTGAGCATGCAACAAGGGCACAAAGTTTGGCCTCTGGGAGTCACTTTCTGCTTAAGTGGCTACATTGACCCAGCCAGGGGCTTTTGGTCTAAATGGTCATAAAACTTCCAGTATTCACCCAGGGAGCCTTTGGAATAGGTAGTTCTGTTGTATTTTTCTTACTTTGGTTATGCTCATGCCCAGAGTCTATTGATAGGTTGGTTTAAAATCTGTATTAAAAAACCAGAAAAATCTCTATAAAAAGTAAACTCCCTATAAAAAGACTAGAAAAGGGATACCCAAATGACAATATATATGGTCTGATTTTGAATTGCAGTGGTTGGTTAAAAGATAGTTTACTGATGCGTTGTGTCTGAGGTCTCCAAGTCAGGTGGTCTGTTTTTGCCAAGAAGGGCTAGGAAACAGTCCCTGCTTTTTGCCTGCACTCATCCCTCTCTTTGTCCTTTTTGCACTGCAACGAGTTCTTCTTTGCTGGCTGCTTATCAAGCTATCATTACAGATTTCAGCAACGTGATCAGTAAGAGTGATGTCAAGTCTTTGGCAGAAGCTGACGAGCAGGAAGTAGTGGCTGAAGTGCAGGTATGTGCTGCCCAGACCCCACACTCGCTTTTGGGAGTCGAGGAGGTATTTTAGAAGCAGAGAACCAAGCCCACAATTGGACAAAGGCTTTTTAACAAAATTGCTGGTTGTGCAGAAGGCCAGGCCTACCGCTTTCTGCTTGCAGGGACTTGACCGAGTCATAATCGGTTTGTTGCTAGCACGGAGGTGGATCCTTTCTGCTTTTCTTTTGGTAGGAATTCTATGGAGATTACATCGCCGTGAATCCACACGTGTTTTCTCTCAACCTCCCTGTCTGCTGTCAGGTAAGGCGGTCCAGGAATGTGGGGGAGAGAACTTCTAGTGCCACCACCGTTCAGGACTCCATCTCTGAGTCTTTGGGCTGACTGGGCAGAAAGATAACGAGAGCTTGCTGAAAATTGCACTTCCTAGAGACTTCAGGTGGCTTTCTGCCAGTTTTAGCTTCCGTGGCTCTTAGACGCTCTGAGAGATTTTAAGGCACGAGCAATGGATTTCTTCAGCGGGAAGATGAAGCAGTTCTACTTAGGTAACAATATGATCTTTACAGTAGCAGTTTTGCTCTTCAATAAACAAAAATGAAAACAGTGTTACCAATCTTAGGTGGTTTCTTCCCATCCTGCATCCTAAATGCTCTTTTTGTATATACTGCAGTGATGTGACAGGGACATTGAGAAAGATTTTTTTCCTGAAAGTCAAAGCTTGCATTGACGGCGTCTTTACCTGAAGCTTAAATCCAAGAGCAGAGTGACAACCTAATATCTGAAGTTGAGCCAAAGGGAATTTTCTTTTGGAAAGGAGAACTCCCTTCCAAACTGGTGTTTCAGCTTGGGAGGGGGGAAATGCCTACAGTGCGGACCCTGCCCCTCCCCCCCATTAGCCTGCTCTTAAAGAGCCAGAGCTCCTTAGAATCTCCCCCAATACTTGTTTGGGGCCGAGCCTGGGCAGCTGTTTTGCAACTCTTGGCCATTTTGTGTTTCCAGGGCCGCAACTGGGACCCAGCCCATTTGTCCAGGACTGCTCAGGGCCTCACCGCCTTGCTCCTTTCCCTGAAGAAGTGCCCCATGATTCGTTACCAGCTCTCCTCTGACCTGGCTAAGAGGCTGGCTGAAGGCGTCAAGGTGTGGCTTTATGTTCTCCCTATTTAGGACGCCCCCCAAAGCCTTTGGCATTCAGACCGCTTATCTCTGGGCTCTTGGAGCGCTGACCTTCTGGGCGGATGCCCCCTTTAACGGAGGGACCCCTTTTGCCCCAAACAGCAAGTGATCACGAAAGAGTATGAGCTCTTTGACTTCCGTCGCACCGAGGTCCCTCCGCTGCTGCTGCTCCTGGACCGCTCGGACGACGCCATCACCCCGCTTCTGAACCAGGTGAGTGGCCGCCTCCAGAGCTGCAGAGGCTTCGAAGGGCCGGCTGTGCCACCACGGTTGGAGTCTTCAGGGGCAGTGGGGTGTGGGTGTGTGCTTCTTCCTCAAACAGCACCTCGGGAGAAATGACTGTGCCGTCTCCCCGCTTTTCTCCCTCTCTGTCTAGTGGACGTACCAAGCCATGGTTCACGAACTGCTGGGAATTAACAACAATCGCATTGATCTCTCGCGGGTCCCGGGCATCAGCAAAGACCTACGGGAGGTGGTCTTGTCTGCTGAGAATGATGAGTTTTATGCCAGTGTAAGAAGTTGGGCTGCAAATCTGCATTTCAGATTTTGGATTCCAGTTCCGCCACTGAGTTCTGTTTCCCCTGCCACCAGCTGAGGCTTTGGATTAAAAGTTGGATTATTGGCTCTGCCAGAGCCGTGAGTTGGACCCTAGACTACTCATCCAATAGCTGGATTCATGCATCACCCTTAAGATATGGTTGTTCGGAGCCTGAATCCAGCCAGTGATTTAACAAACCATGGCTAAGTGCGATGTGTACAATCAGCCAAGTTTGGCCAAATCTCAGGTCCCTCATCATACAATTGCAGCGCGTGCGGCCGCAGGGAAAGCGCTTTTAGCGGTTCCACATTTTCGAATGCTCTGCCTCGCTGCCTGGGCTCCTTTTTATTCAGGACCGAGTGGCCAGCTGACCGATCGGAACACTCCTCCGTTTTAGCTGGGGTGGGAGATGGGTTGGGCTCTCCCTGCACGGGGCACTCTGCACCTTTCCCAACTTGCGAGGGGTTGGGCCTCTGGGGTCTCCCTCCCCCTCTTCAAATGGGTCCCTTCGCCTCTCCTCAGAACATGTACCTGAACTTTGCGGAAATTGGCAGCAACATCAAGAACCTGATGGAGGATTTCCAGAGGAAGAAGCCCAAAGAGCAGCAGAAGCTAGAATCGATTGCAGACATGAAGGTTAAGCACCGTCTAGCCCTGCTGGCTCAGCTGTGGACCAAGGAGGGTGGGCAGCTGCTCGCACCTGAGAGTTGAGGCGGGGTGGGGGGAGCCTGCTTTCCCATGATAGTTGGCTTGGAAGAGACCTTTGCCTGGTCAGCCAGGAGCCTTCCCCAAAGCTCTCCCTTCCCCTTCCAGGCCTTTGTGGAGAACTATCCCCAGTTCAAGAAGATGTCTGGCACTGTCTCCAAGCACGTGACGGTGGTGGGGGAGCTGTCCAGGCTGGTGAGCGAGAGGAACCTGCTGGAGGTGTCCGAGGCCGAGCAGGAACTGTCCTGTCAGAATGACCACTCCGGGGCTCTGCAGGTACCTCCGGGGCCCTGCTCCTGCACGCCAAAGGGTCAGGGTTAGGGTTGTGCGTGTTGGGGCAGCTGCCTTAGGCTTGACGCTCCCGTGGTGCGCTCTAAGGGAAGTCGGTGTGCTCCCTTGTGATAAGTCAATATGCGTTAGCCACGAATGGGCTATTTTGTAGTTATGGTTAAGCCCTCAGGCTGTTTAACTTCTGTCTTAGGATGTGATGTGCATGCTGATAACCATCATTTTGAATTAACGACCCACCAAGCTAATAACAGCTCAGTGAACAAACCTGAACGGGGTGAGAGACGATCACTCAGTCCCTGCCTCTTTAGAGTGTCCGCCCTGTCTGCGTACATCTTTGCCCTCCCTCTCTGCAAAGCGTCCCCTCTGGGCTTCCTTTTCACTGGGTGTCTCTAGGACCGCTTCCGTTCTTAGCCTTCTGTCAACTGGGTGAGGGAAAGGAATTGTGTCACTTTGAGTTGAGGAAGGCCCAGAGATCATCTGGAAGCCATTAGGAAAGCAGTCCTCTCTTAAGTTCTGCCGCCCTAGGACATCGGAGGGAGGCAGGGAGGGGCTGCTTTGAAAGGAGGGCATCTGGCTGTGGAGGAGGCGGAAAGTCTCTCCTCTTGCTGCTTCACAGGAACAATCTCCTGGCCTTGGCCTCTGACGCCTTGGCCGCAGGGCTGGGTTGCCCACCAGCAACGGTGCCCCCCTTTCGGAGGAGCTGTGAGGGATGAGTGCGACGGGCAAGCAATGAGGAGCCCCACGGTTGAAGAAAAGCAGGGGCGCTTGCTGGGGCTCCCCTCGGGTTTTCCTCCCTCAGCCTTTGGGCAGTCTGCCCGGCTGCCACCGTGGCCCTTCAGGGATGAGGGAGAAGTATGCTGGCGGTGTTCTTTCTCCTCTGCCTGAATCGCCTTCGCCAGACCCTCCCTCCCGGGCAAGCGGTCAAGGCTCAGCAAGTGGGAGGATTGGAGGACTCTGGATCTCCCGGCCCTGCTGCAGCCGTGTGCACCGTGGCCCGGATCCTCAGCTTTCCCTCCCTTCCCTTTGAGATGTGGAAGGCTGCCACTGGCTGGCTGGTGCCCTTCATAGCGGAAGGGCTGGTGCCGTTTATATTGAGTTTTATATCGCAGCTGCAGTAGCCGCTGCTTTGGGGGATGGTTCTAAGAACAGAAGTTGGTCTTGCCTGAAAATAGTGCCATTGCCAGCACCGCACAAATAGGTGGTCAGGCAGGGTATTTAATTTCATCATTTCTTTTTTAAAAATTTCAGTGCCCCCAGATTGTTGGGGGCAATAAGCTGACTTTGTAATAATGCCGCTTTTGGGGGGGGGGCGAAAGCCCTAATAAGCAGGCATATACATAGAATGAAGGCTATTGCTAAGCACATTGGTTTGTGCTTAAATTGTAAGCCGCCCTGAGTCTTCGGAGAAGGGCGGGATATAAATGGGATTAAAATAAAATAAATAAATAAATATATATATTTGTATCTCTACTCCTAAATATCTTAACTCACCAGATATAACTAGAAGTAATTCATATAACATATATTTCTCCTTAGAATTCTATTTTGTTAATTGTAGTCTTTCTAAATTTTATTGGGAGATTGAATCACATCGTTACATATTCACTGGAAATTTCTGAGGAATAGGAAAAATTACGGTGCATCTTCTTGAGACACGGCCTCCCTGCTCTGGGCAGTCTTGAGAGCGGCCCTCTTCCCTGTCCGTAGAGCATTCGACACCTCCTGCAGAACCCCAGAGTGACGGAGCTGGATGCCGTGCGGCTGGTGATGCTCTACGCCCTCCGTTACGAGCGACACAGCAGCAACAGCCTTCCAGGCCTCATGCTGGATCTCAAGAACCGGGGTGTTTCCGAGAGGCTTCGCAAGGTAAACGGCCTAAGGGAGGAAGCTCACCTTTCCGGCTGGTCTCGTTCTGCTTTCTGGATATGGTGGTTCTGGGTTTGGCTAAAGTCAGTAGCTTCTTGAAATCTCTGTGGAAACCTGCAGGTGGGCGGGCAGAATGTCCAGCCAGAGGGCCGTATTCCAGCCTTTACAGAAATCTTAACAGTGATTTCCCCCCCACCACCACCCCTTTCTGGAATAGCTGGTGCCTGCCATTACCGAATACGGAGGGAAACGGGTTCAGTCAAGTGACCTCTTCAGCCCAAAGGATGCAGTGGCCATTACCAAACAGTTCCTCAAAGGGCTGAAGGTATTTTTGTTTCTGTTATTCTTAGCTAGATCCGTGTTATAGTTGCGTTCTTAACTCTATAGTTACGTAAACTCTGTGGTTTACGAAAGAGCCCAGTGAAACGGATGCCGGTGCAATAAATACGCAGTGAAGAAGGATTACGTTTGCATATGAAAAATGCAAAAATGTGGTGAGTTTCATCAGCACCTGAGATGGGGGCTGAATTCTCTCTTGTCTTTCTAAATGTCTCCTTTTTAGGGGGTTGAGAATGTGTACACGCAGCACCAACCTTTGTTGCACGAGACTCTGGATCAGCTCATCAAGGGTAAACTGAAAGACAACCAGTATCCGTATCTGGGCCCTAGCAGCCTACGTGACAGGTAACAGGACTCGGGTGTTTGGGGAAGAGGGGAAATGCTTCTGCTCATACATGGCTGATTTAGACCCTCTGGAGGACTAAATCTGATGGGGCAGGTAACGAATTCAGCGTTTGCAATGATCGTTGAGGTTCTTTTAATGTATGAAATGTTAATGGTCCTTTAATTGAGATGCTGTTGCTAGAAACGTGGCATTTCTCGATGTGAGGGGCTACAACCCCCCTCTCTCCTCCCTGCCTGTCTTGCAGGAGGAAAGCCTGAATGGAGGAAGCGCAGGCTAAGGAGATGAGTCCTCCTTAGTTTGGGGCAGGAGGCTCAGAAGGATTGTGGAGTCCTTTCGTGGATTGTAAAATACTGATTTTTGAGAACTGAAATACCAAGGTTATGGAATAAACTGGAAAATTTCCCCCCATAATTATTGGACCATTAGGAGCCATAACAACGGAGTCGTTAAAATGGCTGACAAAATTTGAATTATATCATTTCATAATATTAAATTTACAAGATACAGCTTTGCTTGGAACTGCATATACATTTCGGCAGCCCGGCCCTAGACAAACAGCATTTCCCAAGCAGTGGCCTTCAAAAGCAGCTCTGTGCAGACGCTGACAGGCGAGCCTCTGCAGAGATCGCTTTGTCCACTAAGCCTTGCCTGGTTAGAGGGCAGGAAATCACCGTGCAGCCGCAGGAGAAGCTTCCGGAACGGGAACCGCCAGAGGGGCAACTCTTCCAAAGGAGTTTCTTGGAGCAGGGTGGTGCTCTCCAGCTAAGAGGGCAGCCACTTGTGCCCTTTCCGCCCTTTTCCAAGCTCTCTGTCCGTGTTCGTTGCAGGCCACAAGATATTATCGTCTTCATCATTGGTGGGGCAACTTACGAGGAGGCGCTGACAGTGTACAACCTGAATCGCACCACCCCTGGTGTCCGGATCGTGCTGGGGGGGACGACGGTGCACAACACAAGGGGGTGAGTTGAAGGTGGGGCAGAGCCGTTGCTGTCCTTGTCCTTTTCCTTAACAAGGGAATGCTGGCAAAGCTCTAGTTCAGACGTGTCAAACACAAGGCCCGGGGACCGGATCCGGCCCACAAAATGGTTTCATGTGGCCCGCAAAGCCATCCTGGAAACAGTGAGGGAACGGCCCCCACTGCCTTGGCCCTGGCCCAGAGACCCTCCTTCCACCAGAGACCCTCAGACCTGTCCCACTCCTGCCCAGGCCCCCATAGGCACCCTTGATGCGAACGATGTAGAGCTGGCCACGCCCACCCAGTAGGCCGTAGGCACTCTAGCCACACCCACCCAGTAGGCCACGCCCACCCTGGCCATACCCACCCGGCCCCCTGAGGGCAACCGCAATGCTGATGCGGCCCTCAATGAAATTGAGCTCGACACCCCTGCTCTAGTTCTCACTGCCCCGGGTCAACCCTCCTGAGAGGGCTGCGAGGGCTTTACCAGAGTTGAGCAGTTCACTGGTGGGCGAGCGGTGCCTTCTGGCACCCAGTTCTGAGAAGAGGCGTTGCTGGGTTTCACCTGATTTTCCCCACCTGCAGCTTCCAGGGGCATCGTGCCGAACCCTGCGGAAGGGTTGGGGGTGGGGTTTGTAGCTGACTTCTCTGTGAAGAGTTCCTGGATGGAAAGGCAGACTCGGCCTTTCCCTGGGGTGTTCGTTGCCCCACAAGTAAGATGGCCAGCAGGCAGCCCACCATAGGCATTCCTCCTTCTTCGAGGAGGTGTGGCTCCCCCCCCCTTTTATTGAAGCTTTGACGCCTGCTTCTCCTTCCTTCTTGCTGCCTTCGGGGAAAGGGCAGTTCCTGGAAAAAGGAAAGGCCTGCGGTTTTGGCCCCCATCTCTCGGAGGGAGGAGGGGGCTTTTAGGGTTTCATCAGGTACTCCCCCACAGCAGGGTTGCTTTCATTGCTCCTGGGAGATACAGCCCCCTGTTTTTGAAAGGTGGGGCTCCCAGGCTCATTTATTCAGATCTCGTCCGTGGTCTTGGGGACCAAGGAATGGGCCAGGATTCCAAAAAGGGGCTGTTTCCCAACTGCTGGGGACTGAATCAGTGGCCCTCTATGACCTTTCCTTGGTACAGCACTTCAAAAGACCACCTTTGTTTTTAAGATTTCAAGAGCAGGGCTGTAATGGCAATGTGGATGGCAGAAGTTGGCCTAAGTGCAAAATGTTCACCAGAGGACTTGCGGGGGGAGGGGGGCAGTGGGCTTTAAAGGTAGTGACCAATGTAGGACCGGTCAGGTGGAGCCCAGTGATTGCCCCGTGGATCAGCTGTGCTTTCTTGCCGCCAGGTTAATCCTGGTCCCCAAACCAACAGACACCCCCTGTTCCCTCCCAGTGATTCTGCAGAGATGATAACGAAGGTGAGGAAAGTCCCATGGATTGGTAATGCTTCCCCAGGATCTCCAAAATAGTTCCTTTAGCTGCCTCCCCACCTTTGCAGGGCTGACGACACGAACCATCCAGAGAACCCCAGAACTCTAATCGAACACGTTAAATCCGGCGGCCCAGAGTGGTTCTCCTTCACCAGAACTAAAGTATTAGCGATGGGAGTTGGGTTAAGGCACAGTAGGTGGGTTTAAATCAACACCATCACCCTTTCAAGGAATGATGGACTCGGAGCCCATTGCTTCAGCAAGTAGAATAAACCGGTTTTGCCTGCCTGCTTTTTCACCTGCTTGAGTCCTTCTTGGAGGTGAACATTTGGCCCTCTTGCAGTAACTGTTTTTTCTTTCTGATACCATCGCCAGTGTGTAACCACAGGTTTTAAACAAGTGTTCTTCTCAGCGCATATCTTACCAGCTTCTGTATTCACACCTCTTTGAGGCACTTGATCCATCTCCTAGAGAAGGTCACTTTGTCAAGTTTCCAGCTCAACCAGGAAAATATCTCAGGGCAGAAATTGGTTATAAGGTGTGTGTGTGTGTGTGTGTCTTGAGTTCAGTAGCAGAAGCCGGTTGCCTGGCAGCAGCTTTTTAAGTTCCCGCTTCAGTTACACGTCCAAGCCTGCAGACATGCACACCCCCAAGTGAGTGTGAGTGTGTGTGTGGGGAGGGTTTTGCAGTTAAGTCACCTGAATTCTGTGAATCCACAGGTGTGGGAGACTTTCACCTCCCTATAACAGCCCCAGAAGCATCTCTCTGGGTGGAGAAAGTGCTAAGGTGGGGCCTTTGAACTCCCAGAAGTCAGCAGGCAGCTTTTGAGCTTGGGTGGGCTTTTCAATCACAGGAGTGACCTGGGTGTGAAAAATTGCACTGTGACACAACCAGCTGACTTAAAGTGGTAGAAGTTGGTGAAAAGCAGCTGAGGTCAGCGGTCGGCTGCCTCGGCTTTGACCTTTGGCTCCTGATGACGCATTTTCAGGGGGAGTTTCCTGAGGAATGAGAATGGTGGGGAGCAAAGGGACTTCCTGGGTTTGTCCTGGAGAGAATAAAAGGTAGAAACTGGGGCTCTTTCCATGTTCCCAGGAGCAGAGAATGGAGCAAACCCTTCACTCTCTCGCCTTCCCTCCCTGTTCTACTCCTTGTCCCTTACCCAAGTCTGCCGCGCTCGCTCTGCACCATCCGGAGTCCCCAGGCGAGGAGAAGGGCCCGGAAGCACCGTGTCTGTGTCCTACATTCCTTGCTTTGTTCTCGGCTTCAGTGGTGTAGAGGCGGAGATGCTTTCAAAACCTCCGTGCAAAAACCCCCTTATTCCCGCTTTCAGTCCACTTGCCTTTGGCCCTGCGTGCTCTCTCTGACCCAAATCCTGCCCACTTGGCCCTTGGAGCTCCTTCTCTTTTAATTCTTCCTTGGCGTCTTTCTGTCTTCCCCCAGTTTCCTGGAAGAAGTGTCCGCTGCTGGCTTTCGCAGACGGGGCGCAGAGAGTTCGCAGGGGATGATGGCCCAGGCTGCAGCCAGGCGGCTGAACTGAGGCAGCACCGCCATTGGCTCTTTCCTAGCCGTCTCAGACCGAAATCTCTTCCACGTGCTGCAGAAGGCCACCTTCGAGTTTCCCTTCGTGTTCCATAGCCAGCCAGCACAGATGGGATGGAGGCTATGGTTCTTCCCCCCCCCCCCTTTTAGATAATTTTTCAAAGGGTCCAACGGGAATGCACACAAGCCTTGCCCGGTTGCTTCTTTAGAAGACAGCGCAGTCTGCTGTTCATCTCTCCCTTTCAGGGTCATTTCTCTGCTTGTTGCCTGCCTCCTGGGCTGAGAGCTGCCAAGTGAGCCCCTGAGTCCCCTGTGTGAACCCCAATAAAAGGACGCTGTGCTTTTATGGCAGAGAGAGACCATCTGGGTTTCTTTTTTAAATGACTGACTCTCTCCGGAAGCCTGGCCAGCCAGAGAATGGAGTTGCGATGCTGAGGCCTCCTGAAGACATCAGAAGGTGGGGGGCCGTGGGGGCAGGGAGCTCTTCTGCCCCGTGGCTTCATCTGGACTGCTTAAGAGCACAGCAGAGCTTGCTGTGGAGTGCAGGAGGGCCCGGAATATTCTTGGCACCCTCTCAAATGCAGGGGTGAATTTTTGCATACTTGTTTGTATTTCCAATTTGCTCCTATTGGGGATTTCTCTAAGTTTCGTGTGTGCCTGTGTAGGGTAATTAGAAGCTTGCAGGCTTCTATTTCAAGGTCCCCTTTAATTTGTACTTCCCTTGCATTAGTTCTGGCATCAGCAGGGGGCCTTGGAGGGTTTTTAAGCATCTCAGCACTTGGCCCTGGGTCAGTCCGATGAAGGGGGGTGGGGGTGGAGTTGGCCCTTCTGCTCTCCTTGAACTTCCAGGAGAGCCAGCACTGAGGGGTGTGGGGGTCCCGCTCCAGGGGCCAAAGCTTAACTGGAATTCTTGTTAACTATTGGTCATTGAGTGTGAGAGAGTGCGGGGGTGAAACACCCGTCTCCTGAGATTGATAGATTTGAGAAGCCATTAATGGCCCATTTGTGGCTAAGTCCAGATATTTCCTGTGAGGGCTTCTGTAGGAGCTAAGCGTGGAGCCTGACCCTCCTGCCCTACGAAGCTCACTGCAGGAAGACAAGATGGCGGGAAGGAAATCATCAGCCTTGAGGAGTCCCGTTCTTCCCCTCGTGGGCTCAGCCTGCCGTCTTTTTTGTCCCGGCCCGTGTTCCGCACAGGACTGTGTTGCCACCACTTGAGACGAGGCACCCGGCCTTTTCACCGGCGGTTCACCGAAGCTCTTTCCAGGCACTTCGCCCAAGCTGCGTCGTCAGGCAAGCAAGGCTTCTCTGTACTTCTTGCCAGAATAAGTGGAGATGGTTGCCATCCTGCTCTGAACTGGATTAAGCTCTGCCTGACCTCAGTTCCTCCACTGTGTTCCAGTGTAGCTGAGAATGGCGTGACGAGGCTTTAGAAGGAGTTGAGATCTTGTGCTCTCACCACCTATTGCTTTCTCTAGATCTGTGACACTGTGTGTGTGTGTGACAGAAAGAGAGGATGTGCCCCTTGCTTCATCACGCTTGAATGTGTAACTGGATGCAAGCAGGTTGTTATTTTCTTTCCATTTCTTTTTCCATCCTGTTGTTGGATGTGAGCTGCTGCCACACACTTCACTGGCTTTTGCTGTTGCTTTAGTGCTAGTGCTGGTCAAGGCTCAAAACAAGGCAGGAAGTCATTTAGGGTTAAAAGCGAGGCGGCAGCGTCTAAAGTTTGGAGAGCAGGTGGATTCTGGCAAGGTTTGTGTGTACGCCTGCCTTCCAGTCAGTGCAGACCCCTGGCAACTGCCTGGAGGAGTCTTTGCCATTTTCTTGGCAGGATTTTATAAGTAGTTTGCCATTGCCTCCTTCCTGGGACAGAGAGAGTGACTGGCCCAAAGATACCCAGCTGGCATCTTGCCTAAAGTGGGACTAGAACTCAGGGTCTCCAGTTGAACCACTCTGTGGGCCTGCATCCTCCAACAGCAGCTGCCACGCTTACCAGAGATCAGCTGCTGGGGGGGGGGCAGGCTGTGTGAATGTGTGTGTGTGTGTGTCCTTCCCCAAAGCCAGAAACGTTAAACCTGCTAGCTGCACCCAGCCAGGGGAGGTTAGCAGCCTCCGGGGCTGTCGGCCTGGGCATTGGCAGGCAAGATACAATAAAATAATCAGCCATGGTGGGAAAGGCCGGCATATTGGCAAGTTGGCCACAGACATGGAACAAAGAGAGTCCTTTGCCATTTTGGTAAATCATGGTAAGCTGGAAGTGAGTCCAAGATGCCTTGCTTGGGAAGGGTGTTTGGTGGGAGGCCCTGGGGGGGCGCAGGTCTTGGCTACCATGGGTGCACGCATGGGGTCTGTGCCCATCTGCCCAGGCAGGTCTGGAAAGGCGTGACCTTCCACGTGTCAAGATGCCCCTGCTGCCGGTTCCTCTGAGTTGCGCCAACAGCCAGCCCTGCCTGCAGGATCTTCTCTCACTTTACATAATTGATTCCCCCAAGCTCCCCACTCCGAACCGCTCAGCACTCCTGAAGCCCCACCAGCGGTTGTCTGCCTCTTGGGCTCCCAGGGCCTTTGGCACCATGTTGAGAGCAGCGGGCTGCCATGTTCTCCAAGGACCGCTGGAGTCCCAGTGTCCTTCATTCTCTCTTCACCTTTGTCACTTTATTGATCCTGTTGCCCGCTAAAGACTTTGGTTGGGTGCCGCAGCTTAGGGTGCCTAACCAAGTTCACCAAATGGAGGTATTTCAGCAGGACTCTGGTCTTCTCCCAGAGCCGTGCCAGGTCGCTGGAGGAGCGCAAACCTGTTTCAGGAAGGACTGTACAAAACATAATGTCTGTGCCTGTGTTGCCTTGCCTGCCTTGTGTGTGTCTCTGTTGAGTCCCTGGGTGTCCCGGGGCAGGGGGGCGGCTCCTTGGGCCTTCCTGATCCTGCTTCGTTCCTCCCTGACTTTCTCTTCCCAACCGACTGACTCAGACAAAGAAGAAGGGTCTCCTTCCCTCCCTCCCTCCCTCCCTCCCTCCCTCCCAGCTTCATTTGCCTCTTTCCTTGTGGAAACGTCACGGCTTGTCTGGCTATAGATGGTGCTGTGGAGCCCAGAAGAACCCTTTCCGTCCATGCCCAGGCGAGAGAAAGGAGGAGGAAGAGCAGGGGAGGGGGTTTCTGGGGGTCCCTCTGCCTGCAGAGATGTGTGGGCATCGCAGAGGCAAATTCTGCCTCCAGGTCATGGACGCTCCCTTGTGCTTTCCTTAAGGAGGAGAGATTTATTTTTTCGCCCCAATAACTGCATAGATCTTCAGTTCTCTGCCCGGCAAAGACCCGCTCTGATTTTTTTCCTCCCCCCCCCCCACATACCCTCTCTCCCCCTTCCCTTTCCCTCCTCAGAACAGCTTCATTGAGGAATGATGAAAAAAACCAATTTGGCTAAACGGGTGAGTCATTTTCTGCTTTCTGTGTAGCTCCCTTCCCCCCCCCCCCCGCCTTTTCCTGGCACTGTTATTGTCCACTTTCTCTGTTGGGTCTGTGGGCAATGGGGGCCCTCGGGGCGAGCCAGTCTGCTTCCAACTTTCCAGGCATCCCTTCGTTCCCCCACCCCAAAATCCGCTTCTCTTTGCTTTCTGATCGTTCAGCCTTTCAAGCGATGGATGCCGTCCCCAAATGTAGGAAGGATCTCCATTATTAAAGCTCTGTTTGCGTTAATTTAAAAAGCTGGCTCCATGTATTTCCCTTCCCTAGATGAAGAGAGTGTGGTTAGAAATGTAGAGGGGGTGAAACTGGAAAACATTTGCCTTGTGAAACATAAACGGTTTTAGTCTGAATTTCTGAAGGAGAAGGCTCCATCGTTGCAATTATTAAACGCTGATTGGGCCAAGAGCAGATTGATTCCTGCCTACTTCTTCATATAGAGCAGGTGGCAGCATTGTTTTGATTCTATTTATTTATTCGCCTTACATCATTTCGTCTGCTTTGCAATTGTGGTAGTGTTTTTTTAAAAAAAACCTAACGCACTTTGTTAGGATGATCTGTGCGTGTGCTTGCCAGTGTCCCAGGTGCTTTGGGGAAGGGCCAGGGATGGGGACGGGGGAGCTTTCTGGGCCAGGGGGAGGGTGCCGGCAGGGGGCGTGCCAGAGGCGACACCCCCCCTCTTAACAGCTTCTCTCCTGCCTTTCTCCTCTCCCACTTCCCCCCCCCCGTCCTTTGCTCCCTTTCTTTTTGGACTGCAGGGGTTCCAGGAGGGGAACCAGCAATTGCTGCAGCCTGAGAAGGTGGGCTGGGTCCGAAAATTCTGTGGGAAAGGCATTTTTCGAGAGATTTGGAAAAATCGGTTTGTGGTGCTGAAGGGTGACCAACTTTATATCTCGGAGAAGGAGGTTGGTAAGAGGTTGCTCACATTCTGCTTCTTTAGCCAAGCCTTTCCTTTGCTTTCTTTTTCCCCACAGCAGTTGGGGGCCTGAATTTTCCGATTCTCTCACACAGATTCTGCTCGTTCAGTAGTTGGTTGCTGAAAGAGGAAGTTGAGGTGGAAGAGAGGTGGTTTTCCTGTGGGAGGGGCTGCCTTTTCATTGACCCTGAAAGCCTGACCTCAAGTTCATTGGCAAAATGCTCCTTTGACCCTGATGTGGTCAGAACCTGCCGGGAGCTCATTCCTGGGGTTCAGGTCTCGTGGCCCAGGCTGGAGCCTGCAAGGAGATGTCGTGAGACGGGGAGGGGTGTTGGGGTCAAGGGGGGGGGGAATGGGTGGCAGTCCCAGCAATGGACTGCCCTCCCTGGAAGATGTTTTGTGGCGTCCCCTCAGTCCCGGGAGGCCCACAGTCTAAGGGGCTGTTGGTGGAGCCAGTCCCACAGAGAGGAGCAAGAGCTTGGATTTTTTTTTAATCCCATTTATATCCCGCCCTTCTCCGAAGACTCAGGGCGGCTTACAGTTTAAGCACAAACCAATGTGCTTAGCAATAGCCTTCATTCTATGTATATGCCTGCTTATTAGGGCTTTCGCCCCCCCCCCAAGCGGCATTATTGCAAAGTCAGCTTATTGCCCCCAACAGTCTGGGTCCTCATTTTACCTACCTGGGAAGGATGGAAGGCTGAGTCAACCTTGAGCCTGGTGGGATGCGAACCTGCACTAATTGCAGGCAGCTGGTGTCACTTAAGGAGGCATTAGCCCACTGCTCCACCCAGGCTCTTATTGAGCTCCCCCGACCGGTCGGTTGCTTCCTCCTCCGTGGAGTCCGAACGTCGCTTCCCGCTTCCCATCTGAACTGGCTGGTTTGTGGTCAACATCTAGGAGGCCACCCCTGCCCCTGTGTAGGCTTTCACACACTGTTTGGGGCAGGGGGCTGTTCTGGTTGCCAACTCGGGCTGTGCTGCTGCAAACAGGGTCAGGATGCCAGTACCTACTTGCAGAAACAGCCAAGCCTTTATAGGTTGCGAGCCCAGGTGGGTTTTGGCCAAGAATCCCAGATCCTCAACAAGCTGGTTTGAAATGAACTTGCAGATCTTTGAAGAAGGCCAATAGCCTATCTCAGCTGCCAGAGGAACCTGGTTTCCCCCCCCCCTCCTCCTCCTCCTCCTCCAAAGGTTGGGAGGGTTTCCATGGCAGTTGACCCAAAGGGATGGGCCTCTGGTCTTTTCTGGCATTCGGGAAGCCTGAGGTGAATTTTGCATATTTGTTTTTAGGATTTCTCTGTTCAGTGGCTTTGGGGCAAAGTACGTGTTACATGCAAATTGTTTTTCCACTGGCTCTTATTAAAATGAGTGTACCCGGAGGTGCAAATGTCTGTTGCTTAAAAACGTGTTCTCTGATGCCGGGTTTGTGTTGCTATTTGTTCTTTGCAATAGTCACTTTCTAATACAAACTTTTGGTGCTCGAACATTGCTTGGAAGTTTCACATTGATCCTGATTCTGGATGAGGAGGAAGCAAAGGCTGCTTCCTTGTGGTAAGAAAGAGATGCAATTTGTGACCTATTTCATCTTCTCTTCCTTCCTGGCATCAGATTTACCCAGGTCCAGAAATTAGTTGCTTTTTTTCTCAGTTCCCATTTGTTCTGCTTTACACATTCAAGGAGTAACACAAGGGTGAAACGGACAGGCCTCTGCCCCCTCCCTCCTGCCTCCCATTTTGAGGTAAGCACACTGGGCTGGGCAGACAATGGAGGCGCAGGAGAGGCTGGGCGGCCTGTTAGACGGCGATGAGCTACTACTGTATTATTAACTTACATAATTTGTCACCTGTTATTTAGCATACTCACAATAACCACCCAAGCCATGCCTGAGCTCCTTCTGGGCTGAGGCCAGAGGAATTGCTTAGACTTCACAAAAGAGACACTCCAGCATTTAATTACCCTGAGCCCGAACAAGGGCTCGGCTGGTAGGAAAAGGAAGGCGGCATTAACCATGCAGGCAGGGGATGAGCCAAGATAGGTCCGGTTGCAAGTCATCGGATAGCAGCCGGAAAGGGGCTGGGGGGAGGGAGGCTGAGCTCCTGCTGGTCTCTGTGCAGCCTGGAATGGATCCGATTCTGCCCCGGCCACCCTGCAGTGGCCCCTCTCATCGCCCTGATGGGTGCCCTGTGCAGGGCATTTTGTGCAGAACATCTTTAGAAAACGGGCCCCCAATGGAAGCTTTAATTTTTGCTTTTACTCTAAAAAACAAAAGGGAAAAATGCTCATTGTTTTTAATGCCGGTACTAATTATAACGCTCGGGAGAAGTATCTGCCCAGGAAGAGGCAGGACCCCTGCCAGGATAGTGGTGCTGTCTGTGATGCAGCCCACGTGGCTTAAAACTGTTCTCCTTTACGCTTTCAGTTAATGCAAACTTGATACCAGTTCAAACCCCGTTAAACCTTACTAGGCAGGCAGTTCAGATTTCCTGTCCACTTACCATTCCTAGGTTAATTATTGTGTGTGTTCTGAGAAATTACGTTTCTTTTTCCCCAGTTGCAAATCTGTAGGATTTATTGCTAACCAGGTAGTGTCTGTTCCCTGCTGTTCTGTGGATATGGAGGGGCTGTCAAAATTCAATGGAAGGGGTTTGTTTTCATGCCTGTACTAAAAACTAGAATTCTCCATATATCTTTGATATGGCAAGTGAGTGAAAGAATTTTTAATCCAGATATCATCACATGCCCTTGTAAATCTGTGGTCTGTCTGTCTGCAGCTCAGAGATGAGAAAAACATCCAGGAGGTGTTTGACTTGAACGATTACGAGAACTGTGAGGAGGTCAGGAAGTCCAAAAGCAGAAGCAAAAAAAACTATAGCAAGTTCTCGCTCGCCCACTCCAAGGAGCCTGGCAACAGAGTAAGCTCCCTCCTCGCTCGGTCTCTCCCTCCCTCCCGGCTGAGCATCCAAGCCCCCGCTTGGGGTACCAAGAGTTCTGCCTTCTGTTGGGGTGGGTGGGTGGCCAGCCTGGGAAGCCTCTCTCTCCTTCCAAGCCCTGGAGTCCCTGCAGGAGGGAGCAACAGAGGAGCCCCCCCACACACACTCAGCAGCAGCTTCTTCAGGGAGTGACACAGCAGCACGTCATCCCAGACATGAGGGCTGAACTGCAACCCGTCTGGGTTTCTCTTTCCCTTCCACAACTGTGTCTGCTATTCAGACTGAGGCAGCCTGGCTGCTTTTCCTGCTTCTTGGGCTCCCAGTAGGAATCCGGCTAGTATTTCCTCTGATTAGGAAGGGGTCGCAGCAATTCCTGTCTGTTCACAGCAGCTTCACATCTAGGCTGTGAAGTGATACAGCCCAAGGGCTGTGGGTCTCTGCCCACCCGGGGCCTTCCGGTGGCTGGCTCCCCTTGATCTCACTACCCGACCGCTGGCCTTGTTGCTAGCCAGTCCCACCTCCTCTCCAGGAACAGAGCAACACCCCCCACGCACACCAACCGTCTGTGACCTGAGTGTTTCAGTTCTCTCTGTCTCCTGGTCTTTTTGTTGGGTCCTTGCTTAGAGCAGCCTCCCTATCTGGTGCCCCAGATCTATTTTGTTTTATTTATGTGTGCATCGTATTGATATAAACGTGGCAGATGCCTTGGACCTGCTGGGCTCCCGCTGCCCACGGGCACTGCAGGCCCAGCGCCTCGGGATAAGCGGTTGCAGGTGGATTGTAAGACAGCAGTTGAGAGGAAGTCACTGTTTCCTCCTTGGACACAAAGCTGCAGACGTTATCTTTGGCTGAATTTATGAAGGACGGGGCCAAGCGAGACGGGTAAGCCTCTCCTTGCTGGCCGATGACGCTTCCATCTCTCTCAGGCACCCAATCTCCTCTTCCTGGCTGTGAGCCCCGAAGAAAAGGAATCTTGGATCAATGTGCTCAACTCTGCCATAATCCGGGCCAAAAACCGCATCTTGGATGAGGTGAGCAGTCTGCCCCTTGGATCGGCCTGACCCACGGGCTAAATGGCGGGAGCCCTGGCCTGAACGGGGAGGGAGGATGCCCCCAGGCATCTTACAGGAGTGGCTTAAGTGGGGATAAACTAGACGGGGGGAGAACACGGTTCGGAGATGCAAGTTCCTGCTTTTATTCGGGGGTGTTTTTAATTTTTCTTCTTGCCAACATCGGGAACTGGCAAAAGCGAACGAAATGCTTTTTCTGCCAGAGGAAGAAACCTTCCCTCCCTTCCCAAAGAAGGACTGGGGGAAATGTGCCAGAGAGCAGCAGTCTGAGCTATTGGATGTAGGAGATGGAGGGGGAGGGGGAATAATTTCTCCTGGGAATTACAGGATTCACACGATTTATCAAGTAAACTCCCGCTGCTAGCCACACTAGGCGTGTTGTGTGCCTCATAGTCTGGCTGCTGACGGGTGTTCCTGTGGCTCTTCAGGTGACAGTGGAGGAGCAGAGCTTTCTCGCCCACCCCACTCGTAACAGAGCGAAGATCCAGCACTCCAGGCGGCCTCCGACCAGAGGCCACTTGATGGCTGTGGTGAGTGCAGGAGGGGGAAGGGAGCAGGCTCCCATTCAGCCGGCAAAGCTGCCCGAACTGCTGCTGCTGCTTCCCCTTCTCATAGCTGCCTGCGCAGTCTGCTTTTCTCCCAGGGGTTCAGGCGGGGCCCAGGTGCGCCTCTCCTCTTCACGGCCCCCTTTGAGTCACCAAAGGCCAGGTGGGTCACGGGAAGCCCATGTCCACTTCTGCCCAGTCAGCTTCCCCCATTCCAACTCTGTGGGTTCAGCCATACCTATCTGGAGCTGTACAGACTGTACGCTTTATGTAAACTAATACCAATCCCTTTTCTGTGATTCTTTCCACCCTTCCTGGAGACTTGGTTTTTTCACACAGGCTCTCTCCCCAATTTCTCCTGCCTTTGCAGGCATCTACCTCAACCTCTGATGGGATGCTGACCCTGGACTTGATCCAGGAGGAGGATGCCTCCCCAGAAGACCTCGACACCTGCGAAAAGAGTTTCCGGGTGGACCTGGACAAATCAGCCGCCCATTTCACCCCTGGCCGAAGGCGCTCAGATTCAGAGACCGTCAAGGAGAAGAGCAAGACAAACAGTCTCCCGCGGAGAAAGGACACGACTGGGGAGAAGTTCTCCGCTCACAGGGAGGCCTTTGGCAAGGGGGCCATGTACACCCCTCAGGTCCCCAAGAAGCTCTCTCCCTTGGAGAAGAACAAATGTGCCTCTATGGAAGAAATCCTCTCCTGCTGGGACTCTTCCTCAGCTGGCCAGGCGTGGCTGAGGCCCGGCCTCAAGGACCGAGGGGCTTCCCCTGAGCCCGAGCAGCTGGCCAGGATACAGGAGCTGGTAGCCTTGCAGCTGGAGAAGACGCAGGGCCTGCTGGCGGAAGCGAAGGGCTACAGGGGAGAGGCGCGAAAGGCACCGGAGCTCGCCCCCGCCTCGCCTGTGGCCCCCGCCTGCGGCTTGCCCTCCCCCTGGCCGGACTCGGAGGCCACCTTGCAGGAGATCCAGAGGCTGCTGGGCGAGGCCGCCTCCTGCTGGAGCCAAGCCCAGAAAGTGCTGCAGGAGGTGACAGAACTGAGGCGCCTCTACCAACAACTTCGGCTCTCGCCCCCTGCGCCCCTGGCGGGCCTGCAGCAGCCCCCTCGGTGCAGGAGGAGCCTGATGTGAAGGCAAGCGGTGGGGCGATCTCTCGGGAAAACGGGGTGCAGGGCAGCCAGCAGGAGGGCGCAGACGTTGGGGAGCGGATGTGCCGCTTGGATTTGTAGCATTGGATGCTTCCCGGGTTCCGGCTGTTACTCAATCCTTACTCTTCACCAACTCAGTTTTTCCCTCACTTCCCCCAAATTTATCATGTCTCCCATTCCTCTCTTCCAACCCCAAGGCAGCCCATTTCAACGTGTCCTCCGGGTCTGTAGCCCCCAAGGTGCAGCAACTTAGAGGCAGCATCCTGGAGCGTAGTTTTTCAGAAGCAGCACGGTTCTGTTTTGGGCCCGTGGTTTCCTCCGTGAAGGCCTTTCCAAGAAAGGTCTCTGCTTTCTAAACAGTGAGGCCCTGCTGTGCAAATGCCCTGTGGGGGCATCACACCCCCAAATACCAGGAGACGGGTTGCGCCTCCGGCTCCAGGGGGACGTGGCCCCCTAGGCAGGGTCCCTCCTGGGTCTCCCTGGATCCTGTCTGGCTGCTCTGCTCTTGACTGGACCGGGGAAGCAGCTTCGGTCCTTGATCCCAGGCAGTTCCGGCCCAAGGGCTTAAAGCTTAGGTACCTCGCAACATCATTTCCTTAAGTCCTTGGCAGGTATTCTATGTCCTTATCCCATCTGACTTGCTTTCTTCAGCCCTGCTTCTGGCCTTCAGATGAGCTCACGAGCAGCAACAGGCACCCTGTGCTTAGAAAGTGTGACAGGCGTCGTGCAGTTTTGCTTGTCGGCAGAACGTGTGAGTCCAGGTCATCTTCAGGCCTGCGTCTTATCTTTTCAGTGCAGCAGGAGATAGCCTGAAGCATTTCGTGGCCACCCGTGCCATCCATCGCTCCTTTGGGAGGAGTCTTGGCCCCACGCACTCTGCAGCCTGTGTGAAAGTTCAGAGGGCGTCTCTTCCCCTCGAGCTGGATTTCATTTCAGTTTTGGTGACAGGAGCAGGTCTTCTATGGCGTCAGAAGAGTTGGCCCCAACGCTCTGTATACTCCACCAGCCAACGCCTTGCCACATCAACCAGTAAACCCAGCCCTCTTTCATTCCCTTTTCCATCACTGATATTGAAGCACAGCGGACATTGTGTTGGACAGGTGGAACTCGAGAGGAAGCATCTGTCGAATGTGGCCATTACTCTCTGTTTACTTGCAAAACTGTTTGCCTGGTGGTTGAGAGGGTTCTCGGGTTAAAGTCAGAACCATCGGTTCACTTGTGCCTCCTGCTCTTCCTGTGTTCAGAGAAACCACAGAGAGGAGGGTTAAGGTCTGCAGCATTTGCCCAGCCAGCAAGATCCCACGATAGGAAGTGCTTCCCTGTGACAGTCACCTTGCTCCCCCTTCTGTGGTCATCGCTCACTGCTTAAGAGGGCAGAGTGTCCCCTTGGGATCGCCACTCTGTGGCCTCAGTCCGCCTCGGGCTGGCTCAGCCGAGAGTCAGGAAGGGAAGACTCAGCACAGGTTGCCTCTCAGGTACCTTCGTGTCCTGGCGGATGCTCCCCACTCTGCACTCTGCTAAGCAGAACTACTGGGGTCCCCCACTGGTGGAACTGGCGCAGAAGAGTCCCACCCTTGGTGTTTCCACAGGTGGCACTTTCTGCTCAGGCTTAAGAGGGAGGGACGCCCAAGCGAGTCTTCCAGAATCATCCCTCCAGAAGAGGGATTGGAAATGGAGGCCTTTTTTGCGACCTCTGCCCCATAGTAGGATTTTTCAATTGGCCTCATTAAATTAAAAAGGGACAAGAAATTTGTAAGCTGGTTAGTTTTAGGGCAATAGAGAATACAGAAGTAAATAATTAGCTCCACTAAAGAGAACTTTCCCTTTGCTCTCTCTTCTCCCTGGAAAGGGTTGAAACCACAAATAACAATGAAACAAACGAAGGTAATCCTTACCTATGTACAAATAAATAGTTCAGTCTATAAGCTTACAAGCAAAATGTTACCTATTCATCAGGGAACAGAGCAATGAAATATATAAAAATGGCATTAAAAAAGGAGAGCTAATTAGGAGGTTGGAAGGAGTTTAACACATCTCTGTAAGGCGGTATTTCACACTGGTGCAAGCAGCTGTTCTTTGCTGCAGATTGTGGGATAATGTTTTTGGGATGTTAGAGATGAAATTGGCATTATCGCAATATTTATTTTAGAATGTGTTTCCACTGTTCCATAGTAAATAACACCAAGGGCTGCCCACAGGTTTTGTTTTATTTTTTTGAAGGGCTGCAAATGGACACCACAGTTGTTGATGTGTATTTTTGTTGTATGGCCCTCGGTGTATTTCGTTCCCTTCAGATTTGTAGGGTTGACCCACTTTATCATTTTGAATTTCCAGGGCAGGTTATCTGCTGCTGAGCCCTCCCTACTCAGAGTAAAAGACACTCCACTTCTGAAGCGCCAGGCAAGAGCAGGCGTGGTCCCCTTGAACGTGTCATCCCTGGGCTCTGGACAACAAGGGTCACTGCTCCGAGCCAGGAGGCTGGATCTAGAGGGTGCTGGTGCTCTGGAAAGAGAGAGAGAAAGTGCTGGGGGTGGTACACTTCCCTTTAGCGCCCCCCCCCCCCCGTGCACTTTCCACAATTTTGATTTGTCATTTTAGCCAGGGCAGGGTTTATTCTAGAAACACTTTTTATTTCTTTTCTTCAGGCCTGAGCTGACTTGGAAAATAGCTCCCTTTTGAAAAGGTTTGACTTCCTCTCTCCTCCTCAGGGATTTTTCCTCCCACACATAGATTAGGTTTTCTTTGCTGCACAGCCTCACACATTTTCAGAGAATTCAGGACTGGGCTTGAACAGGGAGAAGTACACAGATTTTGTGCATCTATTCTCAAAGCCCCAGGCTCAATCTTTATTATTTCTGGGGAAGGCCTACCTGAAGTGCAGATATCTGGAAACCGCTAGATGGCAGCAGAGAGGGATGGGAAATTAGCATCTTGCTTCCATCCTGTGTTGCTCTGGATTATGGCAGCCCTAATTTGATAACCTTGATTATGTTGCTGCTTGTAAGTAATTTACTTTTGTCTCCTTTTTCTTTGGGATTTGTTATGTGACCATAAATGGGAAAACAAGTTCTAGATTCCAGCTACATTTCATTCCTCCTCCAACTTCACAGGGTCCAAGCTAATTATTATTGCATTTTGGGAGGAGTCCCTATGCAGAGTGTCCTGTGGCAATTCTTGGCTGGGCGTTGGCATGTGCTTCTGTGTCGAGAATCAGTCCCGCAGCAATCCCATACGCGAGGGCACAGCTCAGGAGCAACGGACTGCTGCCATTGAAGCCTTGAATGGGAGTGAGAGGAAGTGAGGAAATTGGGAGCAACAGCTTGTGTTCCCTATGGGGAAAAGGGGTGACAAAGCAGAGTGAGACCTTTGAGAGCCATTCCTTTCCCAGACAAGATCTACGCAGCTGTGGCTGTGGGTGGATGTAACAACTGTGTGTGTCTCCCGCAAAAGTCAGCAGTGCATGTGCCGTGACCCCACCCCAATATGCAATCCCCATGCAAAAGCCCACCAGTGCAACCTGCATAAAACTGTGTGCACTATTGGATTGGGGCAAATAGTTAAATGTTGCTTCCACCCCCAGAACTGTGGAATTCTGTGATATCTATCAGCGTCTTAGCATTTACTAACGTACTTACGCTGAGGCAGAGAGCACAATCCAAGGGAAAACACTTTAGTGTCACCTACTTCTTTTCCCCTTCCCTTTTTCATTTGTTTCAAAAATTCTGTGGATGCTAAGAAGCTAGGTAATTTATTTTTTAAAAGAATCTATGCAAACTGCTTAATAAAACAGTTTTCCTTCCTTCACTCTCTCCTCCTGGGCACCATAGCTTGCATGTACAAGCCTATTAAAACCTGTAAAAAGGCTTTTCTTCCTGAGAACTGACGTGGAATCTCAACCAGAGGCTTTTGGTCTCCTTTCTGCATCTGTGGTGAGCTTCATCTCTTATAGGGCTACAGAAGCTGTCGGGACACCAATGAACAACTTTCTTCTGCTCCGGAAAATTTGGCTGATAATCTGTGTGTAACTAATGGCTGGTTTCAGGGTTTCTCAAGCAGAGCAGGAGCTGAGGGATGCCTCCCCCGAGGAGCCCGTGGCCGGAGGTCCATCCCTTGGCTTGGCCTCTGCCAGGCTGGTCCCTTGCTCTGGCTTCAAGCATGGCACTTCCAGTCCGAGTCTCTTCCCCGCAGCTCTTCTGCTGTGGCACGTGGAAGTTCCATCTGCTGCTGCTGCTGCTGCTGCAAGTTTTGTCCAGATCCTTTCTTAATGCCACCCGACTAGTGGCGGTGACTGGACCTTCTGCCAGTCAATACCCTTTGCTAATTGTGCATTGCATAATTTCTCATAGTTTCTCAGCTTGTTACTTTTAGCAAGGTTGTTCTCTCTTGGCTATCTGTGGAGTTGTATAAGCCTCTGTCATGTCTCCTCTTTGAGTTTCTTTTTTTTACTTACCTAAAAGTCAAAACCTTCCTTAATTTCCTGAGTTGACTCTTGTGACATACTTGCATTTAGATTCTGGCTTGGTTTCTGGTGTCTGTTTCTTCTCCGCTGTCCTCAGCACCTGCCTCGTCCAAGGAAGCCTAACTCTGCACTGATTTTTACCTGAAATCTTTTTTTAAAAAAGTCCCACTTGCTGTCTGGGCAGCATGTTGCTCCAGCTTGCTGCTGTTCTTGTTTACCTGGTTTGATATTTAAGGCTGTGCTAAAGATGAAAATAAAACCACGGAATGTTTTTAAACAGTGTATTTTTAGGTGTCTTTGTCAGCTTCAGGTTACGGCTAGTTTAAATTCTCAAGGAAGTGGGGGTGTCCTGTGGGGCCTTCATTTGACTGGATAGCAGCACAAATAATGTCAAAGAATTCAGATGGATATTAGCAAATCTGTTTTTCTTCTTCAGAACGCAGGCAGTAGATTATTTTCAGAGGGGTAGGGCAGGGACTGGTGAAGATACTCCCAACTGGCAGAGTGATCTTTGCAATGGAGAAATCCACCTGATCTGGTGGAAATGTTCTGATAAAATCCACAAATGCATGGTGTGTTTTAATTAAAAGTGGGACTGCTCTCAACCTGCCCAAAGGAGTACAGTCCTAATACAAAAAGCTGCTTGTTTCTGATTTTGCTGATCAGTCCCAACAAATTTCTGAGTTGCTAAGAGCCAGCCTAAATTTGTCAAGTCACAAAGCTGGCTTTGGATTTGGGGCAGCGAACCCCTGGTTGCCAGACTGGAATGTAGGTGTAATAGCTGCGGAACGTTTGAGCCTTCACTATGGGGAAACCCTTTGTGCAGAAAGGAAACCGCATTGAAGAATAAGCCATAAATGACAGGATTTGCACATCTGGGGCTACATCCACACCAAAGTCACCCTAGGAGAGTGAGAGCCCATTTTAAGAAGGGAAAACATTTCTGGAGGCTGTGGAGCCCAAAGTGATTATCCTGGAGTGCACAGGCTTCATCTTAATTTATGTTGGGATGAAAGGTATGAAAAAGAAGACTGCTGGATCCCACGGGTTGGTGCTTGTGTGGGCACACGTGGCCTCTGCTCGTGCCATCTGCACCCACCATCTGAGTGGTTCAGAGACAGAAGGCGGTGCCAGTGGCGATAGAAACCAGATGCAGCTGGTGGGCTTGGCAGAAAGGGAGTGTCCCCTTTAAAATACTCTGCTCCGGTTTCCTGTCCAACTGGGGCTGGGAGGCTCTCCCGTGTTGGTTCCCTCAAGGACCGGTCTCTTCTCCCTTTCCTTCTCTCTTCTGGTTCTCCCCCTCCCCTTTGAACAGTCTTCCTCCTTAGGGGTATCTAGCCGAGCAGCCAATAGCTGCCTTCAGCGAATTTCAAGCCATATAAGGGAAGGTGGAAGCGAGGAGCCCCCCACCAACACAATCACTCAGGTCACCTGATCATCCCGATGGGCATTCATCTTCCCAGAGACCCAAAGGGAGGCCAGCCGACTCCTGGGTGGCCCAAGAAGAGCCTCACACCTCGCTCTGACACTGCACTGCCAGGAGAAATGTCCGGCTGTTTCTCCAGCAGGCAGCCCCCCTCGAATGACCACTCACCCCTCCCCCATGCTTTTCCCCACCTGGTCCTGCTGCTGATGGAGCAAGAGCAGTTCAAGGAGTCAGCCTCACCCCTCTCTCCTGTGTGCCCTCTCCTCTTTGACTCAGGCACATCACTCAGGCCTCTTCCAAGTGGAAGAAAAAGAAGACCAGGCTGGAGGGGACCCTTTCCCTCCTGCGCCTTCCCCCCCCCGCCCCCCGCAGCTTGCCAGCTTTGATTTCAGCAACCAGCAAGGGGAGGGGGCTCTGTGTTGCTCCCTAGATAATTGGAGGTTGCCAGATGGCTTCCAACAGGCTGCTGTGCACAGCCCGTCTCCTGTGGCAGCTTTGGTGCAGCACCTCTGCCTCTCTCAGAGTGCGGGGGGGGGCGGTCTTCATGCTGGCTAGCTTTCCCCATCCCCTTCAAGAGGGGGAGGAGGAGGCAAAATCGCTCATCCTTTTTGTGGCCTGCCTGGGGGTGCTGCAGATGCCCATGGGAGAAGCCCTCAGTTCTTCTCTAGTTGGGATCAACTCACCCCCCACCTTCTCTGGGGTCTCCTCTGTTGGCTCCCCTCTTTTCTGCCTTTATCTTCAGCTCAGTGCTACACAGATGTTCCTTAACATCTCAACTGAAAACATTCCTGGTCCATTTTTCCTGTGATGCTTGAGTTATTTCATCTGGAGCCCAGGAAACAGTGGCAGAAGCAATGCTAGTGGGGCATCCAGAAGAGGCAGCTTTGGCCCCGTGGAAAGGAGTCCAGCCGCGCGCATCATTTCCCGGGGCGAGTCCCTGGCCAGTCCCGCTGTCTCAAGGGTGAGTGGGCTGTACAGCACAGCAGGAGGGAAGCTGCTCCGAGGAACCCTGGCTGCTTGGCAGGAGCCGAGGCCCAGCCATCTCGGGCTGACCCTTCTTGAGATGAGGTGGCTCCACTGTACTCAAACACCCTGCAGTCACTTTGTTCCGGCAGCCCCTCGCCTTCAAGATACTAAATTACTTCCTGGATATAGCTTGATAAAAACTTCATGGCACGTAGTGTTTTGACCTGGCATTTGCAGAATACCTGATGATGTGTATGTTCTGCTCAACCCAGTACAACGTGACTAGTTTTTGTTTGTAATCCAACAACCCTACATTTCCTTTCTAGGCAGAAAGGATACTTTTTTAAAAAGGATACAAAGTTTGAATATGGGGAGAATTCTACTTACTGGCAAAGAATCTACACACTGGGCAATAATATGAAAACTCTTAATTAATTGCTGGGTCCCTCCCCTTCATGTCTGCAATGGCACAACAGTAAACTAATAGGCTTTAAATTAATTTTGCATTCAAGAGCTGCATACTTCTTTCTCTCCAGAGGCAAGGAGGAAGGAACTGATACAGCAGCTGTTGTAATTTTTGCTTCAGTTTAGCCACTTAGGCTGCAATCCTGTCTGGGTTCATCTGGGAATAACAAAATAGGGCTATTATTTACCTGGGGGTGGGGGGGAATAGCACTGGGGTGTAGAAAAGACATCCTTTCTTTGAAAGTTAGCCCTCTTTACAGGTGACAAATTTATATGGCTCAGGTGGACAAATGTGGTCGCTAAAGCAAATATAACGGCACCACTTATGGAGCAATAAAACAAGGAATCTGAGGAAGTGTTTATTTACTCAACCTTTTCTAGGCTAACTACTGGCTTCAGAGTTCACAAACTCCAGGTGTCTGGGGGTGGGGATGTCGCTGCTGCCGCCACCCTCAAGATCCTCTGGCCTGCTCTGGAGGAAATCTGGGTGGTGAGGAGACAAGGATGATGATATTGGCCAAGCAGTGCAAGAAACCAAACTGATGCCAAACCCAGGGACCATTTACTTAAGGTAAGTGCTACTCTCAAAGGGCGCCATTTTCTAAAGCCCCTTCTAAATGAGATTGTAAATTTGCCCCAAGACCTCACAAAAAACAGGAGAGTGAAAGAGATTAAGTTCCCCTCATAATTTGAAGATGCTGATTTAAATAAATAGTGAACAAAGCATAATTTCTTTGTTTTGTTGCATTTCCTAGTTTTATTGTTATAGCAATTACTATATCTGCTTACATATTCAGGTGTATTTTGCACAAAATCAAGGGGGTATATATTGATTTGGGGGAATAGCAGCAGCTTCTGAAGGGTCAGTTGGATAATTAGATTTTGTGGATCAATTTGGATTAGCTGTGATTGTGTTTTAATATTCCCCTCCCCCCACACACACTCTCCATGAGACATAGGAAGAGGACATACGCCATCACTTTGCCAAGGAGCATATTGGTCTTGATATGTCCAATTTTAATTTTAAAATTTGTGCCTACTAGATTACACAGGCGGTCTTGTCTTAATGGTTAGTCAGGAAGTTACTCCGTTTGGTTAATCCTAGAGACCGGAAGCGTTTGTATAGTTTTTCTGGGGAAGCCATGGTTTTGTCTTTTTTTTTTTAAGGAAACGGATGCCCAGGTCACCCCTGTGCCCGTTTCATACAGACGATCACAACTGAAAAATGTGGCTCTTAAAATTGTTTATTCTAATGCAAAATTGATCGATCTACTCCGGTGATTCCTGCGGTGGGACAAGTAATTTCAGGCCGTCCTGAACTCCCGGATGGGATGAAGCTTCGGGGACGGTGCAGCCCCAAGCATCGTCTACTACTCGGAGCAAATGGACGCTCCAGGAAGTTGGCGCAGGCCCTTCTCGGCTGAGCATCGGGTCGGGAGCCGCGCCGCCCAAGCCGCCTCCGCTCTTCTGCCGGGGGCAGCCCGGCCTGCCAAGACGGAGCGGGGGCTGCCGCTGCTGTCCGCCTGGCTCGCTGCGCCCGAGGAGGCGCCCCCTCCGCTCGCCTCGGCCCCCTCCCGGATGGCCGGGAGGGGGGGCTCCCTCCGGCCGCTGAGCGAGGGCGGGGAACGACTCCCGCGGCCGCCGCCCCCGGACCCGCACGAGGCCGGCGGGGGGGGGAGGCTCCCCTGTGGTTCCCGAAGGGGGCGGGGCTTCTCGGGCGAGGGAAACGCGCGGCCCCTTTAAGCGGGCCAGGAAGCGCGCCGGGCGAGGCCCTCCCTTTCCCGCAGCGGTCCGGCGGAGGGGCGGGGCGCCGGGCGCGTGCTCTCCTTCTCCCCCGCCGGGATTGGGCCGAAGGCGGGGCCGTTGGGCGACTGCGACAACCGCCGGCCAATCCGCGGCGACCGCCCAGAGCCGGCCTTTTCCGGCAGAGCCGGCCCAGCTTCCGGCGCGCCGAGGGGAGCCTCTCCGGCCCCATTTTGGGCTGGGCCTCCCGCGAAGCCGGGTATCCCCGCCGGGGACGGAAGGCGCCGCCCGTCCCGTGTTTTCCGCTGTCGGCGCCGAGGGCCGTCGGGGAGCCGCCGAGACCGGTTCTCCGCTGAGGCCGGGAGGGCCCCCCGCGGCTGTGAGGAGAGGCCCGGCGGCCAGTGCTCGACTTGCGGAATGTTTATTGCAGGCCGGCCCGAAAGTCGAATCCCTTTAGCAAAAAAGCAAACGGAGACCGTGCAACCCTCGGGGAGAGGAGCCGGTCCGTGACGCGAGTCAGAAGCCCCGATTAGCAGAGCAACGCGGCTTTAAACCCAAAAGCTTCGTGGCAACGGGTGCTTCTCCCAAGTGTTCTTACAGAAATACGAAATTGGGACTGACGTTTAATAAGTCCAAGATGCCTAAAACGACCAGAATTTCTACAGAATTGCCTTTCACGCTCCTATCTTTTCAAATGCCTTAAAAATGACCTGTGCTGTATCGCCCTGGGGGGGGGGAGGAAGAGGAGGAGAACGTTTAATTTTATTGAAGTTTATGAAAGCCAGTTCCTGAAACTAAAAACGTGAATGTACTAAGGATGCCTGTGTTTGTAAAGCATTGTTTGTATTTCAGGCAAATGCAATACACCTTAAAGCACCTGTGCAAAAATGCCCTTTATCTATCTAAAACTTTTTCTCTAAAATCTGACAGATAATAGTGTAAATTGAATACATATAGATATTTGAGTAAAATATTTAATAATACAAGTTCATCTGTCAGAAGCAGAGAACCAGAAAACAGCTCTGATCAATTTTTTCTACATTTTCTTTGTCAAAATAACCTGCACAAAAGGGAATAAGAACATAACCAGTCTACCTTCTAAAGAAAAGATTAGTATTGCCTTGCTGGCACATGTAGAAAATGTATTTCTGTATTTTTTAACAGTGAAACCAAGGACTCTGGCTGAATAACTTCCCTCAACAAGAACCCATACTTTTACAAACTAGCCTATCCGAGAGGGAACACCAAATCATTTGTAACTTGGTATATTTCTTTCCATGACTCAAGTTGTAAAGCCACTCTCCCTTTTTGGTTGGCTTCAGGGGCCATGCCCTGAATTCAACAGCTGCCTTCCTAAAGGTCTTCCCAGTTTAGCAACACAAGCAAATTGTGGTTTTCAGGAGCTTAGCCCTAAGTTCAGCTCACCTGCCAATATAGCTTGAAAGGGCAATATAGCGAGAATTAGGTTGAATTAGTACTGAAGAATGACTGTTCAATTTTAACCAGAACAAAAGAATTCTGAAATATGAGTCTAGAGGAATGGTCAAAAGGATCATGAAGAAATTATATCTTGAATGAACTATAATTATTTCCAGTTTATATTTTGTTTGGAAGAGTGAGACTAAAATAGAGAACTGTAATCCAGTCTTGTTTAAAGTTATTGACTAGAAATGTCTGTGTGTGTGTGTGTGTGTGTGAGAGAGAGAGAGAGAGAGAGAGAGAGAGAGAGAGACTAACCACACAGAAATGAACTAGGAATTCAGTGCATCATTCAGATAATCCTTTTAAAATGAAATGATAGGTAAAATGCGAGTTCCAGATCACCTAATTCCCATTTCAGTTGCAACATAGTCCTTTCCAGTGAAGAGTTGGTTATCTTACTCCTGTATATTTGACATGAGCATGCTCTCCAAAGTTTATATTAAATCTGTTCAATCCATCTGAAGTAACTGACTAGGGTTAACAACATGCTCATAATGAGGAAACAAGAAAGAAAAAGGGAGGTATAAAGTTTCTAGGCAGGAAATAGGGACAACTGCTTCAGTGAGTAAACCGGATGGAAATATCAATGATGGATTATTATGTCTTAGTTGGAATGATAAAAAGGGCAACATAGTAAAACACTTCCTATAAAAAGTTAAACACAATATCTTTTGTAGAGACCTATCATACATGGAGCCTTACAAATCTGCATATCACTATTGCATAATTCCAACCAAAATGAATTGGGTCCTATTTGCATTTTCTATGACTTAATCGTCATCGTCGTCTCCTTCGTCTTCAGCTACACGTTTTCTCTTCTCCCCCCTGACGGCGGCATCTATGGGAAAGAATTTTTAGACATGTCCAAAGGAAAATTAAGAAGCAGTGACTCCTGCGCTGTTGTACACTTATTTTCATCACTTCTGAACAATTGCATATAATGGTAACTCAGTTTTATAATATCAATGAATCTGCTAAGCAAACATAAAAATCTTTATCAATTTATCTCTGTAAATGAACCAGGAATTCATTATAAGTTAAATGATAAGACTAACTTCATCCCAGCTTACAAAATTTATAAAATTTCTTTTTGTTTTGACAAAAAACTACTATCGGAGAAGGCAACTTTTGAATCCAGAGTAGTAAAACTAAAAAAGTCAAAGGCTGAATGTGAAGCTTACCTTCTTCCTCATTCTCTCGCTCCTCTACGTAATCATCATCATCCTCTTCATCCTTTAGAGAAACAATGATTTCAGAAATTCAAAATTACTAAGGTGCCATTTAACTAAACTTATGAAACTTAGTAAATTAAACATTTTCCAAGTAAATAGAGTTAAACAACTTCTTAAAGTAATAGTTGTAATTGTGATAATTTAGTAGCCATGCCATCTTTCCTCATATCTGTCCAGAGGTTTTAGATTTCAACTTGTATAGTTCTCAGCTGATTACCATGCATATACTAAGCTGAAGGGTGAGCTATATTACACCTAATAAATTATAAAGGTCATGTTCTTTTTGCCTAAAAAATATATTACCGGTGTAACCCAGACCCAGATCCTGCTTGTGGGAACTTAAGTCATATTTCAATTGAAATACCAGTTTGGATTATTTAAAAAGCAGTTTGTAGGATACAATTTTTTTAAAAGCCTGATTATTCTCCTGAGAAATATAGTGAAGAGAGATGAAGCTGGTGGGTATGAATGAATAAAAAAGCATAAAATACAAAATAAGGGGGGAAAATAGATCAAGGAAGGTGGCACGTTTGACTTTTTTCTAAAGCTTGAATACAGTGAATATCCACTTATGCCCTGGCAGGAGAAAACCTGTGGAGGACTTTCGCACAGACTGGCAGGGCTTTAAAGTACGAAGCCAAGCTAACAAAGGTAAATGCTTTGCAAATGAATAGTAAGTTGTAACCTGAATCTCTTCTTTCATCAAATATGAAAGACCCACTTCCTCTTCCCCCTCCCCCAAGTCTGAAGCATCGTCATCTTCATCATTTTCCTCATATTCGCCTGGGGGACCAGCTTTGTCCTCATCTTCATCCTCATCCTCATCTTCATCCCCATCTGAAGGAAAAGTGAATAAAGACATGCTGTCTCCATCGCTCCTGACTTAGAAGTCAAGAGTTCAAATCCAGCACTCACTGAAATAAGAACCCACGTCTCAAGGAAGGTAGGAGAGTGGCAGAAGTAAAACGCTCGATCAAGTAGTCCCTTGCCTCTGAAAGGTTGCAAGTCACAGAGGAGCGTAACCAAACTGCTTGAATAGACCTGCTACTATACAACCAACCAACCACTTGTAAAAATGTATATTTATAGGAGATGTAATTTTATTAACTGCAAGATTTATTTCCCCCTTGTAAGGAAAATCATTATTTTATTAGCATGTAGAGCATGTATACTTTGAACAGCGTATTTTGATCTCTAGCCAATTTCCATATTTCAGGTATTTGTTTCCTACCGGTAGCTTGAACATATTCATAAGCTGACTTTGTAATAATGCCGCTTGGGGTGTGTGTGTGAAAGCCCTAATAAGCAGGCATATACATAGAATGAAGGCTACTGCTAAGCTTGTAAGCCGCCCTGAGTCTTCGGAGAAGGGCGGGATATAAATGGAATTAAAAATAAAATAAATAGTAAATATTCAAATGAACAATTACCATCCTCGTCTTCCTCTTCTGAATCCGGGGCCTCGTTATCATCCTGATCAAACCCATCTAGATACGTGATTTGGTGGAGCAGTTCAAACACACTTTCTCTGTAATCTTCCAGATTTGTGATCTCGCAGTTAAACAGATCAAGGCCTTTCAGGTTCTTCAGATTTTGCTAAAAATTAGGAAAAACACACAGAAGTTATTTAAGTTGCTAAATCAAGTTACTCTGCTATGGGGTAACATGGGGGTTTGGGACAAGACAATAAGAGAATTGAAACTACCCTTTATATTTGTCTACATTGGTGCCAACTCACTTTGTATGCTGGAATGAAAAACAGCTTCTTGGTCAGTGACCAGGCTGAGTAATTCTGCCTGAGATGTGATACGCATAACAGCATTCACATCAGCATGGGACCCAAACCTGATTCTAACTTGATTAGCTAGAAATAGCAGCCAGATAATAAGAAAAGCTCTTTGTTATAAAAGGAAAATTTGTGCAAATGCCTGCACAGTTATGGTTGGTTCCTTTTTTATTCTGATCTGCCAAGGATCAGTTTAGAGCAGTTCTCTGCAAGTTGGTGTCCTCCAAATTGGCTGGACTGCATCGCCAAAGATGGTGCAATTTGTAATGCAACACATTGGGAGGGCTCCTCTTAGAAAAGACTGCTCTAAAGACAAAGCTCTTTTAAACTGTTTGGATTTAGCCAAGGTATGCTCACCATCACATCACCTACAGCAGTAGTTATGAGGCCAATTATTCAAACAATGTTACATTTTTCCAAGGCTCTTTATCACCTTAAATACGTTGGCCTTGATTCAGTGATAAGGACAACCAAGTACATCTTAACACCTCTCTGAATCCCCTCCCCCCCATCCAATTCTATACTTACAAGAGTTTCAACAGTGCTGAGATCCTTGATTTTGTTGCCGCTCAAATTTAGGTATGTAAGATTTGGACATCTCTCTGCCAGGGCTTCTAGACCGCCGGAAATTAGATTGTCACTCAATTCCAGCTACAGCATAAACATGCCAGTCAGTGGAGTTGACTTTGAAATCTACACATTCTCTCATAAAAAGTTACCTAAGCAAATATATATGTTTTCACGATACAGCAGGCATAATAGGCGACATATATTACTAATTATCATTGACAAAATTCTTATGCAAATGACTGCACGGACATTAAAATTTGTATACCATCCATGCCATAACCTAACACTCACCCTTCGAAGCTTTGTCAGAGTGGGGAGTTTGGCCAAAGAGGTCAATTCTGTGTTGGCCATGCTGAGAAATTCCAGCTCTTTAAACGAGTCGCTCAGGCCTTCAATTTCACCATTGCTGGAGCGGCAGTTGTCGAGCACCAGCTCAGCCACCTAAAAGGAGGAGAAAGGTCTGAGTCTATGGCACAGATGACAGAACACCACATTTTATTTGTTACATCAAAGTATTTTCCATCTTTCTCTTGCAAACTTTGACTAAAAAGATTGCTACTTAAATTAATTTTAAAAACATGTGATTTGTTAATATATTTATTATTCTGAATAGCTTTGGACCCAGAAAGGATCTCTAAATGGCTTCAATGTTATATTTGTTTAAATAAATAAATAGTATCATATGTAATAGAATTAAAACATTTTTTAATACTGTGAGACAGGTCATACTCAGATATAACAAAGCCTTTAAAAAAACTGCCTTGAAGGAAAGGCCTTCAAACTTGGACAGATACAGTAACAACATTTTTAGTAACAATAACTAGAAACTTTTTATTCCAAATAGAAAACATTCTGACACTACTGCACCCTATTTCTACAAAGTGAAAGGAGACATAGAAGCTTAATGTAACCGTTGCCTTTCCATTCATAAAAATGTGGCAAGCGCTTTCTCGAATAACAGCATTTCCTTATGCTGATTTGGGCAGGGGAGCTCCCCAAGGGGCTGGGGCTGTGGCCGGGATCCAGCCTAAGAAGGGTTCACGACATGCTTTGTAGGATCACTCTCTATTAAGTGAGACTTGCCAAGCTTTTAACAACAGTGGTGTCTTTTATTTTTACTAGGTACTACAAGAAGCATCAATTTCTTCTCTAGAAACCACCATAAGAAACGTGTGACTTGGGTGAGTAAAGAACTTTTCACATTTATCCTCAGGAATGTACTAGGGAAGGGGGCTCATTGTGTGCTGTGCATTATGGGCACAGGGATGGCTGTTAATTCTTCACCTGTCTTGGGGCAGCCCTCTCTAGCTGCCCCAAGGCAGGGAAGCTCTGCCTTGGGTCTTCCCCAGCAGGGAAGGAGCAAGAGGATCGCTCTGCTTCCTCCTCTCTTCCTCCAGCACAAAGCCATAGAAATGTCTGAATGTATTTTACAAGAAGCACAGCTTTTCAGTTAGGGGAACCTTTTGCACTCTTCCAAAGAACCTCAAGCTCAAAGAAATCACAAGCGCTGAGGCAGACTCCCTCCATTGGGTACAGATCCTCCATTTGATCCCATGCAGCCGGGGAGGGGGAGGGGGGGAGGACGAGGAATTCTGGTCCATTGGAAGCCCCAATGGGCCAGACCGAGAAGCACGAAGCAAGGCTTTGCCTTGTTCCGCCAACCACACAGCTGGTTTGGGGATAGCCTCTTCCTCTGGAAGGGAACTATGGCAGAGCACCCCTGGCATTTTCTGCAGTGCTCTGGGCACCGGCACTCCTGTGACATGAGAAGTTTCCTGCTTCTCCTCTCTGATGGGTTATTCTTCCTTGCTACTCAGCTCCCTCCACCTTTCTCCATCTTGTGCTCTTGGGACAGGCTGGATTAAAGAGGCTCCCTCGACTGCAGCCAGTCGATGACCTAGGGCTGGCGGCATATATGCCATCCCATCTTAGGGCAGGAGGTGGGTGCACTCTTGCCTTTGTGAAGGCTCCAGAGGCACAGAAGCCGCAGGCAGGCATAGCTTATCATCGGCCTCTCTCCACTGGCCTTATCTCCTTGACCGCCCAGGCATGAGATTTCAAGGAACAGGGAGGGGCGTTGCCCATCCATGGCTGCTCTTGGGGCAGAGCGATTGCTGCCCTGTGTCTGAGAAAGATTAAACCAGGTTGAAAATGTCTGGCTGGAGGGAGCTGTGGCGTGTTCTGCTTTTTAAAGAAAGGGTCCACCCTCCACCGGCTCTACAGAGACAAGAGCAAGAAGTCTAATTCATCTGCGTAGAAGAGACTAAGATGGATTCAGCTGCAGCCAGGGTTGTTTACCACCGTTTGTGTAAAGTACATTCGCTACAAGAATCAGCGGAATCCAGGGTTTCCACCCTTACTCAAACCAGACACGGACTATCTGGCTTTTTTCTGCACGAGAAAGGGGGGGAAACCCAACAGGCAATTTGCTGGATGGGAGGAGGGAAGCGTGAAAAACTCCCTACAATCTTTTCACAGTTGAGGTTGCCTAACCTAGATTTGACGAAAGAGCAGTTAAGTGCAAAAAGGGGGGAAAGGAGGGGGGAGGGGAAGAGAGGAGGAAAGTTTTAACTTGGGAACCCCCTTTCTTGTGCACGGTGCTCCTTGATCTTGAGCCTCCTCTTATTTTTAATTAACTGGCTTTGGGGCGGGGAGAGATTGCACGCCGGGGACTGCCCGAGCCCAGGGGGCATTGGGAAGGGAAGAGTTAACCAGCTCGCCTCTGGCATCGGGCTTCCAACAACCCCCTTTAGGGTACGGAAGGCAGGAGCAACCTCGCGTCCTGTGATTTATGCCGCGCTGGGATCGCTCGGGGAAAATGTGGAAGCAGGAGAGAAAGTCAGAAAAGCTAGTTGGCCGCCGCCAGGCCTCGCAGAGAGAAGCCCATCTCCGGGAGTTCGGGCCCTGGATAAGAGCCCTTAAAAGGAGGGAAGCCCGCCGGGGCTCGAAGGAGACGGGGACGGCGGCCGCTCTGCTGCTAAGCCCCCCCTCCCCCCACGACCTGGTCTGCCGACGCCGCGCGTCGGTCACCGCGCGCTTCCGGCACGATCGAGGCGCGAGGAGGGGGGGGAATCCTCGGGATCTTGAAAGATCTTTCATTTCCTGCATCCCAAGGGTTTGTCCTCACCTCCTCGGGCGTGCGGCTCCTCAACTCCAGGTTAACGCGCAGCTTCATTTCCAGCTTTTTCATCTCCATCTGGAAAGCCTCTCCAAAGTGGAGAGCGAGGGAGGGGCACAAAACTACCTAAGGAGAACCCGACAGGCAGGCGAGGGGATGCGTGGCGAGAAGGAGGGGGAGGAGAAGAGGAGCAAAATTAAAGGAGAGTTCCCCCCTCTCGGTTGCTCAACAAAGAGCCCCGAAGACGGTACAAGCGGAGTTGGGAACTCCGGGCTGCTCTGCCACCCCGATCCCTCCTCCTGTTGCGAAACACGCAGCTCCTTTCCCTTCAATGGCCGCTCGCACACTGAGCCTCCATGACACGGCGCATGGGGCCCCCTAGCAGATGCCCCGCCTCTCCCGGCGTGGCTCTCGACGGCGCCCCCCGCCCCAGGGAGCTGATTGGCTGGACGCGCAGGGCTCCCGCGGCTCGACGAGTGGCCGCGCAACCCCCCTTCCCCCCCCCGTCGCTCCTCGGGCGCCGACGTCTCCTTTTGTGCGCGCCCGAGGCGCTCTGGAAGTAACGCGCGGCTGTGGGCGGGGCTGCCTATCAAGCGAGGGTGGGGGTTCTCTTTCCCCTTGTCCCCTGCGGGCAACGAGGCTCCGAAGTTTTTTTCCTGCCCTGGCGCTCTTTCTCTAAGAAAGGGCCGCCTGCGTGTTATAGAGCGACACAAATCATTGCGGCACAATCGTTCATGTTGCTTTCTACGCATAAATACATTTGCAGACTAGAGGCTTAAAAAACCCACTGCTTTGATGATTAAGGTAATGGTGGGAACAGCAGAATATTCCTTGTCTCAGTGTCTGCAGTTTCCGGAGGTTTGAGTTTTTCTTTTGTGCGTAGGGCAGGTATACCCTCCGGCCTCCTTCCGTGCTCTGTATCTGCTCACCGCTGCCAGTTTCCATCCTGGATGACCAGTGTCTTAACATTCATCATCTGCCTTTTAAAAAGATACATTGTGTGTGGTCCTTCCTGGTCTGAACTAAGTTGTTTTCTCACAGATGTTTAATTACAACTAAGTGACAGCAGTGCTAGCAATCAGCGCATCATCACCGAGCTCTGATGATGCCACCTAGTTGGGTAGTGAAACATCTGCAAGAAAACAACCAAGGCCAGAGAGCGCCAAGGACCCCACAGTTCCACACTAAGCTGCAGATATTCTCTTCTAAAGAAACTTTGTCTACTCGAACCATCAGTATTGGGACTTTATCAGGTCTTTATTGGAAATTGTCAGTGATGACGAATCTGCAGATGGTCATTAATTACGTTATTGGACTGAAATTATAGGTTGCCTGGTTGCTTTCTCTCTTATGGCTCAGAGACAATTATAACTACAGGCCACATTATTACAATTTGTGAAACCGCAGCAGCTTCACGGTCAGCATGCTGCACTTGTGCAGACTCAGTTTCAGTCATCTGATATGAAGAATTAATTCTTTCCTATAAACTTGTTCCAGAGTTCTGAGTTGCTTCTCTCCTTGATCGGTTTCCATCCGTTGCTTCTTGTCCTGCCTTCAGGGGCTTTGGAGAATAGTTTGACTCCCTCTTCTTTATGGCAGTCCCCGAGATATTGGAACATGGCTATCATGTCACCCCTCGGCCTTCCCTTCATTAAATCATTCTTAATAATTTACAGTCACTATTCAGTAATGCTGAATCCTGACTTCCTTTGGGCATTAATGCTATATCGGCCAGGGCTGTCACCGCCGCCGAGGGGACTGGTGGCCACCAGCTCGGGGGACGACTGGGCTTGGCCCGCCCCCAGCGCAGAGCCGAGAAGCGCAGAAAGGAGCCAGGCTTTCCTGCGGGCACCGGCTTTCTTCTGACAGCCTTGTACCTGGGCTCTTCTTCTGCCAACTGGGGACCTTCGCAAAAGCTTTTGCTTCTGGCTCCAGGCCCAGGATGGCCACCCGGCTCTGCGCTGAGCATAGGACACAGACGGGGTGTGGCGCCCGGTGGCCAGGCAGAGGTGGAAGCAAGGGCCCCGCTCGTGGCCGGAGTTCCAGGCCTCCACCCCTCGCGAAAAGGTGCCTTAGAGATGCCCGAATACCGCGTGGTCCTTGGCACTCCACGACCGCCCGCCTCGGCTGCAGGAGAGGGGCAGGAGTGATCGGAGGCGCCCCTGGCGACACACCAGCAGGTGACACCCGCCTGCTGCGAGCTCAGACAGCCCCGATCGGGCGCGTGTACTCCTCCGGGGGACTAGCTCCTAGGGGGTCCGTGCGGGAAGCTCCGCCCAGGGGCGTCCCAGTCCTATCCTCGCTCCTCCCTCCTCCTCCTCCTCCTCCCTCTTCCCTCCTTCTGTCGATGCGCGATGGGGGTGTCGGTGTTTTTCGGCTGCTCCTTCATCGCCTTCGGGCCGGCGCTGGCGCTCTGCCTTCTGACTGTGGCTGGGGACCCCCTGCGCGTCATTATCCTCGTGGCAGGGTCAGGGCGGGCCCGGCGGGCCAGGGGCGGGGGCGGCTGTGGCGGGCTGTAGGCGGCGGGGCCCGTCGCTGCTCATCGAGTAGCCGCGGTCTCTTCGGCGGCGGGGCTCCGGTGGGCGCCCTGGCGGGAAAGGCGGGGAACACAACTCCTCGAAGACCCGTTTGCGGCCGCCGGAGACCCCCGTGCTCGTGGGTACAACAGCCGGAGTGTCCGACTGTGAGAAAGTGGCCGCCCGGGAAAGAGGTGGTCTTTACGCGGCGATGAACAAAACGTTGCTCGCCCCGCCCCCGCCCGCTGCCCTCGGTGCCTGCTTGGACGTTCCTCCCGCTTCGGGCGGCGAGCGAGGCAGGGGAGACCCAGGGCAAAGGCCTCCGGCTGGGCTGGCCTTCCCTCCTTCCTACAAGCGGCCTTGGGCTCCCCTTCCTTTGACTCCCCGGAGAGGGAAATCAGCCACCCGACAGTCTAGGGAAGATGCGACGCTTCTGAGTTCGGAAGCCGCCGGGCAGAGGCCTCGGAGCTTCTGAGAGCCAAGTCCGGCTTTGGCTAAGGTCGGACTGAGGGCTCCTCGGTGCTCTCTCGGCTTGGTTGTTTTCTTTCAGACGTCTCATTACCCCGACTGGGTAATTTCATCAGTGCTAGTCAGGTGGGACTTCTAGATTCAGCCCCACTGCCTCATCTGCCTTCTTTTATTATCAAAGTTGCTTTGTTTCTTCGTTGAAATTTCTGTCTTCCAGAAATAAAACATTCTTCTCAGGTTTGAGGAGTGTTGTTAGGAAAACTCATAACAAGCGCTGCATATATTAGGATGTTGAACCAAAATTTAAAAATGAAACACCGTGTGACAATTCCAGCTCCTTGACCATTTTAAAAACCAACTTTTTTTTTAAAGTAGCCTTTGGGATTCCAAAATTATGCCTGAGAAGAAATGGATACTGTCTGTAATTTCACAAGCCAGTGAAATGACTAAAATAGACTTCTAGGGCAAACTTTGGTGGATTGCTGTTTTGTTTTGTTTGCTTTAAAAAATGGGTAGAAACTGTAAATTATGCAAAATACTATAAATAGTAGTTTAGACTGCATAGTTGATGCAGGTTGAATTGAAATGTCAGGGGCATCGTTTCAAAACCGGTAGAAAGCATCTTCTAAGAGAAATGACTGGACTTTTCTTTTTTCCAAATCCAGGGCCTTCTTTTGGTTGGTCTCCCTTCTCTTGGCTTCCCTGGTCTGGTTCATTTCCATTCACCTGAGTGACCAGGAGGACAAGCGGCTGCAGCATTTCCTGCTGATGTTTGGGGCAACAGTGTCTGTCTTGCTGCAGGAAGCCTTCCGTTTTGCTCACTTCAAGCTCCTCAAGTAAGACAAAGAGGGACTTTCTGCTGAACGGCTGGCTGGTCCTGGCTTAATTTTCTCAATTCCTCCCTATAAACTTGTTCCAGAGATTCCCAGGAACTGAAATCTGAGGGCAGTAAAGAGTGGGAAGCCTTTTACTCAGTAGATAATCATCCTGTCCCTGTGCTTTCTTTGGCACTGACCTAAGCCTTCAGAGCAAGGTGTCTTCTGAGGATGGGCAGTCTCTCTCTCTCAGGATATTTATTTATGCTTCCTTTCTTTATTTCATTTGCAGTGGTCCTCTCGCTTAGGCTGGGATCGGTGAAGCCGGTCCTCTGTTCCTTGGGATTGCCTGATAGAGTTAGGGTTAGTGATGGGTGTCGATTCAAGATGAAATTTTGTTCCTTGAACCTAAATGGGACAAAGAATCCAAGAAGAACTGGGGAGGGGAGTGTAGTCAGTGGAGGTGGCCAATTGTTATTTTGAGGAGCTCAGCGAGTTCCCGCTTCCTCTGCATCCTGTTTTAGGAAAGCTGACGAAGGGCTTGTAACCATAAGTGAAGATGAGCGATCGCCCATTTCGATCAAACAAATGGCCTACGGTGAGTGAACCCTTTGGTTCTGGGGGTTGCCACAGAGTAGAGTGGGGAAATCTCCTTCTGCCCCGCCCCCCTCCCTTTCTGCTTTTGGATGACCTCAAGCTTAGCCTTTGCAGAGGCCCCCTCCCGTGTATTTTCTAAACAGCTGTCAGGTTTGCTGCTAGTTGGACAAACCATTTCAAATGTTTTCCATTCTGATTTTCCATCCACCGGTAGTGTCAGGCCTCTCCTTTGGAATTATCAGCGGCGTCTTCTCCGTCATTAACGTCCTTGCAGATTCCATTGGTCCCGGCACAGTTGGCATCCACGGGGATTCGCCCTATTACTTCATCACTTCAGGTAGGACCTTTTGTGGTGGGAGGGGAGAGATTGTCCGAACAAACTTCTTTTAAAAAAACACAAGAAGACTGGCATACATGTGGCTTTTCGCCTGGTCCCTTCTGGTGTTTCAGAAAGAGGCATTTTCAAACGTTTTAGAATCAGAAAAAGTATGAGATGCAGCTGGCGAGGCTACAGAAAGGCAGAGACAGGATTTGATGCAGGGAGGAATCTATAAAACTTTTGGCATAACCGCTTCTTCAGGCCTGCTTCCCCAGGAGTGGGATGTTTGTCGACTGGGCTGCAAACTCCACCGAAACAGAAAAAGCATTTTGTTGTGACAGGTGTGAAAAAAATCCTAAGTCTTTCCTTAAGAAAATGCTGAAGACAGTAAAGCTCTTGTCTCCAAAGTGCTTTTTTCCCCAAAAAAAGGCAATTGGACTTTCTTGGGTTTTTTTTTTCATGCAAGAAATGTCTTCAGTTCTGAGGATGAGATCCAGTTTCAAAGAAAGAAAAAAACCAAGAAAGTCCAGTTGCCTTTTGAAAAAATAAAGCACTTTGGGGACAGCCATGATTGGGGATGATTGAGAATCTCCAGAGACATTTACAATAAACTATTTTTTCACAGTTTTCTAAAGTTTTCCTAATCCTTTTCTTAGGCATTTTTATATGAATGTGCCTGTCTGATGAGGTCTTGTTTTGCTGTGTTTGGATGCGATTGTGTACTCTGAGCCATCTCAGACTTGCTACAAACTCAGGCGTGTCGTGTGGCTGAATTCCCCTTTCTCGGCTTCTCATTCCAGCTTTCCTGACCATGGCCCTGGTTTTCTTACACACCTTCTGGGGGATCATTTTCTTTGATGCCTGTGAGACGAGGCACTGCTGGAAGCTGGCCCTGGTGGTTGTCAGCCACCTGGTGATATCTGGGCTGGTGAGTGGATCTCAGATCGGTTTTCCCAGGATTTGAGCTAAAGTGTGTGTTAGATCTGGTTCTCCTCTTAAGAAAGCAGCACTGGGCTTCTACCCGTCTCCAGGACAAGAGATCACACCACCCATTCTTTCTGGGGAAGGGTTAACCAATACCCCAACATACCCAAAAGTTCTAAAAATGGTATTCGGTCTGTTAAGCACTTATATGCAGAATCCGTTCAGGAACGATCCCTGGGATTTTACTACCAGAGCAAGTTTCTATTATATTTCAGCATGGAGTAATCTTATGATCAAACTTGAAATCACAGAGGATAAAAATTTGCAACAGGAAAAAGCTTTTTTGTTGGATAGCCTCAAAATAGGTTAATTTGATTAGAAGGAGAAAGGCCAAATAAATAAATGCTGGTTGAAGCCTTCATAAGACTGCTGTGTGATTTCTCAGGATGAGGAATTTCAAATGATGCTGACCCAGCTGTCTCTTGACTTTGGAAATGTCTGAAAACATGGAAAAGATAACCAGGTTTTTGACTTGCAGACAATTGTGGTTGTAAGCCATGGTTTATGCCTTAGTGAATCATGGGAGCCAAAGCAATGTAGTTCCTTTAACAAAGCATAGTTAAAATAGCTTTATTCTCCTTCATTCCCTTAGAGACACAAAAGGGCTGTTCTTCCCCAGCAGTAGGGAACTGTACCCTTCATTTGCACTGCATTTGGGACAAAGTGGGCCACTTAGCAGACGGGGCCAAGTGCCCCAGTACAAAGGCAGATGGAGGGATTGGGTGGGTGGGTGAACAACTGCAGACTCTGCTGCCTTCTGAAATCCCCTCTCGCTTTCTCGCCACAGACATTTCTGAACCCATACTATGAAGCAAGTCTTATTCCCATCTTCCTGATCACCGTCTCAACAGGGGTGTGGGCCTTTTTCACAGCTGGTGGCTCGCTGCGCAACATCCTTGCCTGCCTTTCCTGTGAGAGCCATGACTTTTGTGGGATTTGGAGAAGAGGGAAGGGAGAAGGAGCAGAACAGCAAGAATCCTGGGAGGCCGTTCATGGTCCCCTTGAAAGTACCTGAGGGAGGATGAGCAGAAAGTTCCGCATCTGGGGTGCAGCGCAGTTGAGGAATACAGGGTGGGGTCTCCCTTCTCCATTCCTCTTCCTGTTCCATCTGTCTTGCTAGAAGCCGGACAAGAAGGTGATCCAAACTTGGGAGGCTCACTCCCAGGCTAATTATTCTGTCCTTCCTTGTAGGTAGGGAGAAAGAGAACGACCACGTTATTGTGTACTCTGAGCTGCAGCTCCCTGTGGAGGACTGAGCCTCTGCCCGTTGGGTCCTGGCAGTCGGATGCTTCCTAGAAAAGATGAGGTAATCTCCACACCACAGGGCATGGCTCTTCATCCGGGACAAGGGCTCCTGAGCTGATCAGATGGTCGAAGCTCCTGTCTAGCCCTGGGAAGGCAGAAGAGGCTCCTTGGCCCAATAGATGGCTTGGAGGGCAGGAAGGCTAGCTCTGTGTCTTGGCTGGTGGCTGAGAACCCACCCCTTCCTCCAACTCTGCTTGTTTTCCTTTGCTTCTTTTTTTGCCCTGGAAGATGGACACTCGGGTTCTCCTGAAGAGCTGAGCAAGCCCCAGTCCCTTATGACAAACAACTCCCAGACCGTGTTCCCTAGTGGATTCCTCTGGATTCGTAACACGGCTGGAGGTTTTGTGGGCTATGGCTGAGCTCCCCATGTGCCAACAAAATCCCTTTGTTCTCAGCCTGAACTTTTCCTTCATCCACTGGGGAATCCTGTGTATGGGCACTGGACCTGCTGAGGCGCAGGAGCACCATCTGCTGGCTAGGAGGTGCCACTGTATATGTATGAACACACAAAGGATCTTTCTTGCTCTTTTTTTTAATAAAGTCCCAGTCCTATTTACTTTCTTTAATCCTTTCATGAGTTGGCCCATAGTGCAGTTAATAAAAAGAAATTATCTGGTAACTGTTCTCGTGCTGTGTCACCTTGGGCAGAGACTAAAGCAGGCCCTGCCTGTGGGTGGCAAAAAGGCATCTCGTGCTGTGGGGTCTTTTCTGGACATAGACTTCTGCTTCTGCCCCTGGATCAAAAGTCTGCTCAAGCTCAAAAGCTGGTTTGCACAGCGTGTTTGTCTTGACTCAAATAGGGCTGAGTGGTTTGTCGCCCAGGTGTTTTGAGAAGCCAGCCCTTGTCTTAGCACAGTTGATTTTGTGAATGTAGCAGTTGTGTTTTCTTGAGTGGGATTTTGAATACTGAGTGAGACCGGCCCAGATATTCAACCTGGGCTTTGAGATTCCCATGGCTTCTTCTCCTTTGTCAACAGTGGAAGTTGGCAGGAGGCACAATAGTAACTTTGTGCTTAGACTTATAAAGGAACTGGGGGGAAGGGTCTTGGTGGTGCTGCGGATTCTCTTAGAAACTCCTTCCCACATGCCAACTGCCTCTTCCTGATCCTGCTGGGGAGGAAAATCAGCTGAGTAGTGTGGCAGGTGAGGGAGCCTGATGTTGGTTGGGCTAGTTCAGGAGTAGGCAACCTCAGCTCTTTTATGACTCATGGACTTCAACTCCCAGAATTCCTGAGTCAGCTATGCTGACTCAGGAATTCTGGGAGTTGAAGTCCATGAGTCATAAAAGAGCCGGGGTTGCCTACCCCTGGGCTAGTTGCTTCTCCAGACCAATCCTGCTGGTTTTCTCCCCCTCCCCTTCCTCCCCCAGCCTAAATACTTGTGGCTTCCTCAAAGAAGAGAAGATAGCAGGGCTGCAGGAGGAAATCTTGTCCTGGTGGGTTAGGGTTCTGCAGTGCCCTTTGCTCATGCCATTGTTGTTCAATAAAGTAGAAAAACACAAAGCTCGGGATGGGGCAGGAGGAAGTTTAATAAATATCTATTCTGTTCTTTTTCCAGTAAAATTCTCTTTCACATTCTTGGTACTCCACATGGCAAGGAATGGGGTGGGGGAAAGGATCGTTTGAATTGCTTGCCCCTCCAAAACAAAACATGTGGGAGCCACCCTTATGCTGGCACTGCGATGCAATTAGGCAGGAACTGGGTTGGTGTCCCACATTCACCTGCTCCTCATCGGGTTCTCTTTGCCAAAATCCAGCCAGCAAGGAAGACAGCCAGACAGCCCAAGAGCACTGCAACAATTATGGCAATGATCTCACCTGGAAAGAGAAAAGAGGGAAAGAGGCCATATTAAAGAGGTGATGGGGTGGGGGAGATGGATACATCCCAAGTTTTAAAAATGGAATGCACTTCCTCTTTGAGGACTAGGACAGTGAACAAACTGAGGTGTAAGCCAGGAAGTTCATGGCTAAAAAACATTTACTACCATAGTAGGTGTCGTTCTAGAACTCCAGAAAGGCAGTCAGGCTTGCCGGTTCATTTCCCATTTTCTTTGCATGATTATTGGAAGTTCTGAATGACAGAAACCCCTCCCCTCCCCCACCCATGGCCAGCTCTCCTCCTCTGGCTCTAGGGCAAAGCTGGGTTGGTAGGCTCCGGTCCTCCACCACCACTGCAGCTTGGCTAGCTGGCTGTGCGAGTCCCACCCGGCCCCCTTGAGCAAGCCTCACAGGAGGGGAGTCACACCTGCAGAGTATCCAGACGGCCCTAGAAGGGAAAGGAGAGAAACGTTCTGGGGGCAGAGTTGCCTCCTCCTCCCTATCTCCTTTCTCTTCCCCCCCCCCTTTATTTTTTCTTGCGTGATCTTTACTGCACCAGCCTGGATTTGGTGCTGGGCCAAATTTGTCCACCAGAGGGCAGTGTCCCCCTATCTCTACACGTGAGTTCTTGCACACCAGGAAAGCAGCTTCTGTACTCACCCACAGGGAAGGAGGAGAAGACCACGCGATGGTTCAAGAACTGGGGCACCCGGAAGTTACTAATCAGCAATTCTGAGGGTGTCTTCCCATCTTTTGTGGAATAAAGAGATTTCTGCAGCTTCTCCAACTAGAAAAGATGTGACTCAAACCAGTTACTGCAGTTTCCTTCCCCCCACACACATGCTGCCCCTCCCCCAACATGCAAGCCCTTTGCCTAAACTTAAAGATGGGCTTCATCTTTCAGGCTCTACCTGAGCAGCAGAGATGCGGGCGGGCTGGCGGAAAACTGTCCACAGGACACTCTGATAGCAAGGCGGGGTTGTCAGTGAACCACTGTAGCGGTAGTAGTGGCCCAGATGTGCCGGGAGCAGCTCTCGCACACTGAAGGGAGCAACGGTGACTTCTTGCTCTGGTGAGTTTAGGAGGTGGGAAACCAGAAAGTGACGGCAGACAAAGAGGTGCAGGGGGATGGGAGAGAGTCCCGGGCTGGCTTTTGGGAGCCTTTCTGTTGCGCCCCTGAGACTGCCTAAGGCTGGAGGACTGTCCAGTCTGGCCTTCCAGCTCCCAGAAACAGGCAGAGGGCACAGTGGCCTTTCTCCAGAGCAGCTCCCTGGCAGACGGGCTTTAAAGTGCTTGCTTCTGAGATGCTGGATTAGCAGAAGAATCTCACTACTGAGAACCACTGGGAATATGAAATCTACTTTCCAGCATTTTCCCCCAAGAAATTAATGATCCTGAATGTTTTGTTTTCCCTGTTACTGTAAAATGGATGTGTCTTTTAAGAAGCAAACTGCGAAGTATCTGGGGAAAGTGACACGTTTTGATCCTTCTCAGGAGCCCAAATTACTCACTGCGGTTTGGGTTTCAGGGACTCTGCTGGCAATTCCACTCTCTTGTGCTTTTGGTCTCCCCCCCCCCAGGCCAGCCCCTGCAGCCCCTCCCTATCCCAACAGACCCTCTACCTGCATAAAGGATGCTGTCCAGACGGTCCAAGATGTGGTTGTAGGCAGGATTCTCCACAATGTCAACCTGCCAGATGCAATGAAGAAATGACTTCTCTCTTTTGATCAGTGCTGGTTCTCTTTCTTCGTGCGCCCCCCCCCCCCAAATGCACGGTGCCTGCAGATGAATAATTTGCTTCATGTGGGTCAGAGGAGAAGTTTTAATACAGAAGAGAGAAAAAAGAAATTAGGATCAAGGGATCGGAGAAGGCGACTAAATGAATGGTGTCACTGTTTGCTTGGCAGCGTAACTGAAGCTTTACTAGGCAGTTTTTATTCAGGAAAGGAGGCTCTGTGGCAGCATCACGCAGGGATTTTCTAAGCCCAAGAGAGCTTCAGGCAAACTGGGCAGGAACACAAAATCGGTAGAGCTATTTATGGCTGAAACTTTAGATGGGACACCGATGTCCTTGGCTACATAAACCCATGTAGGGACTCACTTGGAAACTCTGCTCATGGTTTTGAAGTGTTTTGCTGCACCCCAAATGCCTTCTGTTGAAGACGTCAGCCCTAGACTGCTTTGAACGACAGGGGTGGCTGCGTCCTTTGTCAGCAGGGGAGCCCATGGCTCAAGTGACCTAGTCTGTGAGGAGAGCTTTCCTGGGCGTCCCCTGCCAGAAGCTCTGGAAGGACGTTCATAAACGTTGGAGCGGTATTTTCTTTTCAGCAGTCGGTAGGGCTGGCATGTGGCTATCTAAGGAATGTCTGGCATGAGGGAGCAGGGAGGGATCTGAGGAAATGCTTGACTGTTCTGGACAATGACCATGGCACAATCTCCACCCAGCAGAAGCTCACCTCCAGGAAAATGCCCAGCACCGCCAGCCCATCCGGTTGGTGTTTGGCCACACTCAGGTTGGCATACTTCTCTGAGTTGAAGTGGACCACATGAAGCTGAGGACAAAGAGTTAAAGGGAGGGAGGGAGGAAGAGCTTCGTGACTTTATTGAAATGTGGTGGACTTGGGGTTTCTTCTTGCGGGCAGCCGAGTCGGCTTTTCCTATGAGAAACGGCTCCGTCCCTTCTTAATCCCTACTTGCAGCCCCTGGTCAGAGGCGTCTGTTAGGGCAAAGTCCTCCTGAGGAGAGCTGTTCCATTTGTTACAGAAAAAAGAAAAATTACAACACGCCAGTGGCGAAGGAGAGCTGAGTTTCACAGATGATGTGACAGGGAGTACGTCTCAGCAGGACCCACAGGGCCAGAGTCCCATGGCATTTGGGGGCTATGGATACTGGAAAGGTCTGGACCAGTCCATGCAAGATGGGCACAGATAAATGGCTCCTGCCTTGGATACAGGGGAGGGCTGCTTAAACTGGGCTTTCCGGATGGGAAAATCTGCAGTGCCCAGAATTCCCAGCCAGCCTTTATGAGGATTCTGGGTGTTGCAATCGCCAGATAACTCCGGTAGAGCTGGGCTTTCCTTGCAGCTCTGTTCTCAGCCTCGGTCAAAGGGCCGATTCAGCCACCGTTTGTGCCCCAGCAAGGGGCCCGTCCGGGGCTGCCTGTGCGCAAGTGCTGCCCTGTAGCTGGCTTACCTCTGCTGGGAAGGCCTGGCCGTCCACGCGGTGCTCAGAGCCCCCGGCCCGGCTGTTGCTGCTGCCCCAGTGGAAGTGTAGCTGCACTGCTGAGTAGATGCTGGGCAGGCCGTGCAGGCGCAGCTTCTCGGGGAGGGAGAGTTGCACTGTGCAGGCAGAGAGCAAGGAGCCTTAGCTTGTAGCCAGTGGGGAGGAGGAACACTGTCACAAAGCAGATCTGTGGTATGGTGCTCTTCTAGAGTTACTAGTCCTCAAGGTGTGGAAGACAGAAGAAGCATTGTCTTCTCAAGCAGACCTTTGTATGATAAACAACAGATCTTGTGAATGTTCTCACCTGTGTGTCCATTATTGCTCAGGGTCAAGGAGCTGCTCCCAGGGTCTCGGTAGCCCTCTGGCTCAATGGGGGGCAGAGAGGGGTCATACTGGACCAGGTCTGTCTGGATATCGAGGGGTGACTGAGCCTGCCAGCCGCAGTCTGGATATGTGTCTGGCCAGTGCGTCTGCCCGTTGGAGCCTGGAAAAAGAGAAAAGGCCTATGGATCTGGGAAGCAGAAAGGCCCCCCCTCCTCTCACAAAATATTTGCTCCCCTATTCTGGAAGTGCCTGTTCCAAAGCCTTTCTTTCCAACTGGAGACCCCCAAAGGGCCTTTCTGGAGCACCGAAAGGACTGCAGGAGCCTTTGTCAGGGAAGAGGCATGTTTGGGCATCCCCTCCCAACTTTGCGGCTGCATTTGCAATTCCGATGAGCAGAGCAAGATATTGCGTGTAGTGTAGCTGTTTCTCCTCACCTTCGTATGACCAGTGGGAACCTGCAGCAGAAGGGGAGAGGAAGAGATTCTTGGCTGACAGCTCCAGATGTGGGGCATTTCTGCCTGGCAGGAGGAGCCCATAGCAAAGAAACCCACCTGTGAGCTACAAGACAGGGCTGGATCCCTCGCAAGGGGAGAAGAGCCCCTCTGAATCCCACCACAGACTGCAAGGTGACCTTGCCCCAGTCAGGGATGTGAGAGCAATTGTTCCCTTCTAGCTTGACAAGAGGTGGCTTGGCTGTGTCCATGGGAGGCCTGCTCTTAAAGGAACAGGCCCCGCTGTCTCCAGCCGTCCCTGGCCATGGCGTGATATTCTGATCTGCGTTCCGCCCTTTGCTGGAATTCTGCACTTTATTTCAGAAATGAGCTTTGGTTAAAGATCAGCTAATCTCCAGGGACCTAAAGGGGCACTGCCAGCAGAGACTGCAAGGCCAGTCTCTGATCAGACCTTTGAAATAAGGGGCTGTGTTTTATTTCTGTGTGACAGCCCCTTTCTCTCTTTTGAAAGGATGAAACCTGAGTTGATACGCTAGAGAAAAGAGGCTGAATTCTTCCATCCCCCAAAAGGGCAGCTGGCCGTGAGCAGACATGTCGCCTCCTGAAGGCTCGTGAGCTGCTGCTAATTTTATTCTGGCTTGAAGATGTGTGCTTGGCCTCCTCCCCAGAGCTCGGGAGCCAGTTGTCGCTTAAGATCTGAGAGGAGTCCCAGAGCTGAGATCCCACAGGTGCTTTCCCCGGAGGTCTAGCCCAGCACCCGGAGGCCTCTCTGTTTGGGTCTTGACACCCCCATTTAGACCCGACTGGAGACCGTGGCTTTCTGCCCCTCTGCCAAGGAGTCCTGATCCTGGCAGGTGCCAGGCTGGCATTTCCTTGCCGTCCACTCCCCTTGAGCTCCGCCCGGCTGGGCCTGCCAGAAGGGCTTGCGTTGGCGGCCTCAGATACAGCCTGGGAGTTGCCAGCCCAGACTGCAGTGGCCGAGTCCATGAGCCACGGAAAACAAATTATGCCGTAGAGCGACAGAGAGTTGAGGATGATTAATGAAGCGGATGAAGACCGCTCTGCACCCAAAAACCTCTGGCCTTCAAACGTCTGTGGAGATTCTCAGTCACCAAAGCTGCTTTTTCCAAAAGTCAGCTGGACTTTCTTGGGGTTTTTTTTTCCTTGAAAATGTTTCAATTCTTATCCAAGAAGCTTCTTCAGTTCTAAAAAGTCCAGTTGCCTTTTGGAAAAAGCACCTCTGGAATAGCTTTCAAAGCTCCCAGGACAGACTAATTCCCCACCTGAAATCTTCTCAGTTACAAATGATTATATTATGTAAAAATTTTATTCCTTTCTTATTACTCTGTTTTCCTCATTCTTTCCCCTTCTCTTGGCCTCTTTGAAACTTTCTTTCAAAAATAATGTTACTGTTTCTGTGCATGCTCTCAGGCAGCTTCTTTGTCAATATTTTTCCAGAGATTGTTACTGTCCCATTTTATCAGAGTATTTTCAGCTTCTTTCTGTCTTACAAGTGAAAGGTTGAGAGATAATTCTAGAAGCCACTGCCAGCGCCTGTAGGCATTGCAGCTTCTGGGAGTCCTAAGGGAGCAGAAGAGGAATGAGGGAAGGCCCTCTGCAAGCCTTCCGCCCCACAAAGAGCAGAAAGAGCGGAGTTGTTGGTAAACTTCGCCAGCGCTCCATCCAAATGATTAGTCTGAGAATGGACCCACTTGCTTTCAGAGAAACAAATAAGCGTCTTTTTAAAAAAATTAAAATGCTTGAGCAGCTCGGAGCGGTTACCAGGGGTAGCTGCATTGTTGTGTCCATTCGAGCTGCCAGAGAAAGCCCTCCCCCCCTCAGCTGCCTAATTGCGGTGGGTCCCCCTAGAGAAAGGCAAAGGGCCCTGTGAAGAAGCTGAGGGTTGGGAGGAAAAAGAAAAACGCCACTTACCCCCACTTGCAGCCAGGGCTTGGGAAAGAGTTTGCCAGAGGATGAGAACTAGCAACATCTTGGAATGTCAGAAAAGGAAAAAGCAGGTGAAATGGGAGAAAAATTCCAAAGAAATGGAGGGGTCCAGAGCCAAGAGGCGTCTCTGTTTGGCCAAAGATGGGATCTTCCACTCCCACATCTGCACCCCACTGCTTGCCTCTTTCCAGGGGAGTCAGGAGGTCCCCATTGGACACCGACCAGAAGGCGGCTAATGCCATTTAAGGTGGCTCTGGGCAAGCCAGGCAGCCGGCCGGCCGCTGAGGACTCTGTTCCTTAAATCACCCGTCCACCGGCCTGTAGAGTCCCAAATGTGTTTGGAGGGGGGGGGGAGCTGGCAGCGCTTGGCTCCCCTTCAGGCCTGTGCCAGCCAAGTCCCTGTGCAACAGGCCGGTTCTTTTCATCTGAGCTTTCAGGCAGAGATAGGGAGAGGGGCTGGGGGGGGGCTGATCTGGAGGAGGCACAGCTTTGGCTGCTGCTGCAGCTCTAAGGGGGGGGGGGGCTGGGGCCTGGCTCCAAGGCAGGAACAGTGGCAGAATAGTGGCCTGCTGAGCTTCCATGTTTGGTGACACAACATTTCAGCTGTTGTAGCTTTCTAATTTCATCTTGCAGAAGGAAAACGGTGTGGACATATTGAGCATTGTGGCTTGGTTGTGGCATCCCAGAGGCCCCTGCCTGGTCCTGGGGAGGCCTGGGTGGGAGAACTCGAGGTCTTTCTTGCTGCTATAAGGAGACTCCCCCTCATTGCAGCAGAGTTGTGGCTTGTTGAGTAAGAGTCATTTCCAGTCTGGTGCTTTAGACCTGCTGGACTGCACCTTTATGTCCCCCCCTTCCCCATCCTTGACTGCATGGAAGGTGTTGAGATGGGTTATGGTACACATTAGCTGAATTTGCTTATTGGCACTGTGGTAGTTAATGGCTGACTTGAGGTTCTGTGGATTTGTTTTTCTGATGTAGGAAGTGTACACATTGCTAAATCCATAATAAATAGTGAAGGATAAAAGAAAAGGAGTTGAATTTCAAAGAGAAACTGACTGGCAGACAAAGGGTTAAGCACGCGCACACCTCCTCCACAGAATACGCTTTGTTGCTTAACTGGGGAGAACAGCAAGGGCTGTTGCTCCCTGGAAAGGTAACCAATTGGTGGAGCCACAGCAGTGGGGGCCAAAGGTCCTTACAGCCAATGACCTTTTGGCAAAGAGCCAAGCAGAGAACCTCCCTTGATGGAATACTGGTTCTACCCAATTGGGGCCCATGCCTGGAGGGAAGCAGGCAGGCTGGCAGGCAGACCCAGGAAACTCCTTCCCTCCCTCGAGTTTGGGCTGGACCCCACCAGCTCCCTCTTCTGCGCTGTTTTTTTGCCACCCTGACAGAAAGCAGGTCACGATGACCCAGTTCCCTGCCCAGCATTTGCCAGATTGTGCCACGTCCTGCAGTCTGGGGGGTGGGGGAGCAGAACATGGCGAGGGAGCCCTTCCCCAATCATGCCCGAAAAGGCAAAGCAACTTCCCTGCAGAGCTTCCCTTGCCTCCGGGCAAGTGATTCCTAGCAGATCCTCTGCCTTTTGTGAAGGGGCAGAAGGAGAAAGGGGGCACCTGCATTTATTTCTCAAGTAAAAGGAGTGGGTTGGTTCCTGTGTCTTCTTCAGATCACGCCCCTAATGTGACACTTGCATCTGCTGTGGAACCCAAACTGCGAGTCAAGGTTAAAGCAAGGTTCTCAAGTGGCTTTGATTTAGTCACCAGGTCTTTTGCTCATTGGCTAAGCTTGATGGGTGAATCTAATTCTCAGTGACATAAAAACACAGCACAGACTTGAACGTTTCGCCAGCATTCCATGTTTTTGAGTTAACTGGAAGGAGAGGAACGTGTTGTTTTATGGGTGTTTCAAGCAAGTTGTGATGTTTTTGTAAGAGGCGGCTGGGGCGTTCTTGGCGCTTTGGGAAAAACTCTGGTTCTCTCTCGCTGTCCCCTCAGGATGGAGGCGCGTTAAATTCACGACGTTGCATTTCACCTCTACTAATTCGTATAATCCCGATTAACGCTTGTGACGATCACGGGATGTTCTGGCAGATTCGGGACTGCGCGTCCCCGAAGACGAACTGACAGAAGAGCCGAGTCAGGGTTGCGTAACGGGCAAGACGGGCTTTCGGGGACCGGAGGCGATTTGCTTCCGCTCCTTCGTATCGAGCGGGCAAGATCAGGAGAGTCGCCGGCGGGCTTCCCGCCCCGATGGGAGCCGCGGGGCAGGCGCGCTTCGTTGGCGGGACAGTTCCTCCCCAGCCGGAGGGGAGAGCTTCGTCCTAAGGCCGAAGGAGGGGAGCAGCGATCCAGTTTGCGAGCAGCCCCGCCGTCCGTTCAATCGCGCCGCCTTCGCTGCCTCTTTCGTCCCTCTCCAGCCACCCGCGCCGGTAACGGTCCGGTTCCGAAACGTTCTCTCCCGCAGACCGGCCAGCGAGGTGGGCCATGCCGGGGTGCGCGACGAGAGCACCGCGGCGGACACTTTGCACGCCGCTGCCACGTGCGCGGGGACGCGCCGGAGAGACACGGGGCGGGCCACCCGCCTCCCGCTCCCGCCCGCCGCTGCCCCGTGCGACCCGCGTGTCGCCGCCTGCGCCTGGCTCGGGCCCGCCAGCCAATGGAGACGCGGGCCGCCCACAGCTGGACCGCGCAGAGCCAATGGCTCGCCGGGTCTGCAGCGCCTTCGGGGGCGGGCCAGGAGGGGCGGGGTCTGCTGGCACGTGCGCCCCCGCACGTGGCCGCGTGGTCCGGGCCCTGAGCTGGGCTCGGCTTCCCTGCGGCCGCCACTTTCTCGGAGCAGCCCGGAGCAGCCGGTGGGTAGCCGCGGCGCGAGCCTTTCCCTCCGCTCGGGTTTTTCAAACAGGGCATCGGGCAGGGAGCAGCAGAAGCCGGGGCAGGGGCGTCCCCGCTTCGGGGCATGTGCAGAGCGCGCGGGCCGCCTCGACCGAAGGGCGCTGGGCCAGGCAGGACCGGCCGCCGGGCTGTCCGGTGGCAGTTTCCGCGTCTGCCGAATCGCTTCCCGATCGGAGGGCGACGGCCACGGGCGGCCCGGGACCACCTGGGAGCGATCGGCACTCGTGGCGGGGGCGCTGTTTCATTATTCCGGGCCAGGAGCGGCACCGGCGAGTGGGCTCGGGTGGGAGCGGCGGGCGGGCGCATTCGCAGGCTGGGCGAGGGCGGGGGGCACCAGGGCTGTGCGGACAGAGTGGCCGGGAAGTAAATCCCGGGTTCGGCTCGTTTCCCTTTTGGAGCCCGGGGCCGGGCGAGCTCGGTTCCCCAGCGGTGCCTTTTGAACAAGCGAGAGAACTTCTCGAAGGCGGCTTTGCAGCTCGCTGCTATTGTGAGGTCGGGGGGGGGGAAGCATGTAACGGCGGCCCCGAAAGCTCCTGTTCAGCCGGGGACGGAGGTGAGGTTACTGGCGAGAGACTCCCCCGAATTGTGCAGAGGCGGATTCCGAGTTGGGGCTTCGGTGCCCTCGCCCTGGCTTCGAAGTTTTGCTGGCTTCGCTCCTCCCGCGGGTTTCGCGGACAGCCGCCGGGACAGAGGTGTTCAAGGCTTTCCCTACTCCCGCCGTTTGGGGCCGTTGAGCCAACAGCCCAGGGCCGACAGGCAGCGTCCCCCCCACGTGGGGGGTCGGGGTTTGGGTTCCAGCACCCCTCGCCCCAGAAACGCACCGGGCGACTCTGGGCGGTTGGCGCTCTCAGGTGTGGGAGGGGCGGTGGTGAAGGGTGGGGGATGGGTGGCACTTGGAGCACCTGCAATAAATCCACCCTGTTTCCTCTGTGCTCCTCCCCCCCCCTTCTCCCTGGGAATGGAAATGCAAATCCTTTTCTTGAGAAAGGATAATGCTTTGCCCTGGGAGGGTGCAGAACACTGGCTGCTGCCTGGCAGCATGTAGCACCTTGTGGGGCCTGGAAGTGGCCATCCTTGGGAGCTGCTTGGATGGTTTGTGGTGCTGACCCAATTGGTAGAAACTGGTCCCTTCCCGTGGTTCTCTTCCTTGTGCTTGGGGACCTGTGGCTGCTGCTGCGATGTCTGGCCCAGTCAGGTGGTGCCTTTTGTCACCTGTGGCGTTGAGTGATGCTACTGCTTAAAAGAAGAGGAGGGGGCCTTTCAGTCCCAGAATGAGGGAGGGAGGAACGTTTTGTGGAAATAGCTAAATGCAGATGGACATCCCCTCCTTGTCTTTTAGCAATCAAGATAATCCATGGATGACACAGAGACAAGAAGCATCTCTTCCGGGGAGTCTTTCTATTCGGTGGAAAGTGCCACCAGTGAGGAGGAGGAGGGTGAGGAAGAGCAGCTCCTGTCACCAAAGGGGAACTTCAGAATCTTCCTTCTCAAGGATGGGAAGGAGGTGAGGCTGCCGAGACACGGTTGCCTCAATGGCCCAGGATTCCTCCTCTTGCCGGGTCTGCCTGAGCAGGGCCCCAAGCGTTGGGTGAGGCGGCCCCTTGGATTGCAGCCTCCTGGCTCTGTCTGCCACCACGATTCGGAGGGTCCTGGGGAGACGTTCCGTAGCCGCTGGGTCAGTCTAAATGGAAGCCTGCATGGACAGAGGGTAAACCGAAAGAGGGCCGAGGACGGCGGCAAGCTTCAGACCAGTGCCACAGGAGGCAACTGGCCCCCTCCGTGCCCCGTGGCATCTGTGTCATCACCTGGGATAAAGAGGCAGCGGAGGAAGGAAACGGCAACGGAAGAGACCCAGCACTCTCTCTGTTGGACAGAAGGGGACCAAGCCTTTGCCCAAAAGGTGAGTCCATTCACAGCCCCGGAGGGATGATGGGCAGCTAGGGATTTCTCTCTGTGAGAGGAGCCCCACCCAGAAACCCCTGGTTCTGATGATTATCGCATTGCTCCTTCCTTCTACGAGTGAAAGGGAAGACATCCAGTGCCCAAGAATCCACTGAGGATTTGGTGAGCAATTGTCACCACACTGGAAAGGATCGTTTTCACTTGGCAGAATGGTGGAGGCCACACAGCTGATTAGGTTGCTTTTCATAAGGAGGCACTGTTTGGTCAGTCCTCCTCAAGACCTTGGAGATGGCTTGGAAAGGACATTTTAGAGTGGGGGCTCTGCTAGTAGAGTGGCCATTCGGGCTGAAGCGGGGAATTTTGTCGGTTCCCAAGTCTTCTCCCACAGACAGGCCAGACTTCCCCCGTTGACGGAGACAGTGCCTGGGTCTGTGTTGTTTTATAAGAAAGCATGCAAAAGACCCAGGAATAAACATCAATAGGTAGTCGTCTTCTGTTCATTCCCAGATTTTTTCCTTCTTCCCCAGAGAACTGTTTTCAAATCTTCTTGTGCAGCTTTTCACACTTCACACTCTTTTGTGCTCCATTTTTACAGTGCTGGGAACTCCAAGGCTTTGTCCGCCCCCTGTCGGAAATTCTGAATCGCTTGAAAATGGGCTGCTTTGACCGAGGTTAGGAGCGAAGTGGGCCGGAAGCCCTGGCAACTGGGGGTTTGGAAAGTTGCAAGTGTTGTCCTGGAAGGAGAGCCCTGTTGGAGGCAGCCATGGGGACGTGTGATCTGGCCACTTTGACTCCAATATTTCTCTTACAGCCAGCCCTTCATAGAGAAACTGCCACAGCTTGGGGGATCCCGTCCCATTGTAATTCAGAAGCCTCTGAAGCATTGAGTTGTTATATAGCCCAACAGGTTTTCTTGGAGATCAGTCACTTCTCCTTCAGGCAACCCATTTACAGTCCCTCCCACAGACAGGTGGGGGTTGGAATTAACAATCAATGTGGAGAAGTCATAGAGAATTGATGAGATTATTGGCTGTACCTCACCCTTCCACTGCTGCAGTCTGATTCTAGGCAGCAGGTAATGGGGGAAAAGCAATGATAGTTTGCTACTCTGCTTTGTGGTTATCCCAAAAGCTGCTGGGGTGAGAGTCATTTTAATCCATTCAGTCATAGTTGCACCAACCACATTTACTGAGCTTTGTGTTTTGGCCTTGCAGGTTTAAGCAGTTTCCAGCAGAGCGTGGCCATGGATCGGATCCAGCGGATCGTTGGTGTCCTTCAGAAGCCTCAGATGGGGTAAGGGTCATTTGCTAACAAGTGCTGCTCAAGCCCCTTCATGTGGCCAGATGCCTTAACTGCTTTCTTATCACCACTGAGGTCCAGCTGTGCTCTTGCAGTTCTGGGGCTTGCCTTGTCATAATACACTTTTGGTGGGGGGCCCTCTGGACTACATTCTGCAAGGAAAGAGTCTTTTTAAAAGCAGTGCTGTAGCTTCGCTTGTGTGCTTTGTAGGTGTGTGGAAGAAGCTGCTGGCTCCATTACGTATGTGTGTATCACTCTGGTTTGATTTCCCTTTGGCTTGCAGGGAGCGATACCTGGGCACCCTGTTGCAGGTGGAAAAGATGCTCAAGATCTGGTTCCCTCAGATTCCCTTGAAGGACTCCCAGGCCAGCTACAGCGTGTCAGCCAAGGAGGCACGTGGGGCAGCTCAGGTGAGTGCCAAGATCGCTTCGTTCGCCTGACTTGGCTGGATTCGGTACATAACCCATTGAAATTATTGTCCGTAGGTAAACACACACTTAATCTGTGGAGCTGTAGGGCTTTGTCTGGGATGTGCTCTCCTTTCTGTATAGGGAGGGCTGTTGTTTTTTCCTTTCCTCGCTGGAACTGGCAGAAGTGGTTGTGTGTGTGTGTGTGTGTGTGTGTGTGTGTGTGTGTGTATTTGTGTTTCTTTCTCCAGTTGATTACACCTGCCTGCCTTGCCTTGGATTCATTCACTACTCTGTCTAGTCTTAAGTTAATAATGCTTCCCCTATTAACACCCCCTGATCCTGGACAATGATGTCCCTGGCCTCTCTGTTCCAAAAAGTCAATTTAGCCATGGAATTTGATTTGATTAAATTTATTTGCTATTCATTTCACAACTGTGGGCAGCTTTTGCCCTTGTTTCACCCCATAATGGTTCTCTTTGGACGTGTTGGACTCCCAAACCACATCCTGTGCTTCCTCAGAGAAATAGGCATTGTGGTCTCTGACACCTCTGGAGGAAGCCTTGTTGAGGAAACCACTGACATCCCCCAGTCTCTTGTGTGTAAAGCAAGTTTGTAAATTGCATGAATGGTCGTGATCATAAGGGACTCAATCCCCACTGACTGTTCTTAACATAGAAAAGACATAAAGAAACCAGAAGATAATTTCATGAATGTTGCCAACTGTTAAAACCGGATAGGGGCTTCTCACATCCAGGAAGGATGTTTAGCTCCTTTTTTGTGTCCGTGGTGGCGGCACAGTGGTTAGAATGCAGTATTGCAGTTACTTCTGCCGACTTCTGGCAGTTCAGTCCTGACTAGCTCACGGTTGACTCAGCTTTCCATCCTTCCAAGGTTGGTAAAATGAGGACCTAGATTGTTGGGGGCAATAGGCTGGCTGTAAACTGTTTAGACAGTGCTGTAAAGCACTGTGAAGTGGTATGTAATCTGTTATTGCTGTCCTGTTGAAGGGGGCTTGGGGAGTACTTGATTTCCCTACCATCTCTCTCAGTCTCGCTGTGTAGGAGACCAGATCACGGGAAGCAGAAGCGTGTCCATCCAAGATGACGTGCTGAACCTGTCCTCGGACCTCTCTTCCTTACAAGACCACGATACTGGGATTCGGCAGGGACAGCCAGTGCCCATGGGCAATGGGCCTGCTATGAACCTGGCCTGGATTCACACATTGCCCATTTTGAACCCTCTCCTGGGACAAGTAGACTTTAGTCAGATGAACTCTGCGCTTGGGCAGATCTTGTTGGGGCCAAACATGAGCAGTTGTGGAGTGGTTTTCTTTCTCCAAAAGGTTATGTCTGCACAGGCTGCTTCCAAGACGCTTGCACACAGCTGCCCTCCTAGCATGCTGTTCTCTGGCTCTGGGGAGACACCTCGCTGTCAAAGCTTGCCTGGTGTCCTGGCAGCAAGCAGCTCTGGCCCCAGAGGAACTCTTGGCAGCCTCTCTCTGTCACTGCCTCACTTGTCGATGTCTGCGGAGGAGCTGGTGGGGAGTGAAGCTTCTGTAGGAAAGCCTGTGAAATGCCACAGCTCTTGATGCCCCAGAAGATAAAGTCTCCCTGACTTGCAGACCGTCTTTCCCCTTCTCCACAAACATTTTTTTAACTTAAAACATTTCACGTATGTCCAAGAGAAAGCAGAACTATACCTACCCACAGGGTAGAAAACTTTAGTTTCAATAAAGACACTGACACAATGGCTGTTCATGAGGTTCATGGTTCTTTTTTCCATTCTTTAGACTAGGGATATCACACTGCCGGCCCGCAGGCTGGACACGTCATCTGGAAGCCGTGCCCACCCCGTTGCCAGCAATGGCAAAACAGTCCCAATACGTCTCATGATGTCATGTGAGGTCACGAGTTTCACATGGCTGCTTTAGACATTTATCTTCGTGATCTGATGCTAAACTATATTCTCTTCGCCAAATATGGCCTAACACTGGCCCTGGTATGCCCACACTTCAGTAAGGCACCAAGGCAGGAAAACAATGTAATTACGATTTATAATTAAGAATTCCTCTCATTCAAAGAGGAAATCCTGAGACTCAACTTGCATTCTCTTTTATAGTTAAGGGGGGGTGAAGCAAGAGCAAACAAAAAATGAACTGACATACTTTGAGAAAGGAGATTCATTTCCTTATTTCCTAAGAGCAAAAGGATTTGCATTTAGGGGTAACTACAGAGAAAAGGTGGTGGGAAGGCATGGTTTTATTAGTGGCCAGGGGGAAATGGTCCTTGGTGTGAGCAAGGAAGCGTGTATACGTGCTGGTGGATTCAACTGGTTGCTTTCAATGTGTCCTCCCTGTGCAGATGTGCAGGTGCTCCTGATCTGGGCTTTGATCCTGTGTGAAATGTGGATTCATCTCTGGAGTCTCACTCGATCCTGGGGAAATTTTCGCTCTGCGGGGCGGCCCGGCGGGTTCCGCGTTACCGGCTTGGGGGAGGGGGCGTTGCCACGGCGACATCATGCGGCGGGCGCTTCTACTTCCGGTTGCATGAACTTCCGGGCGCCGGGCGGGCGCTTCCGCCGAAATCCCCGGTCTGTGGTGGGAGGCGCTGCCCGGCCCCTCTGGCGGTCCGCGGGGTGGAGATGGCGCACCACGCCAAGTTCCTCGCCCGGACCGTGATGGTTCCGGGCGGGGACGTGGAGCTGGCCTACCGCGTGCTCACCAGGTAGGAGCGCCGCCGCCGCCGCCTCTGCCCTTCCGCGGAGAAGGGACGGGAGATCGGGGGAAGCGCTCGGGCCACGCGGTTCCCCGACGCCCAGGATCCGCGCGATGCCGGCACAGGGCGCGCCCGAGCCGGCTGCACCGGGGTCGGGTCCCTTCAGCTCCCGTGCCAAGGCGGAGGCGCGCGGCCGTCTTTGGGGCGGTCGGTGCGGCGTGGAAAGCAGCAGGGGTTCCGTCCGAAGGGGGCGTTAGACTGACGGCGGACCTTCCCGTCTGATCGGACTTCAGAGGAGATCCGGCACTGTTGCGATCTCCCTCTGGTTCCCCCCACTCCTCCCCTCCGGGGCTTATGCAGCTACCCGTTGCGCTCGACGGTTTAAAAATGATTGCGCGGGGGGGGGAGAGTCTCGGAAATCCTTAGGAAAGCCACGCAAAGCAGATAGAAGGCTGGAGGGTGGGGGGAAATTAAGCCCGATTTAAACTTGCGCCTTCGTCGGATCTTCCTGCCTTTTTAAAGAGACGGTTCCTTACTTCTGTTCTTCAGAGTCCTCACTATGGATGGAATTATCGACCACGTTAAGCGGAAGCGTTATTACGAGAAGCCGTGCCAGAAGAGGCGGCGGGAGGCCTACGAAGCGTGCCGGAGAATCTATAACTCTGAAATGGGCAGAAAGGTCAACTTTCTCATGAGGAAGAACCGCCCGGATCCTTGGCTTGGTTGCTAAGCCAAAGGCTCTCAGGGCGGAGGCTGCTTCCTAAAGAGACGATGCTTTATTTCTGGGAAAGGTTGTGAAGTCAATAAAATCGATACGATGTCACGCGTCTTCTTGAGAGCTGCTGTTCGGTCCCCATCCTGAACGCGATCCCGGGTGGTTGGCGTGGGCCGGGGACGCCTCTCCCTCCGGGCATCCGCCTTGCTCGGCTGAGCCGCGTCCGAGGCCGGGGCGCTTTCTCGGCCGCCTGCCCCTCCCCCTCCCCCCTGCCGGGACCGCGCGCTCCCCCCCTCCTCCCCCCCCTCGCGTCCTCTCCCCGGCGGCAAGTCTGCGGAAGAAGGCGAGAGAAGCATTCAAGCAGCAGCGGCCCCTATTGGCCGCGGGCCGTCAGCACGGTTGCGGCTCAGGCGGCGGCCTCCAGGAAGTCCCGCCCCCAGGCCAGAGGACGGCGCAGGCGCAGGCGCCGGTCGGGCCCATTTCCGCTTCCGCCCCGCTGCAGCCGACGTTCCGCCTCCGTCCGCCGCGAAACCCGCGGCCTTCTCCTTCCCGGGCGCGGAGGGAGGCCGCCCGGCCGCCGGTGAGGAGCTGTCTCGGTCCCCGGTTCCCTGGGCGCCCCCCCCATCCCGGCCTGGGTGAGCGCCCGGGCAGCGACGGGAGCCGCGGCCTTGCAAGGGCGAGAGCGAGGCCCGCCGGGCGCGTGTGCGCCTTCCTTCCTTCCTTCCCCCCCCCCTCGGCCGTTCTCAGCTTCGCGCGACCCTCTTTCCTCCCCAGCGCCCCGCCGGAGCCTTCCCGCCAAGATGGCGCTCTCGAAGCGGGAGCTGGACGAACTGAAGCCGTGGGTGGAGAAGACCGTGAAGCGGGTCCTCGGCTTCTCCGAGCCCACCGTGGTGACCGCCGCGCTGAACTGCGTCGGGAAAGGGATGGACAAGAAGAAAGCGGCCGGTAGGTCCCCGGGGGATGGGGGAGGGCCGGGCCGACTCCGGCCCTCCTGCTCTGGGGCTGACCTCTCTGACCGGGGATGGAGCTGCAGGGCGGGGCCGCCGAATCACTGGCCGCCCAGTTCCCTCCCGATGCCTTCCCATCCGAGGGAAAGGCGTGATGGCTGTGAAAGAGTCCAGTTGCCTTGTTTTTTTCCCTCCAGGCATTTGGAATATGTTGAGGAAAGGAGTAGTTAATGTCAGAAAACAAGGTCCTTGTGGTCCATAGTGGCAGGTTGATTGAGGTGGGGGGGTTTGCACTACCAAACTGTTTTTTTTCTCTCTCTCTTCCCCTCCCTCCCTCTGTCTTCCCTCCCTCCCTCTCTCTCTCTCTCTCTCTCTCTCCCCCTCCCCCCTCCCAGATCATCTCAAGCCCTTCCTGGATGACTCCACCTTGAGGTTTGTTGATAAGCTCTTTGAAGCCGTTGAGGAAGGACGAAGCTCTCGACACTCCAAGTCCAACAGTGACCGAAACCGCAAGAGAGAATTAAAGGTGAGCTTGCTTGTTTTTGCATGAGGGGAGGGGCAATTGTCAGCAACTGGCAGTGTTGCTTCATTACGTTTTATTCTTCCAGAGATGGCTATGTGCTGTGGTCCCTAAAAGTTAAAGGGGGGGGGGAAAGTACCCTTTGATTCTGTTTTCTTAGTGGTCTTCTTGTCTCTTGACCACTCTGCCCCTTAATTCTGCAACCAGAAACCATCAGCAACCTTACAGAGATGATTATAGCAACTGTGGAGTATCTTTGCTGTTGTATGAAATTAATTTGGACTAGAGCTGAGAACACCTGGCCTTAACTGGAGAATGCCTATAATGTAGGCCCCAGATTAAAGCACATAAACTCCACCGAAAAAATGGCAGGACAGATGTACAGAAAGCCGGCAATGCCTATAGGTGCCGGATGCATAAGCTGTTCTAGGCTGATTTTACTGCCCCCAAATTGTTGCAGATGATCACATGGATGGAAAAGACGCCTGTTGGGAAAGGCATTGTAGCAGTTATCTCGGGGAATTGTAGGGGGATCGGTAGGCATTTAAAGCAGATATTTTGGGAGGGAACTCCCATCACCCACAGCTGGCATAGCCAGTGGATGGATAGTTCCTCAAAACATCTACATTCGATGGTCATGTTCTGCCCTTCAACATACTTTTGGGTGCTATAGTTTTATGGTTGCTTTGAACTGAATTGCAGGCCTAGAAGAAGCGGAAGCTGAGCATTTGTGCTTTGCTCTGTAAGGAACGCAGTTATTTGGGTCAGGCTGAAGGTGGCCTTTGTTGATATTCTCTTATGGCGATCAGCCAGGTCTTTTCCTGTCATCCTTGGCATAACAGGTTAATGGTCTCCTGTTCTCACTGCAGCCAATATGCATGGTAGACGGCCCCATTAGGAAGTGATGCTGTTCCGGAAAATTGGGAAACCTTTTGCTTATGGCCTTCTAATACGGTTTCTGTCACAGACATCTTGTCATGGCTAATTCAGGGGTCCTGCTTCATGGCTTGGAAAAGCCCCTTCTTCAGTCTGTCTTGAACATCTGGATTGGGGTGGGGCAGGGATTTAGCTGCAAAACAATCTTCCTTGGAAGCAGCGAGTAGCCTGTAGATAAACAGGTTTATCTCTGTTTTTTCGTCCCTATTTCCATATTGTGTCATTTCTTCCTAGTTCTTCTATTGATTGGTTTTATATAGATGGGTTAATATCCTTTAGCACCTATGGATTTCTTCTTTTCTCCTCCTTTGGTTTTTCTTGAGGTCGTGTAGAAGCTGTAGTACTTTACAGGATGAATTATCTTCCAATGCCCAAAGACTGGGCTTTGAAATGAGGAAATACCCTAGTCTCTCTTGATAGTGGCAACCTCAGATCGCCCTTGTTTGATGCTGGTCGGCCATTTGCTGTACAGAAGCAGCAAAGCAGCAGCTTGAGACTGTCTTCCACACTTTCTGCTGTGCCAAGCTACTCCTTTTTTCTTTAAAATTGTGTTTCTGAGCACCTGGAAGTTAAGTAGGGAGTGGGCAGTTCCTTTTCCTGCGGGCCTTCATGCATTCCAAATGCAACTTCTATTCAAAGGGTAACAAACTGCTCAAAAAAATCTCCTTGCTCCTGGAGAATCACTTGCTTTGTTTTGAGTTGTTGAAAGTGGGATACAAGGGCCAATAGAATTGGGGGGGGGGAAATTCAGGGTCCAACTACTTCATGAGCCCCATGATTCATTCTTGTTGGGCATCGCTTCCTCCAGAACCTTGTAACACTGCCCCACTGTTTTTTAAAAAACTTAGTAAACTTGGAGGTTTTCTCCTATTTCGTTTTCTTGTCAAGAGATTCGCTTTTAACATCCTTCACTGACTTTGGGGCTTCCCACTATCCCTCTCTTCAGCAGTTGAGTAAGGAAAGAAAAAGGTCTTCATTGTAACTCTTGTTAAACAAGAGAGAAATACTTGTCAGTGGGCTATTTTTTACCCATCGATCGACTTGGAGACCCCGCCTGTTTCTTGAAATCACTGGTATTTAAAGCAAAGACGTCATAGACTTCCCCATATACAGGCTTCGGTTGCAAGATTAATTTCTGTCCCACCCACCTACCTTCCAGGTTGCTATTTTCTTCTGAAAGGAGTCTGCATCTTTTCTCAAACCCCCCCCCCCCCCGGGAGTGAGAGCATTTCTTCCGCAGGGAACTACCCGTTTCTTTGCACTGGGCTTATCTTGCAGGGACCTGTCAGGCTACGGGGGAAGTTCAGGAACTGAACTGCGGTGATCTACACTCTTCATACTATGGGCAAGCCCTTTTCTCTTAAACTTGTAGGTGTGTCACGATGTGCCCTGGTTTTGGACGAGGAACTGTCCCTGTAAAGTATGACTCAAAATAGCGAAGAAGGAGGTTCAGCTGTCGCTTGCAGATGGTTTGTATGCCTACATTTTGTTTTTCTTTGGGACGAAGCAGCAGCTGTACAGCACGAGTGGGCCTTCCTCCTTGGCATCTGCCTCTGATCTCTTTCCACGTAAGTGGAGAAGGAGCCGGCCTATGGAGTCCAGACTGAACTTCATCCTTCTGATTCTCTGTGGAACGTTTCTGTTGATTATTGGTTCCGCTTCCCTTTTGCTTTGCCTGCAAAAGATACCCTGATTTGTATAAAGCTTATCTCTTCTCAGCAGTGTTTTTACTGCAGATAAACTCCCTGTGCAAGACTTAGCCCAATTCTGCTTCAGTTTGTCAGTAATATGTTTTCAGAGATCACTTTATGCATATTTATTTTGGGTTCCAGTGCACTTTGATGGATCATGTGTAGGGGACATAAAGTACTTTGACGATTAAAGGTTAAGGCTGCTCTCTGAAAACAATTTCTGCATTTAACGTTGTATGTACCTTTTTTGTGTGTGTGTGTATCCTTCTGATCTTGTACCTGCGGTAATCATCTTGCTCTCCAGTCTCTCCCAGAATCACTTGCCATTGGCTGGGCTGCTGATGCGAGTTTCCTTTGGGGGAGAGAGGCGTATCTCTGCCCTTTTCCATTTTGAAAGATCAGTTTTGAAGCTAAAAAGATGTGAATGGAGTGTTGTATCTTAGCCTCTCGCAGAAGGACTAATCTTTTGTGCTGAAGGGTTGACATGTCTTGCAAGTTTGATACTCTTCATTCTAGACTGGGCAAAGCTTGTTAAACCTGTCATAGAATAGTTTGCATTTACTTTTCATCGAGAGCGGTAGGACAGACTCAGGTGTGTAACCTCTTTCCTGCATCTCTGATGGGGAAGAACTGCTTTCGTCTTAGGTTTTTACTTCTATAAAATAAAAATGATACAAAAGTACGCTTCAAAATGCTATTTTAAGTCCCCATTTCATATGCTTTCTAATGTTCAGAGCAGCCTTCCCCAACTGCCAGGCCTGGTGTGTGATGTGACCACTCAGTGGGCCCTAGAGTGTTGGGGTGACTCCAGAAAGTCCTGGTTCAACTGCCCATTCAGACTCCATTTTAGTGGGTGGTCGGGGCAGATATGGCGGGTGGGAGCAGAGCCCTCCAGTCCCTTGGAAAGGAGGCGGGTTCAGAGATCTTAAAGCGTCTCATTGGACAGATTAGTTCAAATTCCTTCATTGCAGCAGAGAGAGACCTGCAGCTTCACGCAGGAAAGAGCGGCTCCCCAAACCTCCCCGAGCTCTCCTGCACCTGTGGGCATCATCCTGTGGGCGCCTGGAGTTGCTGCCGCCCTCGCCAGGCCCTCTTTCGCCACGGCTGCCGGGCACTCTGGTCTTTTCCTGGAGAGAAGCTGTGTATTTCCAGTAGCAGATGGAGAACGTTTACGTTATTGAAAGTGTGGCCTCGCTTTATGTTTCTGGGATGCACTTTGAGACTTTCCTGGGAGTTGCCGCTAAAATTCCTTCGCTCTGTTCCGTTTGTCAGGATGTCTTTGGGGATGACTCGGAGATTTCTAAGGAGTCCTCAGGGGTCAAGAAACGGCGCATCCCTCGCTTTGAGGAGGTGGAGGAAGAGCCCGAGGTCATCCCTGGCCCACCCACCGAAAGCCCAGGGATGCTGACCAAGCTTCAGGTTTGCTGCCCTTGCGTGTCCGGAAGGGGCTTGACCTGCAGGCGTGCTCCTGCGTGTCAGGAGGGCTGCCTTGAGTCACCGATCCCCTTGCTTAACTCTGGTTTCTGCTTTCTTGACAGAGAAGGCCCCGTCTCTAGTTCTGTAAGCTGGGTGGTGGTCCTCACGAGGAGGTCTTGAGCAACTGTCAGGTTGTTCTCCATCTTGAGTGGATAGAGCCTCTCGAGGAGCGCCTCATCCACGGCCGGAAGAAATACTTGGGTTAGGGAGAGTAGAATTGCACAGTTGCTGTGGATAAATGGGATTCAGCGTCTGGTGCAGCAGAGCCAAGAATGACTTCGGAATGAAAAAGAAGCATTTGCTAAAGAGGAAGCGTAGCACAGTTTGCCTTCTTTTCCCTTCCTTCAGATCAAGCAAATGATGGAGGCCGCAACACGGCAGATTGAGGAGAGGAAGAAGCAGCTGAGTTTCATCAGCTCCCCGGCTCCTCAGGTACTGGGACCTTCCTTCCTTCCTTCCTTCCTTCCTTCCTTCCTTCCTTCCTTCCTTCCTTCCTTCCTTCCTTCCTTCCTTCCTTCCTTCCTTCCTTCCTTCCTTCCTTCCAGTGAATTTCTGCATTGAGACTCCAGCCTCTTTCTCTGCCTCTTAACATTAAACCATAAACCGTTCCGTAAACCAAATCTGACTTTCTTGGCCTCAGCCTAAAGCTCCGGCCACCACTGCTCCGGAGCGCCTCCCGATCGGGAACACCATCCAGCCCTCGCAGGCAGCCACTTTCATGAACGACGCCATTGAGAAGGCCCGGAAAGCAGCGGAGTTGCAAGCCCGAATCCAGGCTCAGCTGGCACTGAAACCAGGGCTGATTGGGAACACCAACATGGTGGGGCTGGCCAACCTGCATGCCATGGGGATCGCACCACCGTGAGTATTGGTACAGGCCGCCGAGCATCTGAGGGTCTGTGAAATGGGGGCCTGTCAGGGGAGCTGACGAGACTCAACTGAATGATTTGTTCCCATAGGGCAGAAATACGTCACATGGGCAGCAACGTGCAATCCCCATATTCACGGTAAGCGAGCGGTGGCCCACCGTCCTCAGCAAGCGTGCTGCAAGAAACACATGGGCAGCCTGCCCTGGCCAGGCCCTTCCGGGAGTGGGTAGGACCGCATTTTCAGTGGCTCCCAGCCCCAACCTCCTCGGAGGGGGGCCTGGGCCAGAGAAAGCCTTATAAGGCTTGGCAATGAATTTAAGGAGCGTGGTCATCTGCAGAAAGCAGGACCGTCTGGGGCTGCCCCCCTGTCCCAAAGGGTGTGAGATTTGGGTTGGTCGTGGAGCCCCCAGATGGGCTGTTTCTGAACAGTCGGGTCATATTTCCGAGTATGGTGGCTCCTGACCTGCCCAAGCGCAGGAGAACTGCCTGGTAACCCAAGCTGTGCTGGGGATGTCTCGGCCCAGGAAGGTGGAGCTGAAAGACCAGAGCAAACCGACGCCGCTGATTCTGGATGAGCAAGGTCGCACGGTGGATGCCACCGGTAAGGAGGTAGAGCTGACCCACCGCATGCCGACGCTCAAGGCCAACATCCGGGCTGTGAAGAGGGAGCAGTTCAAGCAGCAGCTGAAGGAGAAGCCCTCGGAGGACATGGAGTCCAACACTTATTTTGACCCCCGGGTCCCCATCACCCCAGCTCAGCGGCCAAAGAGGACTTTTCGTTTTCATGACAAGGGCAAGTTTGAAAAAATAGCCCAACGGCTACGGACGAAGGTAGGGCACTAAAGGGGGGGGGAACTGTGGGTCACTGAGGGAGGGAGGGAGGGGCTTCTCCTTCAGTTGCCTGAGGAATAAGCTGGCAAGCAGGGACAGATGGTGGAAACCCTAAACGAGGCCTTTCCATCACCAGCAGGTGCCTTCAGGCATCCTCTCCTTCCGGCTGCCCCCCCCAAATAAAATGAAAATGAAAAAGGAATTGTGCTTCTAGTAGATCTTAAAAATGTCTCTTTGGTCACCAGGCCCAGTTAGAAAAACTCCAGGCAGAGATCTCACAAGCTGCCAAGAAGACGGGAATTCACACCTCAACCAAATTGGCCCTCATCACTCCCAAAAAGGAGGTGAAAGAGGGGGACATTCCTGAGGTGGAGTGGTGGGACTCCTACATCATCCCCAACGGCATGGACGTGTAAGTGGCTCAGAGGTGCTTTTGGGAAGGTGCAGGGCACCCAGGATGCTCAGAGCAGCTGCTCTTCTTAGACGCCAGCCAGCTCAGCTCCAGGTGGTTCTAGGGAGAGCATCCTCCCATTGTCCTACTGGGAGTACAATTCCACTCCTTTGGCAGATAACAATCACGGTTGTCCAGGTGTCTCCTTAGCTTGAGAACTGAGGAGTGCTCTGAAGGATGGCCGGTCGCTGCATCTTCTAGATCAGGGGTCGGTCTCCAATCCCCGGGCCGTGGAGCGGTACTGGGCCGTGGCATGCCAGCAACCGGTCCGCACAAAGAAGCAAAGGCCCAACCATGCGATGTAGGCAGCCTGCCAAACCACTCCTCCGTTCCACGGAAAAACCTCTCTAGGGAACCGGGTCCCTGATGCCACAAAGGTTTGGGTTGCTGTTCTAGAGGGAGACGAGGGCCAGGAGCAGATGCCAAGGAGGAAAGTACTAGTTGTTTGTAGAAACTTGCCCTGTATCTTGGTTTTGTAAAGTGTGTTGTGTCCAGACCAGGCCAGGTTGAACAGGGCTGCAGATGATCTGGAAGGGGATGAGTTGAGATTGTTAATGGGGTGGATCTGCTTTCCTCTTTAGAAAAGCCACTGATCTGTTTAAACGGGAGGACTATTTTGGCATCACGAACTTGGTGGAGCATCCGGCTCAGCTCAGCCCTCCAGGTAGCCCCTCCTTGAAGCTGCCCCCTCTCCACCTGCCAGCTCCCTTTGTAAAGGGGGAGGGTTAGGGTTAGGGAGCAGTTGACTCGCCAGAAAGCCAGAGGAAGAGCCCCCCGATTCCTTGCCTTTATTCGGGGGCGGGAAAGGCAATGATGTATCTTACTCTGCAGTGGACAGTGACCTGCCGGTGACCCTTGGGGTCTACCTGACCAAAAAAGAGCAGAAGAAACTTCGTCGCCAGACCCGCCGGGAAGCCCAGAAGGAGCTGCAGGAGAAAGTCCGACTCGGCCTGATGCCCCCTCCAGAGCCAAAAGGTAGCAGCCTCTTTGGGGCAGCCTGAGGTGGGAGAAGCCTCTTCAGGGACGCCGGCGAATGCCCTCGTTCCTCTTCTCTCTCTCTCTGCAGTCCGAATCTCAAACCTGATGCGGGTTTTGGGGACAGAAGCTGTCCAGGACCCAACCAAAGTAGAAGCCCACGTCCGAGCACAGATGGCAAAGAGGCAGAAGTACGGCTAATGTCTCTTCCTTGCGCTGTTTGCCATCCACTCCCAGAGTTTGTTCCCTCCCTCCCTCCTTCCCACTGACCAAGGATTCTGGGGGAGGATCTGGTCGGGCTCTTTTGGCGCGTGCTGGAGCCGATGAGGGGGCAAAATGTTCAATCCCTTTGACCATCTTCCATGAACAGTCTGATGCTTTGAGACCAGTTGGTGAAAAGCGAGGTTATAAATACGCAAAGCAGTAAAAGTGGGAAACTGAACTGAAGGAGAGGTGGGTGGGGATGTGTGTTCTTGCCACAGACCTTCTGACTGGGGTAACCTGGGGAGGGGCAGCTTGCAGGAGCAGAAGCACCCCAGCAGAGGGCTTAGGTGGGCCGCATTGATGTGCTTGCAGAGCTCACGAGGAGGCAAATGCTGCCCGAAAGCTGACAGTGGAACAGAGGAAAGCGAAAAAGGTGAAAAAGCTTAAGGAAGATATTTCGCAGGGAGTTCACATAGCTGTTTACAGGTGAGCGTCTCTCGTTCCTTACTCCCCTGCCCTGTTGCAGCTTCCCCTCCCCCAGCGTGACCCGATCTGTTCCTTTCTTTGGCCCCCAGAGTCCGGAATCTGGGTAACCCAGCAAAGAAATTCAAAATTGAAGCTAACGCCAGCCAGTTGTACTTAACCGGAGTTGTGGTTTTACACAAAGATGTCAACGTGGTGGTGGTAGAAGGAGGTAAGGAGGTGGGCGAGCAGGCTGGGTTGTACCACACTCTGCATTTCTACGTCTAGAACCTGCCTAGTTCCAGGAGGAGGAGGGGGAAAATTCAGGAAGTCTGCACTTGTTTCAAGGCACCGACGGTTCTTCCAGCCTGTTTTTTATTTTTTTGAGGGGGGGGGGGAATGCAGAACACATCTGTCCATCTGCAGAACGGGTCGCAGAAATAGCATCACTTGGCGCAACCTGGAGTAAACAAATGAAACCGGCTTCAGGCCGTTATGTCAGGGTAGGCCAAGTCTCCAGAAACGTGCGCTTTGAGAAGCAGCACAAGGAACTCGTCTCTGGCTTTTCCTTTGAGAGTCTGTCTATGTTTATGGTTGGGACCACGAGGGGAGCACTTGGCACAGGTGCTTTCTTAAGGATCAGGAATTCAGTCCTCCTCCCAGTTGTTGTGTTTGTGAAGTTGTGCTTCACCACTTCTTGTGATGCTGCCTGTCAGTTCTACCTTTTCTGTTTTCTTTCCAAGGTCCCAAAGCACAGAAGAAATTTAAGCGGCTCATGTTACATCGAATAAAATGGGATGAGCAGACATCAAACACAAAAGGAGATGGTAAGAAAGCGCACTTCTGCCTGGAAATGCTTATCAAGCGATTAAGTCCATAAAAGCAATTGACTGTGGGCTACCAAAATGCTGAAACTCAGAAATAAACCACTCCGCAGGGTGATGGCCTGGAAGCACGTCTTGTAAGCTCTGGCAAGAGCCCCACTGGAACAGGGGGAAGGGGAGAGGCAAGGTCAGGGTCTCCGAAGGCTGCACCTGGCTCAAGGACCCGGTGGTTCTTCCAGCTCTGTCCCTCTGCAGAAATAGCGTCACTAAGAAAAGTGACCGATTCAGGAAGGCAGTACGCTGCAGGCCTCGCTCTCAGCGTCGTCTTCCGAAGAAGACAGAAAAGCGCCTGGTGCCGTTTCTTCTTTGGGGGGTTGCAGGCAAAGCTCGGGCTTCCTATGCCCAGGAAGGAAGGACCTGGAGAAGCAGAAAAGTTCCCCGGTTGGGAACACACTGAAAATGGAGCTTTGAGTGCCAGTTTTTAGGTTTAAAAGATTCTGCTTAGAGAGAGAGAGAGAGAGAGAGAGAAGAATTCCATAATAACTCTTTTTTCTCTCAGCTGTTGTATTCTTCTGTTGAATAGATTTGTATAAATCTATTTCACCATCGGTCTCGGTTGACAATCGACTTATAGCAGTTTTAAAGAAATCAAGTGATCTGGAAAGGGGCCGCCCTCCTTTACATTGAGCTGGTTCTGAAATTGAAAGACTTGAAGGAACTTGGAGGGCTTCGTGAACTGGTCTTTTACTGTCGCTTCTTTTCACAAGCTACTGAGCTTGCAGAGGTCTATATCCCATCTTTTCTAAAGGGCAGAATTGTCGCCTACTGTTTGAATAAAAGATGTTTCCGATCTGACCGATCTTGAATGTACTTTTGAATAGACAAATCCATCTTCAGTTGTTTCCCCATTCTTACACCCCCTAAGCAGTTTATTTTTCTTGCAGACGATGAGGAATCCGATGAGGAATCTGTAAAAAAAACCAACAAATGTTCCCTGGTTTGGGAGGTGAGTAATATTTATGGTCTAACTGATGGTGATTCCCAGTGTCACTAAGAAAGTCTTGGTTTTTATTATTTATTTATTTATTTATTTATTTTATTTTATTAGATTTCTATACCGCCCTATTCCCGAAGGACTCAGGGCGCTTTACAGGGCAGCATAAAATACAATATAAAAGATAATATAAAATTAAAATACATTAAATTAATTAAGCCCAACAATTAAAACAATATTTAAAAAGCTAAAACCCCTTCAGTCCAAGCCTGATAGATCGAAAAGCCAGGTTTTCAGGTCCCGGCGAAATGACAGGACAGAGAAACGCCTTCAGGAACTGAACTATGGGTGCTCTGTACAATTGTCCCTTCTCTTTCATTCAAAAAGTGGGAGATATGAGGAATCGCTCTAAAGGTTACTTCAGCTAACACAGTTTACGGTTTTAGCATGTTGTGCTCAACCATCCCCTCGTCTTCACCACTAAGCAACAGGCAGGGCAAGGAAAGAGGAATTATATGCATTTTGTGTGCTTCCAATCAATGCATTGCTTAGAGGACCTGCAGTGCAACCCTCAATACGTGGGCTGGCTCAGAGTCTCTCCTGCACTCTCTCTCTGTCCTTCTAGGGCACGGCCAAGGAGCGGAGCTTTGGCGAGATGAAGTTCAAGCAGTGTCCTACTGAAAACATGGCACGGGAGCATTTTAAGAAACACGGCACTGAGCATTATTGGGATTTGGCTCTGAGCGAGTCAGTCCTAGAACCCACAGACTGACGGCCTTTTCTGGAGCCGCTTCTCACATTTCTGGGTGTTTGATATAAAGAGCAAGAACTGAGCAGAAACATTAGACTCTGTTTACCCACCCACCCCCAATTCTCACAAATTCCTCACAGTACATAAATGCATACAATTAAAGGAAATATTTTTCAGATCCAAATAACAGGTTTTGATTTTAATGTTTGGCTTTGGACTAAAGCCACTTGATGCACACACCAAACTTTCCTGCCAGGCTGTCCGGAAGAAATCAAGTTGAAACTTAAAAAGCAGCAGAAGCCATTTATCAGCCAAGTCTCCTGAACTTTCCCACAATACTCTATATCAAGTATTTATACTGATGAAAAGTCCTCTTGTCAGAATAGTTATAAATTTTTCTTACGGTCGCAGACCAGCACAAAAGTTAAAAATTAAAATAAATACATTTTCTAAAAACTATTGGAAAATAACTAAGCAAAGTAGTAATACGAATAGGGATCTTTAGTTCTTTAGGGGCGTTTTCCTTATTTCGTTGCAGCAGCACAAAATTTTGCTACTGCATGAACGGTGGCTGGATTTGAATCCTGAAGGAGATGATTCATGTAGAAATTACCTGATCTCCCTGGAAATCTGTCTAATAGAGGGAGAATGTGGGTCGATCTGATGCTCCTGTAGGACTTGCAGCGCAACACAACAATTATTGCAGCTGTGGGATAGTTTATCTAAACAAGTAGAGATAACATTTTCTATGTACTCCGAAACATTGACCAGATTGTTCTTATTAAGAGAGACAATATAAATATTTAAAAGCAAAATCTCTACCTGTTCGGATGAGGGTAAGGCAGTCAAAACCCATGAATGTAAAGGCAGCGAGACACATTTACATCTGTGCAGAGCTGTGATAACTAGGGTCACTAACACTTTTAAATCTCCCACCAGCTTTGAGTTAACCCAGTAGCCATTTAATTCCACCTCTGAAGAGACCCAGGTTTCCTGTAGGAAGAGGACATCAAATTGAGATATATAATCAAAAAAACTGGTCTTTTGATGGGACTGACAGCCAGCGAAATTCCACATTGGAAGGGAGAGGATAGTCATTTGAGGGCCATCAGGAGATACGGTTCTGTTGGTCTGGGAGGTCAGCGGCAGCCATTTATGGCCTCCTCCAATGGATGATCTGACTCATATCTGTCTTGCATCAGCTCTTGGGGGTCTCTTCTTCAGAGTGGATGTCATCGACACCATTTAATACTAGCCTTGGAGAGCGGAGGGGCTGCTCCAGAGGAGTCGAGCAAAGAGATGTAGGCAAGGATCCTCGTCCATTCCCTGATTTGTTGCTGGAGTCCCCATGGAATATGCCAGTGACTCCTCAACTGCAGGATCCTCTACTGGCTCAAGAGGATACAGAATTCTATGTTTTGTAGGGTAATCCATTATTTGCTAAGGGGTAACAGGCTTGGGCTTTGTCGGCTCAGGATGTTTGACATTCTCGACAGCGGCTCGGCACGCATCCGCTTCCAATTTGGGGCACCTGGGAGCCATTCTACAGCACAGATCAATCCGCCGACCTTGGCAGCGAAGAAGCCGACTCAAGGAAGCCAAGATTGCTCTCCTGTTATTGCAGTCGTTTTTTAAACTCGGTTCAACATTTTTTAAATAGGATTCCTTCTCTGCCACTTCTGCAGCCCCTGGGGACGGAAAACCGTGCCATCCGGTGGTCCAGGTTGGTATAGCAGCTACAAAAATAAATATTTTTAATGGCATTTTAAGATTATTATTTTATTATTTATTAAAACCTTATTAATAATAAGCCACGATAGACCTTAACCGGCCGCCCTTCTGGATGGAGCGGTTGCTGGAGGAGTCCTTGCAGAGATTCTATATCCCCTCCTGGCCCGCCCTGGACTGAGCCCCCCCCCCTTGATTAAAATCATCCAGAAAGGTTGAGAAGCGACTGGATTAGTCGGACCCGCAAGGAGGACCCCGTGGAGCCTCACGGATGTCCGATGAGACTGTAGCTTTTAGATGACCTCTCCTAGGCCCGGTGAGTTAGAAACCACGCCCTCGGGGCCGGCGGAGGAAGGCGCTGACCGGCCCTCTGGCGCAGAATAGTCCGGACTGTCTCGGGGGAGCCTGGGCAGGGGCGGTTTTCCCCCCCCACACACACCCCTGCGTCTCCTCCCCCAGCCTTCGAAATGCCTGCGGGAGCCGGTGCTGCTGTCAAGAGTCTTGGGCTACGGATTCCTACGGCTGCTACTCCTTTGAAGATGGGCTTTGTTGTCTCTCCAGACCGTCCACCTGTGGCTTGCTGGGGTCTGGCCTCCCCCTGCATGCCCCGGGGCCCAACTCCCCCAGCCTTTCCTGACTGGCCATGTCTTCCCTTGGCTACTGACCGGTTGACAGGGTGGGTGGTATGGGGGGGTGGGAGGAGCGGGTAAGGAGGTGCCTGCCACCCCCACCCACCCTCCCTCCAGGTGCGGGGAAGCTGCAAAACGGGCCCGGCCAGGCCCCACCCAGATCCACGGGCCATTTTCCTTCCGTCTCCGTCCGTGGCTGTCCGTGTCGGGATGTCTAGTCTAAAGCCATAAGCGACCTACTGTTTTATACACACACGCACACACACAGACACCTGATTGCAAGTGCAAAACCAAAACCTACTTTGGGGGCGTCCTGGATCTGGAGGTGACCCAGCTGCCCGGTGTGGGGGGGAGGACCGCCCGGACCCTCGGTTCTCTTCCCCCCCCCGTGGGTTTTGTTTACATTTGTGTGGAGCTGCCTTTCCCCCCCTCCCTTGGGACGGGGCAGGGGCCATGCCTGCTTTGGTGAGGGGTGCCTGTTCGTACTACAAGTTGATTTCTATGTGTCTAGATAGGCTGCCAGGCTTGAGACTGCTGCGTGGGTTGTGGGGTTCAGACGCTGTGTGGGGGGGGGGGGGGAGACGATACGCAGCAGCTTCTCCTCCCCTTCAGCTCCTGGCATATTGTAGGTGACTCTGCCCGTTCTTGAGGCGTTTTTTTCCCTGCGAGGAGGCTTTTCTGTACTGTTTGGTCCAGAGTCCTGCAGGTGGTCCTTTACGGTGGGGGAACTGAGGAAATGGACCTGGGGGGGGGGGTTGCCCTGCCCCACAAAGCTGGCTGAGGAGTGGGGGAAATCAACCTCCTCCTCTGCCCCCCAATGAGGGGAGGGATTGAGTTTCAGGCTGGGGGTGTCTCCTGCCCCACCCCACCCCCATTTGCCTTGACAGCAGCGGGCGAGACAAGATGCCTTTAGGAGAAGGTGCCTTCAGCAGAGCCGGGGGCCGCGTGTAGGGCGACGCTTTGCCAAGGGGGATGTTCCCCCCCCAATACACTTTGTGGCATGGGGCTGACCTGGGCACTCCATCGGCCGGTGGCGAAGCGGAGACAGCTCCCTTGCCAAGTGATGGCGAATGGCATGCCTTGCCCCCCTCCCCAAGTGGCCTGCAGCCAAAAAGTAGGAGATGGCACAACCCGGAGCCTTGAGCTGCCCCCCTCCCTCCCCTGCAGCCCCCCCCTTTCCCCTTTGGCGACTTTGGTTCCCCCACAACCACCTCTGCCCCCGCCCCCCTCCTATTGCCTCCCGTCTCCTGAAGAAAAGGGGTGCCCCAAAATGGACGGGCACCGCAGTCCTGGCAGGGAGGTCACTTTGGAGGGAGAGCGATGAATTTTGCACTTTTGGTACGGAGGACGGGTGTGTGTGTGTCAGGGAATACATCATTTATTGGGAAACAGCCTTTTTTTCTCCTCCCCACCCCTTTCCAGGTATCTGTGAACAAGCACTGCCTTTATTTGGGGTTTGCTTTGCTTTAAACCCCGTTTGAAGCTGAAATAAACTTATTTTAATGTCTGGCTACAAGACGGTGGAGCCTTAATGTCATTTAGCGGGGAGAGGGCGGAATTAAGGGGCAACAGGCTTTCTTCCAGGGCTCTGGGTTCCACTTTTCCTCTCAATAAGGCTGATGCGTCTCCGGTCTCCCCCCCCCTAAATGGAGGACTCGCAGACCAGCATCAGGAGCCGGCCTCCTGCCAGTACTGCAGCAATGAGAGCTAGCTACTTCTTGTTCCAAAACCAGAAGAGAATCGGGGGGGGGCCGGTGTCGATCCTGCATGTTTCCAAGGGTGCCTGGTGCAGGTGTTGGAAAGCCGGGATCCCAGAGGCGGTGGGGGAGCACCCTTTTATTCTCAGAGTGTGGAGATGCTCATTTTGTCTCGGCTCTGGAAATCTTGGTCAGCTAGAAAGAAGAGATCCCCCACGTTGGTGGCAGGGCTCACCTGATCTTTCCGTCCCTACAACTTCAACAGCCACAACCCAGTGGAAGAGCTTTGGAATATTCTACGGCATCTTGCCTATTCCAGGTGAGTTTACAGACTTAATATACAGTTGTGATTGATTTGTGATGTTCCTTTACATGCCATCTTTCCGTCCCAACTCTTCTCCAAGCAGCCAAACACGTTCTCCTTTTCTAGCCATATGGGAAGGGAGGCCACCTTTTGTGGCAAGCAGTCCTAGAGTGAGAGAGTGAGTCCCGCGGTTAAAGAAGGAATAGCAGCCATAAAAGTAAATATTATTCTGTACGTATTGAAGCTACTGAATCTTATTAAGGGTCAGAAAACTGCCATCCGGTTATCCCAAGCAGGTACAGCAGCCACAAAAAGAAACCTTTTTAATAGCATTTTAAGATTATTATTCTTTATTAATAAAACCTTATCAATACTAGGCCATTTAATTCTGCCCATGTGTCTCAGCAAAATGGCCATCTGTCACCCTATTAATATCAATAATGTGTTAATAAACAATAAGGCGTTATTAAACAACAATAATAATATTAATAATAATAAATTGTTATTAAATTATATATAAATAATAAAAAATTATTAACAATTTATTTATTAATAAATTAATAATATTATTAATAGTAATAAACATTAATAAGGCGTTATTCTTCGGAGAAGGGCGGGATATAAATGGAATTAAAATAAAAAATAAAATAAAGAATAAAGATGGAGAATAATAACCTTAAAAACCTATTTAAAAGGTGTATTTCTTTTTGGCGGCCGCAATACCCGGTTTGTCCAATGGAGGGCACGCTACTATGTCCCATCGCATTAGTTACTGATGCCCCCGTAGGCCTTTTGCCTAGGATGGGACACCGAGAAGCGAAGCACCAAAGCGCAGAGCGTCAGCCAAAGCGTCGCCGCTCTACCCTTCTCCGAAAAGGACGAGCCGCTCTCGTCGGCCTTCTGCGCATGTGCGCCATCTCGTTCCTCCCGTGTAATCTCTGAGAGACCTAGGGCCGGCGGACTTCCTGTCCGTCGATATCGGCAGTCCCCCATGACTTTTGATATAGGACCTTTCTATCACGGCTGCCTTCCGGTCCTTCCGTTTTTGATCATTCCCTAACTTCCTTTCAGAGAGAGACTTCGGCACGGTGGGCTTCCTGTCCGATGAAATCCGTCGTCCCCCAGGGCCTTTGAAAAACCACCTTTCCATCCCATAGCATTAGCACGGAGGCCATCGTAGGCCTTTTCGAAGGCCTCCATTCAGCTGTCGCGAACGGAGGCAAAACAGTGCCCTCCTGTGGTCCAATCCGGTGTAGCAGCCACCACCGAAATGGCGTTTTAAGATTAATAAAACCTTATTAATATTAGGCCATCTTATTCTGCGCCTGTGTCGCAAAACAGGGCCACCCGTCGCCCTATTCATATTAATGTTAAAAAGAAAGATAGAGAACAATAACCTTAAAATGCCATTTAAAAGGTTTATTTCTTTCGGCGGCCGCAATAATGAGAATGACCACAGGAGGACACGGTTTCGCGCCCCATAGCATTACCGAGAAGCGAAGCGACAAAGCGCAGAGCGTCCCCTTTCACAGAGACCTCGAAATGGCCGACTTCCTGTCCGTCCCTTTTAGTCTTCCCGGCCAACTTCCTTTCGCTGCGACTTTCTCGCCACGGCGGACTTCCTGTTAGCTCAGCCGCGCCTTCTTTTGTGCTGCAAAGATCGCGGAGCTCCTTTTTAGAGCCGGGGCCGGCACTCAAGGTGTTTTGGCGTTCGGGTCCGGAATGGCGTTCCGTTCCGTCTCGGGGGTCTCCTCGAAGGCTGTCAAGCAAGGCAGCCGTTTGATGGTGTTTTCCCAGTGCCCCACTCCCGGATGTAGAAGAACGAGTGGCGCTTCTCTGTATAAGGTCTTAATAGGTTCCTCTTAAAAGTGTACCCCGCTGACCCCCGTCCACCAAACGAAGATGTTTTCATTCAAGAATAGTTTTGCTTGACCTGCCCTGCTATTTCTTTAAGGAGATTGTACGTATTTACGTTTCATCATCATCATCATTGGAAGGGACCTTGGAGGTCATGTAGTCCAACCCCCTGCTCAGGCAGAACTTACAGAATCACAAGAGTTGGAAGGGACCATGAAGGCCATCCAGTCCAACCTCTTGCTCAAGCAGGAGACCTTAAAGAACCAGAGAGTTGGAAGGGACCTTGGAGGTCATCTAGTCCAACCTCTTGTTCAGGCAGGAAACGCTATACCGTTTCAGACTAGTGGCTGTCCAGTGTCTTCTTAAAAATGTCCAGTGTTGGAGCATTCAGCACTTCTGGAGGCAGGTTGTTCCACTGGTTAATTGTTCTAACTGTCCGGAGGTTTCTCCTTAGTTCCAGGTGGCTTCTCTCGTTAACTAGTTTCCATCCATTGCCTTTAGGCATTTGGGAGAATAGCTTGACTCCCTCTTTTTTGTGTCAGCTCCTGGGATATTGGAACGCTGCTATCATGTCTCCCCTCATCCTTCTCTTCATTAAAGTAAGGTAAAGGTAAAGGTTCCCCTGTACACACGTGCTAGTCGTTTCTGACTCTAGGGGCCGGTGCTCATCTTCCTTTCCAAGCCGAAGAGCCAGCGCTTGTCCGAGGACGTCTCCGTGGTCATGTGGCCGGCATGACTAGACGCCATAGGCGCATGGAACGCTGTTACCTTCCCACCGTAGAGGTCCCTATTTTTCTACTTGCATTTTTTACGTGCTTTCGAACTGCTAGGTTGGCAGAAGCTGGGACAAGTAACAGGCGCTCACTCTGTTACGCGGCACTCGGGATTCGACCTGCCAAACTGCCGACCATCTGATGGACAAGCTCAGCATCCTAACCCACTGAGCCACCGCGTCAATTCCAGCAACTGTTCCTTATATGTTTTAGCCTCCAATCCCCTAATCATCTTTTTTGCTCTTCTCTGTACTCTTTTTAGAGTCTCAACATCTTTTTTACATTGTGGTGACCAAAACTGGATGCAGTATTCCAAGTGCAGCTTTACCAATGCATTGTAAAGAGGTATTAATACTTCACGTGATCTTGATTCTATTCCTCTGTTAATGCAGCATAGCACTGTTTTGGCTTTTTTGGCACCTGCAGCACGCTGCTGCCTCATATTCATTTTGTTAGATAGTGGCCAGTGTTCATGTCTGTCCAGATCCTCCTGTATCTTAAGCCTAACGTCTGGAGTATTGGCTATTCCTACCAGCTTGTTGTTGTCTGTAAATTTGATGAAATTTCCCCTGGTTCAAATCATTGATGAAGATATTGAAGAGCACTGGGCCCAGAACAGAGCCCTGGGGCACCCCACTACACACTTCCTTCCATGTCGATGCGGTTCCTTTGAGGACCACACACTGAGTACGGCGGGTCAGCCAGCTACGAATCCATCTGGTGGTGATGCTGTCTAACCCACATTTTCCTATCTTATCAAGTAGTAGGTTGTGCTCTACTTTATCAAATGCCTTACTGAAGTCCAGGTAAATTATATCCACAGCATTCCTCTGGTCCACTAATTTTGTCACTTGGTCAAAGAATGCAATAAGATTTGTCTGGCACGATCTGTTTTTGACAAACCCATGTTGGTTTTTAGTAATGATTTGTTTGCATCTGGGTGTTTATGTTTATATTTGATATTTCCAAAGGATATCCCTTTGAGATATCTATATTAATGTACATTGAATATTAAATTTCTAATTGAAATAAATTGTGTACTTTTTATTAAGAAATAAATATAAATTGATATAAAAATAAATATAATTTATTTTGAAAATGTATATAACATATTGGTGCTTTATAGGTTTATCATTGAAAGTATGGATAAAATGGGGGAGAGAAGTTGGAACTCATGGAATTTATTGATTTGTTTGCCATCCATCTAACTTTGTAGAACTTTGTGCAAAGCAAGTCAGGGTTAGAAAGGGCAGGAGATTCCTCCCTTTCCTCTCCAGGTTGCAGGGGGGGGGGAATCCCGCCCACCGCCCAGAGGTAAAAGAAAGGAAAAGCAGGTCTCTGGGGGCAACAGGAGATTTTGGTCTTTGCAGAGTCCAGCTTGCAATTTTGCTAACTTCCCCAATCACAGCTGCACCGACTGAGGTAGCAGTCCTATGGGTGAGGAGGAAGGGTAAGAGGCCAGTTCTACAAAGGCCTGCAGTGGAGAAAGAAGGTTACGTTCCCTGGATTTGCAGCCTAGAGCCTCCCCCGGATTTATTTATTTATTTTATTTTTATTTTTATTACATTTATATCCCGCCCTTCTCTGAAGACTCAGGGCGGCTTACAAGCTTAGCAGTGGGTGACCTACCCTGTTGTGGCTGTTAAGAAGGAACTCAGGAAAACAGATAAGTTGTCCTTGAGGATTTTTTTTTCCTTTTTTGCCGGTTTCAGCAAGGTTAAGGCTTTTCCTTTTAAAGAGTTGGGGATGGAAATTGAGTAAGGTTGGGAGCAAGAGGCAGCGGGGAAACACGGTGGGAGGTTGCGACGGCCACCACTCTCAATATTGCAGTTTTGGTGTGAAATAGCAGGAGGGACCTTTCCAAGGGCCTTCCCAGGAGCAGAGCTCGGCAGTCTACCGGGAAGGGCCCTTTCTGGCGTGCTTGCCAGGCCGTGCAGCAGAATCTTTGGATGGTGTTTGCGGGCCCCACTTTGCAGGCATTTAGAGACAAGATAAGAAGGCATGTCCTTTGGCGAACTTTTGATTTCTGAACAATCCTCTTGTGTAATTATAAGACCGATTTCAATGGCATTAATGTTTATAGATTACAACGTTAGTGTTTTTTGTGAAGAACTTTGACGGTAGAAAAAACAAAAGCCGCCTAGATATAAAATAACTTAGAAACAAATGTAAAATTAGAAATAACTATAAACATAGATTACATCTTAAACCTTAGCGTGCTACACTCTAGGAATAAACATAACTCTAAATCAAATTTTGCAAATCATCAGGCTTAATTGCCGTCCACACTTTTAAAATAAAACAATACAGAAGCATAACTGTAACGGTGCCTGTCTGAAACAGCAGTACTTTTCTTTTTAAATCAAGTGAAAATCAGAGCAACATTACGCCACTGAAATTAGTTCAAATTAAGCATCAGTATAGGTTTCAGGTCGTAGCTCAGTCCAAGAGATGCACAATTACCCTATTCTTAAATCTTCTGAGATTCTTTTGACAGCCACCAAAAGAAATAAATCTTTTAAACGGCATTTTAAGGTTATTCGTTATTATTTAAACTTTAATAATATTAATAGGGCATCATAGTCCCCCTTAACTTTGTTTAAGGCTTTTGAAGCAGGACTCCGTCTGTGCCTGCGTTGCAGCAAACGGACCTCCCGTTGCCCTATTAATAATAAGTTGTTAGTAATAAAAATACAGAAAAATAACGGTAAAATGTCATTAAAAAGTTTTATTAATTGTGACCGGAACACAGGACGGCACTATTTTCAGTCCTCCAAGGAGTACGGAACAGGCACAGAAGAAGGAATCCTGCTTCAAAAGCCTTTAAAAGGTTTTTTTCTTTTGGGGGCTGCTGCAATATACGGTTTGACAGTCTCCCGTCCCATAGCATTAGCAATCGTGGGCATCGTAGTACGCCTTTTAGATGGCCTCAGTGCTATCTCTAAGGGACAGAAAACCGTGTTCTCCGTCGGTCCAAGCGGGTACGGCAGCCACCAAAAGGAATAAATCTTTTAAACGGCATTTTAAGATTATTATTCTTTATTAACAGAACCTTATTAATACTATTTAATTCTGTGCCTGTGTCTCAGCCATCTGTCACCCTATTAATATCAATAATGCATTATTATTAATATTAAGATTAATAAGGCGTTAATAATAAAGATGGAGAATAATAACCTTAAAATCCTATTTAAAAGGTGTATTTCTTTTTGGCGGTCGCAATACCCGGTATGACCACAGGAGGGCACGCTTTTCCGTCCCATCGCATTAGTATCGATGCCCCCGTAGGCTTTTTACCTAGGATCGGGACAGCGAGAAGCGAAGCCCCAAATCGCGGAGCGTCAGCCAAAGCGTCGCCACTCTACCCTTCTCCGAAAAGGACGAGCCGCTCCCGTCGGCCTTCTGCGCATGTGCGCCATCTCGTTCCTCCCGTGTAATCTCTGAGAGACCTAGGGCCGGCGTACTTCCTGTCCGTCGATATCGGCAGTCCCCCATGAGTTTTGAAATAGGACCTTTCTATCACGGCTGCCTTCCGGTCCTCCCGTTTTTGATCATTCCCCTAACTTCCTTTCAGAGAGAGACTTCGGCACGGTGGGCTTCCTGTCCGATGAAATCCGTCGTCCCCCAGGGCCTTTGAAAAACCACCTTTCCATCCCATAGCATTAGCACGGAGGCCATCGTAGGCCTTTTCGAAGGCCTCCATTCAGCTGTCGCGAACGGAGGCAAAACAGTGCCCTCCTGTGGTCCAATCCGGTGTAGCAGCCACCACCCAAATGGCGTTTTAAGATTAATAAAACCTTATTAATATTAGGCCATCTTATTCTGCGCCTGTGTCGCAAAATAGGGCCACCCGTCACCCTATTCATATTAATAAGTTATTACTAATAAAGAGAGAAAAATAACCTTAAATGCCATTAAAAAAAGGTTTCTGTTTCGGCGGCCGCAATGCCCGGTTTGACCACAGGAGGGCACGCTTTTGCATCCCATAGCATTAGTATTGATGCCCCCGTAGGCCTTTTGCCTAGGTTGGAAACACCGAGAAGCGAAGCCCCAAAGCGCAGAGCGTCAGCCAAAGCGTTGCCGCTCTATACTTCCTCGAAAAGGATGAGCCGCTCCCGTCGGCCTTCTGCGCATGTGCGCCGTCTCGTTCCTCCCGTGTAATCTTCGAGAGAACTTCTCGGCCCGGCTGACTTCCTGTCCGTTGATATCGGCCGTCCCCTAGGACTTTTGAAATAGGTCCCTTTCATGACGGCTGACTTCCGGTCATTTCTTTTTGATCATTCCCCTAACTTCCTTTCAGAGAGAGACATCTTCATGGTGGGCTTCCTGTCCTTTCCACGATGGTCGTTTTCCGGTCCATTCTTCTTAGTCATCCTCCAACTTCCTTTCGCGGCGACTTTCTGGGCCCGGCGGACTTCACGTCCGATCAACGTTAGACCGTAGATTTAAAATGCCATTTAAAAGGTTTATTTCTTTCGGCGGCCGCAATACCGGGTTTCGCGCCCCATAGCATTAATATTGAGGCCGTCGTAGGCCTTTTGCCTAGGATGGGGACACCGAGAAGCGAAGCGACAAAGCGCAGAGCGTCCCCTTTTACAAAGACCTCGAAATGGCCGACTTCCTGTCCGTTCCTTTTAGTCATCCCGGCCATCTTCCTTTCGCTGCGACTTTCTCGCCACGGCGGACTTCCTGTTAGCTCAGCCGCGCCTTCTGTTGTGCTGCAAAGATCGCGGAGCTCCTTTTTAGAACCGGGGCCGGCACTCAAGGTGTTTTGGCGTCCGGGTCCGGAATGGCGTTCCGTCCCGTCTCGGGGGTCTCCTCGAAGGCTGTCAAGCAAGGCAGCCGTTTGATGGTGTTTTCCCAGCGCCCCACTCCCGGATGTAGAAGAACGAGCGGTATGGCACTTCTCTGTATAAGGTCTTAATAGGTTCCTCTTAAAAGTGTACCCCGCTGACCCCCGTCCACCAAACGAAGATGTTTTCATTCAAGAATAGTTTTGATTGACCTGCCCTGCTATTTCTTTAAGGAGATTGTACGTACGTACGTTTCTTTTTAATAATAATAATAATAATAATAATAATAATAATAATAATAATAATAATAATAATAATAATAATAATAATAATAATAATAATAATAATAATAATTGGAAGGGACCTTGGAGGTCATTTAGTCCAATCCCCTGCTTAGGCAGAACTTACAGAACCACAGAGTTTGAAGGGACCCTGGTGGTCATCTAGTCCACCCCCATGCTCAGGAAACCCTATACCATTTTAGATAAATGGCTGCCCAGTCTCTTCTTAAAAACATCCAGTTTTTGAGCATTCACCACTTCTGGAGGCAGGTTGTTCCACCGGTTAATTGTTCTAACTGTCAGGAAGTTTCTCCTTAGTTCTAGGTTTTTGGGTTGAAGCACATCATCACATTTCACATCATAAAGTGGAAATCGGAGCAAAATTATGCCACTGAAATTAGTTCAAATTAAGCATCAGGTTAAGTTTCATGTGGAAACTCAGTTAAGAGCCGCTGTCCAGGGTCCTGTCACAGAGTCCGGTAGGTATGCAGAGAAGGCCTTTCCTAGGGGCCGATGCTTTACTTTCTGGCCGGGGGTGGGTGGGAGTCAGAAATGACCTCCAGGGCCCTCTTAGCAGCAGAATCCAAAACAGAAAGGAGGACACGAGACAGGCAAGCAGGTAGCTTCGCAGCAAGCAGGCGGCATAAGAAAACCCAGGGTGTTTCTGATAGTATTTTGGGTCCTTTTGAGTCAGCACTGTTTTTCCGAGCGTAGGGGCAACTTCAGTAGCCGTTTTGTATTTGTCTTTAGCCCTTTTTGGGGCAAAAAGCAGTCTGTGTAACACTGGTTGCTCCCACTTTCTAGAACTAGGCCGCTCAGTTGATGCAGGCACGGAGCCCTTCTGCGAAGACCTTTGATCAGCCTGCCCCTTGGAAAGTTAAACACCAAGGCGACCACCCTATCTTTTCGTCCAGGGGGGACAGCGAGAGGTTGGAGTTTAGAGGTAAGGAGCCGGTGTTTTGTGTTACGTGCCTACGGTCCGCTCTGATCTTCTCAGCAGCACTGTCCATCGCTTCTGGCTCTGCCAACGCTGTAACGATCTATTTTGTTCTTGAGATATAATGCGGCATCTGCGTTTTTCACAGAGGGAGTAACAAACTTTCCAGGCCCCTGCCGATACTTTGTTTAAAATCAAAGATTTGCCTTTTAAAATACCGCCACAACGTTGTTACGCTCTGCCAGATTTTGTCTACGCTAGTTAGTAGCAGAATATCCACAGAGACCCTTATTGACTGAAAAGCAGTCTGGGAGCAGTTAGCCAGAGGGCCGCTCTGTAGTCACAGAGAGCCTCGTGAGTCACAGGGAAGCCCATCCTCTACGAGAAGGAAGAAAGAGGAAAGATGTTTTGCTAAAAAGAAAACAAAACAATAAATAAATTGTAAGCTTTTAAACAACTCTATATTCTCCCCAAGTGGACTTTTTTCACCCGCAGTCTCAGTTTGAGGCTCCGGTGTCTCATTTTGCCTTTCCAATCCACAAGCAAATAATTTAAACGAGACGATCTCCTAATTCACTTCTCTTAACAGACAGGAGTAGAAGAGGAGTCGCTTCACCCACACGGCCTATAGAGGAAGGAAAACATCTATTGCCCGATCGGTCATGTCCTCGCCAACGTGGTCGGCCTCGGGAAGGTTCGTTCAACCAGCCTTCGACAGACCATCCACGGAAGACCTCAGGGGCTTCCTAGATCACGGTAGCCCCAGCATTCGGTCTCGGCTTAACACGAGGCGTACACCAGGCCGGCGCGGCCGATTCAGGAAACCACAAATTCCCACTCGGGTCAACGCGTGAAACCTGTTCGTTCAGGCAAGCTGCCGCCCTCGCTACTGCCGGGCAGGCCTCCTCGCCTGCGCCCTTGAGGCCAAGCCCTTCTGCCTCCCGGGATGCAGACTTGCTGCAGCTGTGCCTTTTTGTCTCCAAGCAGGTGGGTTCTTTTGTTCCGCTTTGATCTGCTCTGCTTTCCTCAACCCATTTTTGCTGCTTTCATCTCCTGCCTTCTCTGTAAATCTACGTGAAAGCTGATGAGAAGTAAAGTTTTAGTATTTACCGAGAAAAAAAATATTGTTATATGTATAGTCACGTGCTGCAGCTGTAGATGGAGAAATAAGTCTGTGGAGCCAGCGTGAGAGGACGGGGTTCGGTCTTTGTGGAAACCGAGTCGGTGGAAAGATCTGAAGAGACTCTAAAAGGACCAGCCGTCCGCAGGGAATATAAATCCTTCCATTCCCCACTATCTAATCAGAGGCGAAGCGGGTTTTCAGACGAGAGGCGAAACATCTTCAGAAATGAACGGGATTCCGTTCGCGTCTGAACAAAGGATCTTTGGGATAACCAAGACTCGGACGACTCAAACATACAAAGAAACCATTTGAAAATATTAAACACGGAACATATCGTTAGGGAACTAAAAAAATCATTTTTAATGAGAAAAGTACATTTGTGGAAAGTAAGCCTACATAGCACATACATATATCTTAAGAAGGTAAAATATGACGTCTCATTCCAAATCCTATTTTGTATAATATATAGGAGTCCAAATAACATTAAATAATTAGGTTGAAAAATCAAACCAGGAGTACTTTAATTTTTATTTTATCGATATAATTAAAGCCTAAAGGCGAGGATCTGTAGAAAAGGCAACAACAAACCAATATCGGGCGAAGACGCCTTTGTCTGCATTCTGCAACGGCCAAGCATTAAAATTAATTTATTCATATTCTAAAGATAAGATAAGCGGGGAATTTTCAGAAAAAGACAATTGTTTGCGTGCGTAAGGGTCAGTCTGAATTTGCATTCCCACACACGTAAGAACGCACACACAACCGGAATAATTTAAAATAGTCAAACGGTCACAAATCTACCATTCTAAACGAAGACGCGTTAGGAAGCCCTCCTTTTGAAAAGAAACCTTACTTCAACTTCCCGTTTTACGTAAGCTCCCCAGCGTTTCCATCCCAATTATCGATCAGGTCCACGTTTCTCAAAATTTAGCAATTCTGCTAGTATCCGCTATTTCCCATATCGTTAACCAGTAATTTCCTGGGAAATTAACAAGGACGCAACAAAACGTTTTTTGCATAGCAAGATAACTTTCCGAATCCTTCCGTCAAAAAATAAATACATTAAAAATATAAAAAAAACCTTTTTAACGGCATTTTTAAATCATTATATATTATTAAAATTATTAATATTAACAGGCCAACGTAAGGCTTAATTCGCTTTAAGGCTTCTGAAGAAGGATTTGTTCTTCCTCGCCTGCGTTGCAGCAAACGGGTTCCGTTTTAACATTAATATTAATAACGAGGCGTTAATATTCATACGTAATAATAAAGCATTAATAAAAAGGAGAAGTTAAAACGCCATTAAAAAGGATTTTTTGTTTCGGCGGCAGCAATACCCCGTTTGACCACAGGAGGGCACCGTTTTCCGTCCCACACCATTAACATAGAGGTCTTTCGCCTAAGATCGGGACACCGAGAAGAGAAGCCCCAAAAAGCGCAGAGCGTCAGCCAAAGCGTCACCATTCTACGCGTCAGCCGGCTCGTTCTTCACGAATAATCTCCGAGAGACCTTCTGTGCCCGACGCACTTCCTATTCGTCGATATCGGCCGTCCTCCAGTTCTTTGAAATAGGACCTTTCCATCACGGCCGACTTGCGGTCATTTCTTCTTAGTCATCGCCCAAGTTCCTTTCGCGGCGACCTTGCGGGCACGGCGGAATTCACGTCCGATCAACAAGTTAGTAGACCGTCCATTTAAAACGCTACTAAAAATATTTTTTTTATTTTGGCGGCCGCAACTCCCGCTTTGACGACAGGACGGCAGTTTTCCGTCCCATAACATTATCACCGAGACCACGGTAAACCTTTTCGAAGGCCTCAACGCCGCTATCGCTAAGGGACGGAAAACAGTGCCCTCCTGTGGTATACGCTGGCGTAGCAGCCACGAAAATAAATCAACCTTTCAAGTGGCGTTTTAAGATTATTATTCTCTATTAATCAAACCTTATCAATATTAGTTCCTCTTATTCTGCGCCTGTGTCTCAGCAAAAGGGTCACCCGTCCCCCTATTCATGTTAATAAGGCGGTAATAATAAAGGTAATAACCTCAAAACGCTATTTAAAAAGGATTATTTCCTTCGGCGGCCGCAATACCCAGTTTTACCACAGGAGGGCACGGTTTTCCGTCCCATAGAATTATCATTGAGGACGTCTTAGGCCTTTTGCCTAGCATCGGGACTCCGATAAGCGAAGCAACAAAGGGCAGAGCGTCCCCTTTCACAGAGCATGGCGCACTTCCTGTCCGTCCCCCCGGGCCTGTGAAAAATTACCTTTCCATCATGGCTGACTTCCGGTCCGTTCTTCTTAATCATCCCCCTAACTTCCGTTCCCAGGATGGCGGACTTCCTGTCCGGTCAAATTTGCAGTCCCCCAGGACCTATTGGTACGTTCTTCTTAATTATCCCTCCAACTTCCGTTCCCATCATGGCGGACTTCCTGTCCGTCAAATTTGCAGTCCCCCAGGGCTTTTTGGTCCGTTCTTTTTTATCATCCCCTAACTTCCGTTTCCATCATGGCCGACTTCCTGTCCGTGGAAATTTGCAGTCCCCCAGGGCCTATTGGTACGTCCTTCTTAATTATCCCTCCAACTTCCGTTCCTATCATGGGGACTTCCTGTCCGTCAAATTTGCAGTCCCCCAGGGCCTTTTGGTCCGTTCTTTTTAATTATCCCTCCAACTTCCGTTCCCATCATAAAGACTTCCTGTCCGTCAAATTTGCAGTCCCCCAGGGCCTGCTGGTCCGTCCTTTTTTATCATCCCCGCTTACTTCCGTTCTCAGCATGGCGGACTTCCTGTCCGTCAAATTTGCAGTCCCCCAGGGCCTTTTGGTCCGTCCTTAATCATTCCCCCCCCCAACTTCAATTGTGCTTAATGGGGTTTAATGTGGGTTAATTGTTATTAATGGGGGTTAATGGATTAATAATGGTCAATTGTTGTTAATGGGGTTTAATAGGACTAATAGTGGTCAATGGGGGTTAATGGTTGTTAATGGTGGTTAATGGGTTTTAATGGAGTAAATTGCGAGTCAATGGGGGTTAATGCACTTAATGGTGGTTTATGGGGGTCAATGGTGGTTTATGGGCATTAATGGGGGTTAATGGTGGTTAATGTGTGTTAATGAAGTTAATGTGGGTCAATAGTGGTTTATGGGGGTTAATGGTAGTTAATGAAGGTTAATGGGGGTCAATGGTGGTTTATGGGTGTTAGTGCAGTTAATGGGGGTCAATGGTGGTTTATGGGGGTCAATGGTGGTTTATGGGGGTTAATGGTGGTTTATGGGGGTTAATGGTGGTTAATGAAGGTTAATGGGGGGCAATGGTGGTTTATGGGGGTCAATGGTGGTTTATGGGGGTTAATGGTGATTAATGAAGGTTAATGGGGGTCAATGGTGGTTTATGGGGTTAATGGTGGTTAATGAAGGTTAATGGGGGTCAATGGTGGTTTATGGGGGTCAATGGTGGTTAATGAAGGTTAATGGGTGTTATTGAAGTTAATGGGGGTCAATGGTGGTTTATGGGGGTTAATGGGTGTTATTGAAGTTAATGGGGGTCAATGGTGGTTTATGGGGGTTAATTGTGGTTAATGAAGGTTAATGGGGGTCAATGGTGGTTTATGGGGGTTAATGGTGGTTAATGAAGGTTAATGGGTGTTATTGAAGTTAATGGGGGTCAATGGTGGTTTATGGGGGTTAATTGTGGTTACTGAAGTTTAATGGTGGTTAATGGGTGTTAGTGCAGTTAATGGGGGTCAATGGTGGTTTATGGGGGTTAATGGTGGTTTATGGGGGTTAATGGTGGTTAATGAAGGTTAATGGGTGTCAATGGTGGTTTATGGGGGTTAATGGTGGTTAATGAAGGTTAATGGGTGTTAATGAAGTTAATGGGTGTTAATGAAGGTTAATGGGGGTCAATGGTGGTTTATGGTGGTTAATGAAGGTTAATGGTGGTTAATGGGTGTTAGTGCAGTTAATGGGGGTCAATGGTGGTTTATGGGGGTTAATGGGTGTTAATGAAGTTAATGGGGGTCAATGGTGGTTTATGCGGGTTAATGGTGGCTAATGAAGGTTAATGGGGGTTAATGGTGGTTTCTGAAGGTTAATGGGGGTTAATAGGTGTCAGTGTAGTTAATGGGGGTCAATGGTGGTTTATGGGGGTTATTGGTGTTTAATGAAGGTTACTTGGGGTTAATGGGTGTTAATGCACTTAATGGTGGTCAATCGTGGTTTATGGGGGTTAATGGGTGTTAATGAAGTTAATGGGGGTGAATTGTGGTTACTGAAGTTTAATGGTGGTTAATGGGTGTTAGTGCAGTTAATGGGGGTCAATGGTGGTTTATGGGGGTTAATGGTGGTTTATGGGGGTTAATGGTGGTTAATGAAGGTTAATGGGTGTCAATGGTGGTTTATGGGGGTTAATTGTGGTTACTGAAGGTTACTGGGGGTTAATGGGTTTTAATGCACTTAATGGGGGTCAATGGTGGTTTATGGGGGTTAATGGGTTTTAATGAATTAATGGTGGTCAAGGGTGGTTTATGGGGGTTAATGGTGGTTTATGGGGGTTAATTGTGGTTAATGAACGTTAATGGGGGTTAATGGGTGTTAATGAAGTTAATGGGGGTCAACGGTGGTTTATGGGGGTTAATAGTGGTTTATGGGGGTTAATTGTGGTTAATGAACGTTAATGGGGGTTAATGTGTGTTAATAAAGTTAATGGGGGTCAACGGTGGTTTACGGGGTTAGGGTTTTAGTCACGACTTTGTTTGCATCTGGGTGTTTATGTTTATATTTGATGTTTGTAAAGGATATCCCTTTGAGATATCTATATTAATGTACATCGAATATTAAATTTCTAATTGAAATAAATTGTGTACTTTTTATTAAGAAATGATAAATATAAATTGATATAAAAATACATATAATTTATTTTGAAAATGTATATAACATATCGGTGCCTTAAAGGTTTATCATGGAATTTCTTGATTTGTTTGCCATCCATCTAACTTTGTAGAACTTTGCGCAAAGCAAGTCAGGGTTAGGAAGGGCAGGAGATTCCTCCCTTTCCTCTCCAGGTTGCAGTGCGGGGGGGAAGCCCGCCCACCGCCCAGAGGTAAAAGAAATGAAAAGCAGGTCTCTGGGGGCAACCGGAGACTCGGGTCTTTGCAGAGTCCAGCTTGCAATTTTGCTAACTTCCCCAATCACAGCTGTACCGACTGAGGTAGCAGTCCAGTGGGTGAGGAGGAAGGGTAAGAGGCCAGTTCTACAAAGGCCTGCAGTGGAGAAAGAAGGTTACGTTCCCTGGATTTGCAGCCTAGAGCCTCCCCCGGATTAATTTATTTATTTTATTTTTATTTTTATTACATTTATATCCCGCCCTTCTCCGAAGACTCAGGGCGGCTTACAAGCTTAGCAGTGGGTGACCTACCCTGTTGTGGCTGTTAAGAAGGAACTCAGGAAAACAGATAAGTTGTCCTTGAGGATTTTTTTTTCCTTTTTTGCCGGTTTCAGCAAGGTTAAGGCTTTTCCTTTTAAAGAGTTGGGGATGGAAATTGAGTAAGGTTGGGAGCCGAGTCGGGAGCAAGAGGCAGCGGGGAAACACGGTGGTAGGTCGCGACGGCCACCCCTCTCAATATTGCAGTTTTGGTGGGAAATAGCAGGAGGGACCTTTCCAAGGGCCTTCCCAGGAGCAGAGCTTGGCAGTCTACCGGGAAGGGCCCTTTCTGGCGTGCTTGCCAGGCCGTGCAGCAAAATCTTCGGATGGTGATTGCGGGCCCCACTTTGCAGGCATTTAGAGACAAGATAAGAAGGCACGTCCTTTGGCGAACTTTTGATTTCTGAACAATCCTCTTGTGTAATTATAAGACCGATTTCAACGGCATTAATGTTTATAGATTACAACGTTAGTGTTTTTTGTGAAGAACTTTGACGGTATAAAAAACAAAAGCTGCCTAGATATAAAATAACTTATAAACAAATGTAAAATGAGAAATAACTATAAACATAGATTACATCTTAAACCTTAGCGTGTTACACTCTAGGAATAAACATAACTCTAAATCAAATTTTGCAAATCATCAGGCTTAATCGCCGTCCACACTTTTAAAATAAAACAATACAGAAGCATAACTGTAACAGTGCCTGCCTGCAACAGCAGTACTTTTGTTTTTAAATCAAGTGAAAATCAGAGCAACAATACGCCACTGAAATTAGTTTAAATTAAGCATCAGGATAGGTTTCAGGTCGTAGCTCAGTCCAAGAGATGCACAATTACCCTATTCTTAAATCTTCTGAGATTCTTTTGGCAGCCACCAAAACAAATAAATCTTTTAAACGGCATTTTAAGGTTATTCTTTTTTATTTAAACTTTAATATTAATAGGGCATCATAGTCCTCCTTAACTTTGTTTAAGGCTTTTGAAGCAGGACTCCGTCTGTTCCTGCGTTGCAGCAAACGGACCTCCCATTGCCCTATTAATAATAAGTTGTTAGTAATAAAAATACAGAAAAATAACGGTAAAATGTCATTAAAAAGTTTTATTAATTGTGACCGGAACACAGGACGGCACTATTTTCAGTCCTCCAAGGAGTACAGAACAGGCACAGAAGAAGGAATCCTGCTTCAAAAGCCTTTAAAAGGTTTCTTTCTTTTGGCGGCTGCTGCAATATACGGTTTGACAGTCTCCCGTCCCATAGCATTAGCAATCGTGGGCACCGTAGTACGCCTTTTAGATGGCCTCAGTGCTATCTCTAAGGGACAGAAAACCGTGTTCTCCGTCGGTCCAAGCGGGTACGGCAGCCACCAAAAGGAATAAATCTCTTAAACGGCATTTTAAGATTATTATTCTTTATTAACAGAACCTTATTAATACTATTTAATTCTGTGCCTGTGTCTCAGCCATCTGTCACCCTATTAATATCAATAATGCATTATTATTCTGGGTACGCACTTTGTTGCCTCTGCAATGAATAAGAAAAATGGAGTGGTTGTTTATATTAAAAGTGCCATAACAGCGGATTTAATTGAAGCAGACAAGCATGGAAGATACGTACTGATAGACTTGTTGCTAGAAGGCAAAAAGACGCTTCTAGTTGGACTGTACGCCCCTAATCAACAACAACAACAGGCTGACTTTTTTAGTTTACTTCATACAAAGCTTACCCAGTTGGATTATAAATCTTTTATTTTTATGGGGGACTGGAATGGTGTTATGGATGTACAGATGGATAAGGCTGGAGCTTTTAAGCGCATTCCAAGTCACGCTAGACTGCCTAAATCTTTTTTTGAAATGAAGGATGACTTGGAACTGCGAGATATTTGGCGCGAGAGACACTTGCAGGAAAAGGATTATACTTTTTATTCTGATAGACATCAATCTTTTTCGAGGATTGATTTTATTTTGGTGACGAATGACTTTTTTTTGAGGACTAAAAAGGTGAAGATTTGTGCAAGAACTATCTCTGATCATAGTCTAGTTTGGTTAGAGATTGATAAGGAGAAAAGAGACAGGCGCTCGTGGCGCGTAAATGAGAATTTGTTTAGAAATCAGAGAAATGTGGAAGAATGCAAGCAGCGGATGAAGGATTTTTTTGAAACTAATATGAACAAAGGTACTTCTATGGATATGGTGTGGGATGCTAGCAAGGCCTACATGAGAGGGGTCTTGATATATATGAACAACAAACATAGACGTGCTGTGGAAGGTAGGAGGAAAGAACTGGAGAACGAAATAAAGGAAAAAGAAAAGGCTTTGATTTTGAACTCAGAGGATGTGAAGACTAAGGAGGCCATTAAATTGTTAAGAGGACAATTTGATAAATTAATGGCCGACCAAGTGGCAACCAATCTGCGGTTTGCCAGGCATAACACTTTTTGTAACGCTAATAAACCAGGTAGATGGTTAGCCTATAGATTGAGGAAAAAACAAAGGGCTTCTAATATAAACAAGATTGAGCATAAAGGAAGGGTTGTGTTTCAACAGGACCTTATCAAGGACGCTTTTGTGGATTTTTATTCTAAATTATATGCTAAGGAGAAAATTAATGAAAAAGACATTGATATATATTTGGAAAATGCTAGCATACCGGTACTTACGCAAGTACAAAAAGAAGGGATTAATCAACTGATCACAGAAGAAGAAATTTTTACAGCAATTAAGGAATTGAAGGTGGATAAAGCACCAGGTACGGATGGCTTGACTGCGGCCTATTACAAAAATTTACAATTAGAAATGATAAAACCGTTAAAGGAACTGTTGCAGACAATCCAGAGGGGGGGAAAGGTGCCACCGTCTTGGAGAACAGCTTTTATCTCTTTGATTCCGAAGGAAGACCAAGATGTTACTCAAGTTAAAAATTACAGACCGATATCGCTTTTAAACACAGATTACAAGACATTTGCTAAGGTTTTGGCTAATAGACTGATGAGGGTTCTGCAACAGGTGATTCACGGGGATCAAACAGGGTTTATTAGCGGTAGGCAAATGAAAAATAATGTGAGGCATATAGTTGACGTGTTAGAGTTTTTGGAAAGGAACAACCAGATCGCTGCGGCGCTAATTTTTTTAGATGCTGAAAAAGCTTTTGATCAATTGAATTGGAAATTTTTGTTGAAAGTTTTAGATAAAATGGATTTTGGGGAAAATTTTTTACAACCGATTAGGGCATTATATCAAAAACTGCCCGAATTATAGTTAATAATAGCTTGACAGAAGCATGTAATATTGAGAAGGGCACAAGGCAAGGGTGTCCGTTATCGCCCTTGTTATTTGTGTTAACATTAGAGATATTATTGGTTAAAATACGGAATTCGGAAAAAATTAAGGGGATTCAAATTGGAGATCAGGACTACAGATTGAGAGCATTCGCAGACGATCTGGTTGTTACAGTGACCCAGCCAGAGAACTCTGTTGTGGACCTGATGGAGATAATAACACAATATGGGAAGGTTTCTGGATTTAAGGTTAATGTACAAAAAACAAAAATTTTGGCCAAAAATATGACAACACCGCAAAAGGCCCTTTTAGAAGGATTAACTGGATTTGAGATTGTTATTGAGATTGAGATTGTTATTGTTATTGAGATTGCTCCGACCCTCTGTTTCTTCCCCGAGGTGCCGGGAGCGAGGATGCGCAGCCTCCTGAGCTCCGGCTGGTGTACCTGAATGCCAGGTCCGTGGTTAATAAGGCTCCCCTTGTGCGGGATTTGGTGGAGGGTGAGCATGCGGACCTGGCTTGTATTACCGAAACCTGGTTGGGCCCAGAGGGTGGGGTCCCTTTGGTTGATCTTTGCCCACCAGGTTTCCGAGCGTTACACCGGCCCCGGGCTCAAGGTAGGGGCGGGGGAGTGGCGGTAGTTATCAGGGAGACCTTATGTCCGCGGGAGACCACCGTCCCTCAGATAGTCGGGTGTGAGTCTCTCTTTTTGAGGTTTGGTTCGGGGGCGCAGTTGGGCTTGCTGCTGGTGTACGTTTCGCCTAGTCACACAGCGGCAGCCCTGCCTGAGCTACTCGATGTCCTCTCCAGTTTGGTGATTGAGTTCCCCAAACTTTTAGTTTTGGGTGACTTCAATCTACCATCCCTGGGAGGGTCATCTGAGTTGGCTCGGGAGTTCATGGCTTCCATGACGGCCATGGACCTGACGCAGGTAATTTCTGAACCAACTCATGAGGGAGGCCACACCCTGGACCTAGTTTTTTTATCTGGACGATGGTTGGATGATCTTGGTGGGGGCTCTCCATTTATCATGCCCCTGTCATGGACGGATCATCACCTCCTGCAGCTGGTCTTCCGTTTTACCACCCCCCGCCGTGGGGATACGGAACCAATTAGATGGTACCGCCCCAGGCGCTTAATGGACCCCGATGGGTTCCAGGCAGCGCTGGGATCCCCACCTGCCTCCGTCGCTCACAACTCGGCGGATGCCTTAGTGGAAGCCTGGGAAAGGGCAGCCACTGAGGCACTGGACCGAGTTGTACCCTTGCGGCCCCTGACCCGGTGCAGATCCCAACGAGCTCCATGGTTCTCCGCGGAGCTCCGGGAGATGAAGCGTCGGAAACGGGGCCTAGAGAGCTGCTGGAGGTCCAGCCGATCCGAATCCGACCGATTGCGGTTAAGAACCCATATTAGGTCTTATCTCGCAGCGATGAGGGTGGCGAGGTGTAATTACTTCTCCACCCTCATCGCGTCCGCAGATAATCGCCCGGCCGCCCTGTTTAGGGTGACTCGCTCACTTCTTAATCAGGAGGTGAGGGGGGATCCCTTACAGGGTCGTGCCGAGGAGTTTGGTCAGCATCTGTCGGATAAAATCGCTCGGATTCGGACCGGTTTGGACTCCAGCTGGGCAGAGTCTGACGATCAGGACACGGGCGGTCTTGTCAATGTTATCTGGGAGGAGTTTGATTCTGTGACCCCTGATGAAGTGGACAGGATTATGGGGAGGCTGAGCTCCACCACATGTTTATTGGACCCGTGCCCTTCCTGGCTGGTTTATGCAGCTAGGGAGAGGACACGAGGCTGGTTCCAGGCGGTGATATCTGCTTCTTTGAGTGAGGGTAATTTCCCCACCGTCTTGAAGGAGGCGGTGGTGAGACCCCTCCTCAAGAAGCCTGCCTTGGACCCAGCTGTGTTGAACAACTTTCGTCCAGTCTCCAACCTTCGCTTTCTTGCGAAGGTTGTCGAGAGTGTGGTGGCGCATCAGCTCCCTCTGGTCCTGGATGAAGCGGATTATCTGGATCCGTACCAATCGGGTTTCAGGCCCGGGCACAGCACGGAGACGGCATTGGTCGCTCTGGTGAATGATCTCTGGAGGGCTCGGGATAGGGGATGTTCCTCTGTCCTAGTCCTATTAGACCTCTCAGCGGCTTTCGATACCATAGACCATGGTATCCTGCTGCGGCGTCTCAGGGGATTGGGAGTGGGAGGCACAGTTCTTCGGTGGTTCTCCTCCTATCTCCTGGGACGTTCGCAGTCGGTGTTGGCAGGGGGGCAGAGATCGGCCCCTAGGTCTCTCGTTTGTGGAGTTCCTCAGGGGTCGGTTCTCTCGCCTCTCCTGTTCAACATCTACATGAAACCGCTGGGTGAGATCATTCGTGGTTTTGGAGTTGGGTATCATCAATATGCTGATGATACCCAACTTTTTATTTCTACCCCAAACCACCCCAGTGATGCCCTCGCTGTGATGTCCCGTTGCCTGGAGGCGGTTCGGGTCTGGATGGGGAGGAACAGACTTCAACTCAACCCGGACAAGACTGAGTGGCTGTACATTCCGGCATCCCGGGACATTCAAAATGTTCCATCCCTTTCTATGGGGGGTGAGCTGTTACCCCCCGTGGATAGGGCCCGCAACTTGGGAGTCCTCCTAGATTCACGACTTACCTTGGAAGATCATGTAGCAGCTGTGACTAGGGGGGCTTTCGCCCAGGTTCGCCTGGTGCGCCAGTTGCGGCCCTATCTGGACCGGGATGCCCTGTGTACGGTCACTCATGCGCTCGTGACCTCTCGCCTTGACTACTGTAATGCTCTCTACATGGGGCTTCCCTTGAAGACCACTCGGAGGCTCCAACTGGTACAGAATGCGGCCGCGAGAGTTGTCTTGGGAGTTTCCCGGTACTCCCATGTTACACCTTTGCTCCGCGAGCTACATTGGTTACCAGTTGTCTTCCGGGTGAGGTTCAAGGTCTTAGTGATGGTTTTTAAGTCCCTACATGGCATGGGTCCGGAATACCTCGGGGACCACCTGCTGCCGGCGTCAACTCCCCTCCGCCCTGTGCGTTCCCACAGAGAGGGCCTCCTCAGGGTGCCTCCAGTCAGAGAATGCCGGCTGGTGGCCCCCAGGGGGAGGGCCTTCTCTGTGGGTGCCCCGGCTTTGTGGAATCAACTGCCGGTGGAGCTCCGGATGGCACCGGATCTCCGCTCCTTCCGGCGCGGGTTAAAGACCCACCTGTTTGAACAAGCTGGCCTGGCCTGATGGGGAGTTAATTTGGGTTTTAAATATTTGTATATTTTATTGTTTTATCTTGGGCATTAATTTAATTCTATTTTAACTTTTGTAGTTTTGTATTTTTATCATATGCCCTGTTCACCGCCCTGAGTCCCTCGGGAGAAGGGCGGTATAAAAATTTAATAAAACTAAACTAAAAAAACTAAAAGGGTTAAATATTTGGGGGTGATTTTGTCGCCCTCCAATACAAAGCTATATAAAAATAATTATGAAAAACTATGGGGGAAAATTCAAAAAGAATTGGAGAGTTGGGAAAAATTGCAATTGTCTTTGTTGGGACGGATCGCAGCAGTAAAAATGAACGTCCTGCCTAAATTTTTATTTTTATTTCAAATGATACCGATTCTTAAGAAAGATTCTAATCTGGAGGAATGGCAGCGAGGTATCAATAAATTTGCGTGGGCAGGGAAAAAACCACGAGTTAAACTTAAGATTATGCAGGATACTCGTGAGAGAGGTGGCCTTAAATTGCCTAATTTTAAATTATATTACGAAGCTGCTGCATTAGTAGGAATAAGCGACTGGATTAATTCGACGCAAGGGAGGTTATTAAATCTCGAGGGCCACGATTTGTTGTTTGGCTGGCATGCATATTTGTTGTACGATAAGAAGGTAGACAACGTGTTTAGGGTGCATATTTTAAGACAGGCGTTGCTGAGAGTTTGGAAGAAGTACAGACATAAGTTAAGTTGCAAGATACCATTGTGGGCAATTCCAAAACACGCAATAGAAAATATACATGCTGGCTTCAAACATGATCTGACTACGTACAAGGAGATTCTCAGTTTGGAAAGAAACGTTTGGTGTTTGAAATCATATAGCCTCTTGCGAGAAGAGAAGGTTGTTCAAAATTGGTTTCAATATACTCAGTTACGGGCCAGGTGGAAAGAAGACCAGAAAAACGGATTTACAATGACCGATGAAAATTTGATAAAGCAAATTAGGAATCAGGGTCCAGCACATATCAAACGGATATATCTTGCATTGATAGAGATTGACTCAGAAACAGAGCTTGTTAAGGATTGTATGATAAAATGGGCCCAAAACATCCAGGAAGTTATCACAATGGACACGTGGGAAAAGATTTGGGTGAGGAACGTAAAATTTACTCAAGCTCAAAATTTAAGAGAGAACTTTTATAAAATGTTTTACAGATGGCATTTAGATCCTAAAAAGCTCGCAAGTACGTATCCGAATTATCAGCCTAAATGTTGGAGGTGCGGTGACGAAGACGCAACATATTTTCACATACGGTGGACATGTAAGAAGGTTAAGGCTTTTTGGATAAAAGTTTGGTGGAACATGCAGAAGATTTTTAAACAGAGGATAAAGTTTTGTCCGCAACTTTTTTTGTTGGGAATAATTGCAGACGCTACAGTTGTGGACATTAAGTTGATGCTGAACTTAATTACGGCGGCAAGACTTTTGATAGGCCAATATTGGAAGAAAGAGGAACTGCCGACCATAGAGGAGTGGACTTTAAAGGTTTCCGACCTGGCAGAGATGGCGAAGATTTCGGCCTATTTGAAAGATCATTCGCAAGAACGCTATATTATGGAATGGAGAAAATGGATTGATTTTATCCAGAACAAGTATAGGGTTAAGAAGTTTTATGTAGCATTTGAATAAGTCTTCTTTCGGTTTTTTTTCTTTCTTTTCTTATCTTAGTTTCTTTTTATACATATTCAATATTATTAAGGTTTGTTTTATCCTATATAAGCTAGAGAGTGATGGATTTTAGAGTTTATAATTGTTAGTATATGATTGTTTATGATTGCTTTTTATATATATACCTTGTATTTAGCTCTGGGAAGTCGGGGGGGGGAGGGGGGGAGGGGGGGAGTTAGGGAGGGGGGAGGAGGGAGGGGGAAGGGGGGATTCTTAAAGGAAAACTGTATTTTAAAACTTTTCAATAAAAAAAAATAATGCATTATTATTAATATTAACATTAATAAGGCGTTAATAATAAAGATGGAGAATAATAACCTTAAAATCCTATTTAAAAGGTGTATTTCTTTTTGGCGGTCGCAATACCCGGTTTGACGACAGGAGGGCACGCTTTTCCGTCCCATCGCATTAGTTACTGATGCCCCCGTAGGCCTTTTACCTAGGATCGGGACAGCGAGAAGCGAAGCACCAAATCGCAGAGCGTCAGCCAAAGCGTCGCCGCTCTACCCTTCTCCGAAAAGGACGAGCCGCTTCCGTCGGCCTTCTGCGCACGTGCGCCGTCTCGTTCCTCCCGTGTAATCTCTGAGAGACCTAGGGCCGGCGTACTTCCTGTCCGTCGATATCGGCAGTCCCCCATGAGTTTTGAAATAGGACCTTTCTATCACGGCTGCCTTCCGGTCCTTCCGTTTTTGCTCATTCCCCTAACTTCCTTTCAGAGAGAGACTTCGGTACGGTGGGCTTCCTGTCCGATGAAATCCATCGTCCCCCATGGCCTTTGAAAAACCACCTTTCCATCCCATAGCATTAGCACGGAGGCCATCGTAGGCCTTTTCGAAGGCCTCCATTCAGCTGTCGCGAACGGAGGCAAAACAGTGCCCTCCTGTGGTATACGCCGGCGTAGCAGCCACCAAAATAAATCAACCTTTCAAGTGGCGTTTTAAGATTATTATTCTCTATTAATCAAACTTAATCAATATTAGGTCCTCTTATTCTGCGCCTGTGTCTCAGCAAAAGGGTCACCCGTCCCCCTATTCATGTTAATAAGGCGGTAATAATAAAGAAAGGTAATAACCTCAAAACGCTATTTAAAAAGGATTATTTCCTTCGGCGGCCGCAATACCCTGTTTTACCACAGGAGGGCACGATTTTCCGTCCCATAGAATTATCATTGAGGACGTCGTAGGCCTTTTGCCTAGCATCGGGACTCCGATAAACGAAACAACAAAGGGCAGAGCGTCCCCTTTCACAGAGACCTTCCCAGCAAGGCGCACTTCCTGTCCGTGTAAACTTACCGTCCCCCCGGGCCTGTGGAAAAATTACCTTTCCATCATGGCTGACTTCCGTTCCGTTCTTCTTAATCATCCCCCTAACTTCCGTTCCCAGTAAGGCGGACTTCCTGTCCTGTCAAATTTGCAGTCCCCCAGGGCCTATTGGTACGTCCTTCTTAATTATCCCTCCCACTTCCGTTCCCATCATGGGGACTTCCCGTCCGTTGAAATTTGCAGTCCCCCATGGCCTTCTGGTCCGTTCTTTTTTATCATCCCCCTAACTTCCGTTTCCATCATGGCGGACTTCCTGTCCGTAAAATTTGCAGTCCCCCAGGGCCTATTGGTACGTCCTTCTTAATTATCCCTCCAACTTCCGTTCCCATCATGGGACTTCCTGTCCGTCAAATTTGCAGTTCCCCAGGGCCTTTCTGTCCGTTCTTTTTTATCATCCCCGCTTACTTCCGTTCTTAGCATGGCGGACTTCCTGTCCGTTGAAATTTGCAGTCCCCCAGGGCCTTTTGGTCCGTTCTTAATCATTCCCCCCCCACACACTTCAATTGTGCTTAATGGGGTTTCATGTCGGTTAATTGTTATTAATGGGGGTTAATGGGATTAATAATGGTCAATTGTTGTTAATGGGGTTTAATAGGACTAATAGTGGTCAATGGGGGTTAATGGTTGTTAATGACGGTTAATGGGTTTTAATGGAGTAAATTGCGAGTCAATGGGGTCAATGCACTTAATGGTGGTTTATGGGGGTCAATGGTGGTTTATCGGCATTAATGGGGGCTAATGGGTGTTAATGAAGTTAATGGGGGTCAATGGTGGTTTATGGGGGTTAATGGTGGCTAATGAAGGTTAATGGGGGTTAATGGGTGTTAATGAAGTTAATGGGGGTAAATGGTGGTTTATGGGGGTCAATGGTGGTTTAAGGGGGTTAATGGTGGTTAATGAAGGTTAATGGGGGTTAATGGGTGTTAATGAAGTTAAAGGGGGTCAATGGTGGTTTATGGGGGTTAATTGTGGTTACTGAAGGTTAATGGTGGTTAATGGGTGTTAATGGGCGTTAATGAAGGTTACTGGGTGTCAATGGTGGTTTATGTGGGTTAATGGTGGTTAATGAAGGTTAATGGGGGTTAATGGGTGTTAATGAAGTTAAAGGGGGTCAATGGTGGTTTATGGGGGTTAATTGTGGTTACTGAAGTTTAATGATGGTTAATGGGTGTTAATGAATTTAATGGGGGTCAATGGTGGTTTATGGCGGTTAATGGGCGTTAAAAAGGTTAATGGGGGTCAATGGTGGTTTATGCGGGTTAATGGTGGCTAATGAAGGTTAATGGGGTTAATGGGTGTTAATGAAGTTAAAGGGGGTCAATGTTGGTTTATGGGGGTTAATTGTGGTTACTGAAGGTTAATGCTGGTTAATGGGTGTTAGTGCAGTTAAAGGGGGTCAATGGTGGTTTATTGTGGTTAATGGTGGTTAATGAAGGTTAATGGGGCTTAATGGGTGTTAATGCACTTAATGGGGGTCAATGGTGGCTTATGGGGGTTAATGGGTGTTAATGAAGTTAAAGGGGGTCAATGGTGGTTTATGGGGGTTAATTGTGGTTACTGAAGGTTAATGGTGGTTAATGGGTGTTAGTGCAGTTAATGTGGGTCAATGGTGGTTTAAGGGGGTTAATGGTGGTTAATGAAGGTTAATGGTGGTTAATGGGTGTTAATGGGCGTTAATGAAGGTTACTGGGTGTCAATGGTGGTTTATGTGGGTTAATGGTGGCTAATGAAGGTTAATGGGGTTAATGGGTGTTAATGAAGTTAAAGGGGGTCAATGTTGGTTTATGGGGGTTAATTGTGGTTACTGAAGGTTAATGCTGGTTAATGGGTGTTAGTGCAGTTAAAGGGGGTCAATGGTGGTTTATTGTGGTTAATGGTGGTTAATGAAGGTTAATGGGGCTTAATGGGTGTTAATGCACTTAATGGGGGTCAATGGTGGCTTATGGGGGTTAATGGGTGTTAATGAAGTTAATGGGGGTCAATGGTGGTTTATGGGGGTTGATGGTGGTTACTGAAGGTTAATGCTGGTTAATGGGTGTTAGTGCAGTTAATGGGGGTCAATGGTGGTTTATTGTGGTTAATGGTGGTTAATGAAGGTAAATGGGGGTTAATGGGTGTTAATGCACTTAATGGGGGTCAATGGTGGCTTATGGGGGTTAATGGGTGTTAATGAAGTTAATGTGGGTCAATGGTGGTTTATGGGGGTTGATGGTGGTTAATGAAGGTTAATGGGGTTAATAGGTGTTAGTGCAGTTAATGGGGGTCAATGGTGGTTTATGGGGGTTAATGGAGGTTAATGAAGGTTACCGGGGGTTAATGGGGGTTAATGCACTTAATGGGTGTCAATGGTTGTTTATGGGGGTTAATGGCGGTTAATGAAGGTTACTGGGGGTTAATGGGTGTTAATACACTTAATGGGTGTCAATGGTTGTTTATGGGGGTTAATGGTGGTTAATGAAGGTTAATGGGGGTTAATAGGCGTTAGTGCAGTCAATGGGGGTCAATGGTGGTTTATGGGGGTTAATGGGTTTTAATGAAGTTATCGGGGGTCAAGGGTGGTTTATGGGGGTTAATTGTGGTTTATGGGGGTTAATTGCGGTTAATGCAGTTAATGTGGGTTAATGGTGGTTAATGAACGTTAACGGGGGTTAACGCGTGTTAATGAAGTTAACGGGGGTCAACGGTGGTTTACGGGGTTAGGGTTTTAGTCACGACTTTGTTTGCATCTGGGTGTTTATGTTTTTATTTGATGTTTGTAAAGGATATCCCTTTGAGATATCTATATTAATGTACATCGAATATTAAATTTCTAATTGAAATAAATTGTGTACTTTTTATTAAGAAACGATAAATATAAATTGATATAAAAATACATATAATTTATTTTGAAAATGTATATAACATATCGGTGCCTTAAAGGTTTATCACGGAATTTTTTGATTCGTTTGCCATCCATCTAACCTTGTAGAACTTTGCGCAAAGCAAGTCAGGGTTAGGAAGGGCAGGAGATTCCTCCTTTTCCTCTCCAGGTCGCAGCGCGGGGGGAAGCCCGCCCACCGCCCAGAGGTAAAAGAAAGGAAAAGCAGGTCTCTGCGGGCAACCGGAGACTCGGGTCTTTGCAGAGTCCAGCTTGCAATTTTGCTAACTTCCCCAATCACAGCCGCACCGACCGAGGTAGCAGTCCCGAGGGTGAGGAGGAAGGGTAAGAGTCCCGTCCTACAAAGGCCCGCAGGCCGAAAGTCAGCGGAGAAAGAAGGTTACGTTCCCCGGATTTGCAGCCTAGAGCCTCCCCCGGACGGGTGACCTGCCCTGCCGTGGCCGTTAAGAAGGAACTCAGGAAAACAGATAAGTTGTCCTCGAGGATTTTTTTTTCTTTTTTGCCGTTTCAGCAAGGTTAAGGCTTTTCCTTTTAAAGAGTCGGGGATGGAAATCGAGTAAGGTCGGGAGCCGAGTCGGGAGCAAGAGGCAGCGGGAAACACGGCGGTAGGTCGCGACGGCCACCCCTCTCAATATTGCAGTGTTGGCGGGAAATAGCAGGAGGGACCTTTCCAAGGGCCTTCCCAGGAGCAGAGCTCGGCAGTCTACCGGGAAGGGCCCTTTCTGGCGTGCCCGCCATGCCGTGCAGCAGAATCTTCGGACGGTGCTCGCGAGCCCCAGTTAGCAGGCATTTAGAGACAAGATAAGAAGGCACGTCCTCTCGTGTAATTATAAGTCCGATTTCAACGGCATTAATGTTTATAGATTACAACGTTAGTGTTTTTGGGGAAGAACTTTGACGGTAGAAGAAACAAAAGCCGCCTAGATAAAAAATAACTTAGAAACAAACGTAAAGTTAGAAATAACTATAAACATAGATTACATCTTAAACCTTAGCGTGCTACACTGTAGGAATAAAGATAACTCTAAATCAAATTTTGCAAATCATGAGGCTTAATCGCCGTCCACACTTTTAAAATAAAACAATACAGAAGCATAACCGTAACGGTGCCTGCCTGCAACAGCAGTACTTTTGTTTTTAAATCCAGTGAAAATCAGAGCAACATTAGGCCACTGAAATTAGTTCAAATTAAGCAGGAGGATAGGTTTCAGGTCGTAGCTCAGTCCGTGCCTTTCCGTCTCCTAGCAGGCGGGTTCTTTTGCTCCGCTTCGATCCGCTCCGCTTTCCTCAACCCATTTTTGCCGCTTTCGTGTCCCGCCTTCTCTGTAAACGTACGTAAAAGCCGACGAGAAGTAAAGTTTTAGTATTTACCGAGAAATTTTTTTTTTATACGTATAGTCACGTGCCGTAGCCGTTGACGGAGAAATAAGTCCGTGGAGCCAGCGGGAGAGGACGGGGTTCGGTCTTTGCGTAAACCGAGTCGGCGGAAGGATCCGAAGAGACTCTAAAAGGACCAGCCACCCGCAAGGAATATAAACGCTCGCATTCCCCACTATCTAATCCGAGCCGAAGCAGGTTTTCAGGCGAGAGGCGAAACATCTCGAAAAAGTAACAAGATTCCGGTCGAGTCCGGAAAAAGGATCTTTGGGAGAACGACGACTCGGACGACACAAAGATAGAAAAAAACCATTTGAAAATATTAAAGACGGAACATTTCGCTAGGGAACAATTTAATCGTTTTTAAGGAGAAAAGAACATTTGCGGAAAGTAAGCCTACATAGCACAGACATATATCTGAAGAAGGTAAAACGCGACGTCTCCTTCGAAATCCCGTTTTGTATAATATATAGGAGTCCAAATAACATTAAAGAATTAGGTTGAAAAACGCAACCAGGAGTACTTTAATTTTTATTTTACGGATATAATGAAAGCCTAAAGGCGAGGACGCGTAGAAAAGGCAACAACAAACCAATATCACGAAAAGACGCATTTGTCGGCACGGCGAAACGGTCAAGGATTAAAATTAATTTATTCATACGGTAAAGATAAGGTAAGCGGGGAATTTTCAGAAAAAGACTTTTTCGCTCGCGTCTGGACGAGTAATCTCCGAGATACTTTCTCGGCCGGACGCACTTTCCGTCCGTTAATATCGGCCGTCCTCCAGGTCTTCGAAATAAGACCTTTCCATCACGGACGACTTCCCGTCCGTTCAAATTCGGAGTCCCGTAGGTCCGTTCTTTTTTATCATCCCCCCTAACTTTCTTTCCCATTACGGCGAACTTCCCGTCCGTTCAAATTTGGAGTCCCCAAGGGCCTACCCGTCCGTTCTTCTTTACGATCCTAACTTCCGTTCCCTGCCAGAGGGACTTCCCGTCTTTTCACATTCGCAGTCCCCTAGGGCATTTTGTCGCGTTCTTCTTTATCATCCCCCCTAACTTCCTTTCCCATCGCGGAGAACTTCCCGTCCGTTCAAATTTGGAGTCCCCCGGGGCCTACCCGTCCGTTCTTCTTTACGATCCTAACTTCCGTTCCCTGCCAGAGGGACTTCCCGTCCTTTGTCGCGTTCTTCTTTATCATCCCCCCTAACTTCCTTTCCCATTACGGAGAACTTTCCGTCCGTTTAAATTTGTAGTCCCTCAGGACCTTTCGGTCCGTTCTTTTTTATCATCCTGCTAACTTCCGTTCTCAGCACGGCGGATTTCTCGTCAGTTCAAATTTGCATTCCCCCAGGGCTTATCGGTCCGTCCTTTCCCGTTCCCAGCAAGATGGACTTTTTGCGCGGTCACATTTGTAGTCCCCCCTGGGCATTTCGGTCCGTTCTTCTTTACGAACCCCCTAGCTTTACAAAGACGGCGGACTTTCCGTCTCTTCAAATTTGTAATCCCCCGGGCCCTTTCGGTCCACGTTTCTTAATTATTCTATCCCAATTTCAAAAGGAGCTTTGGTGGAGCAGCGGGCTATTACCTCGTTAAGTAGCACAATTCCCTCCCAACTTCACAAGTATCCTCGGTGGAGCAGAGGGCTAAAGCCTCATTAAGTAGCACCAGTTGTCTGTAATCGGTGCAGGTTCGAGTCCCCGTGCCTTCAAATTTTTATTCCCCCAGGGTTTTTCGCTCCGTTCTTTTTTATCATCCGCACTAACTTCCGTTCTCAGCATTGCAGACTTCCCGTCCGTTGAAATTTGCAGTCCCCCAGGCTCTTTTGCTCCACGCTCGTTAATCATTCCATCCCAACTTTAAAAGGAGATTTGGTGGAGGAGGGGGCTATCGGCTCCTTAAGTAAGACTATTCCCGCCTAACTTTACAGGGAGCCTCGGCGGAGCAGCGGGCTAACGCCTCATTAAGTAGCACCGTTTGTCTGTAATAGGTGCAGGTTCGAGTCCCCGTTCCTTCAAATTTTTATTCCCCCAGGGCTTTTCGCTCCGTTCTTTTTTATCATCCACACTAACTTCCGTTCTCAGGACGGCGGATTTCTCGTCAGTTCAAATTTGCAGTCCCCTAGGGCTTATCGGTCCGTCCTTTTCCGTTCCCAGTAAGATGGACTTTTTGCGCCGTCACATTCGTAGTCCCCCCAGGGCATTTTTGTCCGTTCTTCTTTATCATCCCCTTAGCTTTTCCAACACTGCGGACTTCCCGTCCCTTCAAACGTTTATTCCCCCAGGGGCTTTCGGTCCGTTCCTTTTTATCATCCGCACTAACTTCCGTTCTCAGCATTGCATTATTTGTTGAAATTTGTAGTGCCCCGGGCCCTTTCGGTCTACGGTATTTAATCATCGTATTCCAACTTCAAAAGGAGCTTTGGTGGAGTAGCGGGCTATTTGCTCCTTAAATAACACCATTCCCTGCCAAAGTTACAAGGAGCCTCGGTGGAGCAGCGGCCTAGCGCCTCGTTAAGTAGCACAAGCTGCCTGTATTTTGGTGCAGGTTCGAGTCCCCGTGCCTTCAAATTTTTATTCCCTCAGGGCTTTTCGCTCCGTTATTTTTTATCATCAGCACTAACTTCCGTTCTCAGGATTGCATTCTTTGTTGAAATTTGTATTCCCCCGGGCCCTTTTGGTCCACGCTCGTTAATTATTCTATCCACACTTTAAAAGGAGCTTTGGTGGAGGAGGCGGCTATTGGCTCCTTAAGTAGGAGTATTCCCTCCTAACTTTACAGGGAGCCTCGGTGGAGCAGCGGGCTAATGCCTGTTCAAGTAATACATGCTGCCTGCAACTAGTGCAGGTTGGAATCCCACCAGGCTCAAGATAGAATAAAGGGTTAGGGTTAGGGTTAGGGTTAGGGTTAGGGTTAGGGTTAGGGTTAGGGTTAGGGTTAGGGTTAGGGTTAGGGTTAGGGTTAGGGTTAGGGTTAGGGTTAGGGTTAGGGTTAGGGTTAGGGTTAGGGTTAGGGTTAGGGTTAGGGTTAGGGTTAGGGTTAGGGTTAGGG